>NC_133239.1:8102500-8702500 GCF_048772165.1 Typha angustifolia
AACTCCAGAGGCTGGTTATGAGGATGCCTTGAAGACTTATAGAAGGATATTACAGAGTTGCACGTGGCCAGGATTGAGGCAGGATGTGAGCAGTTTTGTCCGTGCTTGCGAAGTTTGTCAAAGGGCTAAGGCAACCAAATTGAAACCGGTTGGGTTACTTTAGCCTTTACCTATACCGAACCATGTTTGGGAAGACTTTTTTATGGATTTCATAGAGGGTCTTCCGTTGGTACATGATTATTTTATTATATTTGTGGTGATTGACAGATTGAGCAAGTATGCACATTTTTCGGCATTGTCACATCCATTTTCAGCAAAATCAGTGGCTGCAATTTTTGTTAGAGATGTTGCTCGGTTATATGGCATGCCACGTACGATTGTCTCGGATCGTGTATTTATGAGCGACTTTTGGACGGAATTTTTCGATTAAACTTTAGTTTAGCCTACTATCCATAGACGGACGATCATACCGAGGTGGTCAATTGAGGTATTGAGCAGTACTTGAGGTGTTTTGTTGGAGAGATACCAAGACGATGGTTGAAGTTCTTACCGTGGGTAGAGTGGTCTTACAACACCGCCTACTACAGTAGCATTGACATGACTCCATTCGAGGTGGTGTATGGGCGCACGGTTTCGACATTACGCGCTCATGATCTAGTGGCATCGACAGATCGGATAGAGGTGGACTTAGCTTTGATGGATACAGACGCCACATTGAGGAGGTTGCGTGCCCATCTTAAACTTGCTCAAAATCGCATAAAGCAAATTTATGATTGCAGTCATAGGGAGCAGGAGTTCGACATTGGCAGTTGGGTGTTTGTGAGGGTGCAACCGTATCGATAGGTAACCTTGCGTCCGATACGAAACCAAAAGTTAGCACATCGCTACTTCGGTAGGTTTCTAGTGTTCGAGTGTATTGGTCCGGTTGCATATCGTTTAGAGCTACCGAATGGGTCGAGAGTACATCCTGTCTTTCATATTTTAATGCTGAGAGAGCAGATTGGAGATCATGAGGTCGTTGGATCAGTTCTACCGGAGCCATTGGAGGAGATAGAGATCGTAGAGCCAGTTCGTGTACTTGTTAGGCGTCGACGACGTCATGGTTGAAACAACCCAACCTTTTAAAAAAAAATTAAAATTAAAATTAAATTTTGGGCATGATGTGGCCGACCATAGTGTGGCTAGCCTTGTGCCCATGCAACGCCACCTATGTAGCTTAATGCTGCATAGGGGCGCCATGCGTCACTTGCTCGGCCAACTGGCCGTAGTGGGCCCCACCCTACTGCCACCACCGACTTCCCTCTCCCCACCGCCTCTCTTGCTCTCTCTTTTACTTCTCTCCACTCTCTCCCTTTCGATCTCTCTCTCACTCTCCTCTCTCTCTCTCTCTCTCTCAAACTCTCTTTCTCCCTCTCTCTAACTACTGCCGCTAGGGCTGTCAAAATAATCGAGCCGGCTCGAGCTTGGCTTGAGCTCGGCTCGATGATGCTCGATCAAGCTCGGCTCAAAAATAGGCTGAGCCAAGCTTGATCATTAAAGCTAGGCTCGAAATTAAATTCGAGCCAAGCTTGATCACGAGCCAGCTCAATCGAGTCAGCTCGATAAGGCTCGAATATATATATATATAATATGAGTAATATCAAACTAATATGAACTATCAGATCAAAACCCTTTCACCCATTCAGAATTTCAGCCATTATTTTCTGACACAATTATCTTTATTGTTTGTAATATATATTTTGATTGTTTGTAGTTTTTTGACACAATTATCTTTGTTACTTGTAATTTATATTTTGGTTGCTTATTGTTTTCTAACCCATTTATCTTTATTACTTGTAATTTATATTTTGGTAATATTTATATCTTTATAGTTGAATTAGGTTTTATTTCAAGCTTGATTCAAGCCTAAATTAATTTAAGCTTGCTCAGGCTCGAAAATGGTTTAAAATTGATAAGGCTTGAAATTGCTAATTGAGCAACTCATTTAAGCTCGAAATTGGCTCGAGTTCAAAATTGGCTTGGATTAAAATTATTTCAATTCAAGCTTAATCACAAGTGTGGCTGGCCTTGTGCCCATGCAGCGCCACCCATGTAAACTATCATCCCCATTTTTACGTATTTTCGTCCTAGTTGTAGTTAGAATTTGTGGAGGGCATAAATACTAAAAATGTAAATCAAGAAGTTATGGATCGACCACCCCTAGTTTCGTAATATTCTGACTACAGTAGAATATCTGGTGAATATTTTTCCTTAGCTGCGCGAGCTGCTTTCCTGCAGCCGATCCAAATCGGGAAAAGGACGTTTCGTTCATACCAAGTGGTATCAGAGCCCGGCGGACCTCGGACCTCCATTAATGGTGGAGACAAGGTAGATGGCATCAAGGAGATCAATGGAGAGTGCACCAACAGCGGAAGACCCGACCCATGAAAATCCTAACCGAGAGGCCGAGCCCCTTGGTGCGACCGCGGTAGGGCCGAGTCAACCGACACCAGTGAGCATAGGCTTGGCGGATGAACTTAGGGTCATATTCCAAACATTGCTGCAGCGGCTGGATACAATGCAGAATGATCATAATGCCTTAAAGGAGTACGTCATGAACTGGTTGGCTTCATCATCTCCTTGATGAAGATCGGTGCAGCAGAAGGACTAGCGGTGGAAGCACACCGAACTGACGTCCCACAAGCCCAGATATGACATGTTAATGTCCATGAGCCGCATTTGCCTATTCCAACACAACATCCTCCACCTATGGTACACAACTTGAGGCCGGCGGTGGTGGAACCTAAGAGATGCGCTTCGTCGTTGAAGAAGATTGGAACTTTGACAATTATGTCGATCCCTTTGTGATACACTTAGTCAGAGTCTTTTGTTATTGCATTAGTTATTTGTTTCATTAATTTAAATTTTCTGTAGGTCGCGTTGATACGCGGTTGGGGGCGTGTTCGAATGTCTTTGCGAACGCCTACATCAGATCCGCAAAAAAAGAGAATGTGAAATGCACGTTCGAACGTGGTCGGGCGCGTTCAACGCCGCGTTCGAATGTCTGCATCATGTTCGTATTGACAGAGAATGCCTTTTGTGCGTTCGAACATGGTCGGGCGCAATCAACGGGAGTCCTCTAGAATTAGGGTTAATAATTGTTATTTTGGCTTATTAGCTAGCCTCTATAAAAGTGTGGATGACAGCCAAAATCATTAAGCTATTGGATTATTGGTTTCCTGCCTCTCTATCTTCTCTCTACCCTAATCTCTCTCCTCCTTCTTCACCGACCTACCACCTCTATTATTGGCAAGGTCTCTCCTAACTTCTAATCTCCATCATCTGTAGAGTCCTCCCTCTTCTTTGGGATCTCGACCACTTCTTTTCCTTCATCTTTATCCCTTAAATAACATCAACCACCACCCTCATCTGCACTATATCGTGTTTTTGTCCTAGTTGCAGTTCGAATCTGTGAAGGGCATAAATATAAAAAATATAGATCAGAGAGTTACGAATCGATCCCACTTAGTTTCATAATTTTCTAACTACGAAAGAATATTTGGTGAATATTTTCCCTCGGTTGCACGAACTATTTTCTAGAATAAATTTAGATCTTGAAGGAATCATTCCGTGCCTATCATTGGTATCAAAGCTAGGCAAACCTCAGACCTTCATTAATAGTGAAAACAAAAAAGATGGCATAAACAAGGAGATCAATGGAGAACACACCGACAAGAGAAGATTTAATTCATGATAACCCTAATCGTGAGGTCGATTCTTTTGGAGCAATTATAGCAGGATCAAGTCAACCAACGTCCATGGGTGTGAACATGGGCTTGGTGGATAAACTTAGGATATGTTTCAAACATTGCTGCATATGGTTGACGCAATGCAGAATGATCATAATGCTTTAAAGGAATATGTCATGAACCGATCGGCTTCGTCATCTCCTCGACGAAGATCGGTGCCTCAAGATGGACCAACGGTGGGACCTCATCTAACCGATACCCCACAGGTCTAGGTACGATATGTTACTGTTAATGATCCTCTTTTAGCTATTCCTACACATCATCCCCCACTGGTGCGCTTCATCAATAAAGAAGATTGGCACTTAGAGGATAATGTTGATCCCTTCAGAGATGGTGATGGGCGAGCTTGAGGGTTCATAGAAAGAGATCAACAAGCACATAGGTTCAGACTTGAACCAAGGATCTTTTGCGAACACGACAATGCTATACGAGGGAGAACCGCACGCTTGGACTTTCCAAAATTCCAAGGCGATGATCCGACGGATTGGGTATTTCAAGTTGAACAATACTTTAATTGTCAAGAGATAGAGGACGCAAAGGTCCAGATAGCAAGCTTTCACCTCCAAGGAACGGCATTACATTGGTATAGATCGGCTATTCGTGGTGGAGGATTTACCGATTAAGCTGACTTTTGTAGGAGGATTACACACAGATTTGGGACAGCAGCATATGAAGATTTTATTGCCACATTAAGCAAGATGGTCCAAAGGACAACCGCATTAGAGTACCAAGCAAAATTTGAAAGAGTTAGTAGTCGTTGCGAGCCACCTTGGCCTGAATCGACATTGATGAGCACATTCATTTCAGAGCTGTGGGAGGAGATACAAGCGGATGTTTGTGCTCTTTGTCCTACCACTCTTAATGAAGCCTTTGAAAAAGCCATGAGGATGGAGCAAAAGCACAAGGCTCTCAAGATAGCAGCCAAATCAAGTTGGAGCAACCGAGATGGGCAATTTGTGCCTAAAACATTGGCTAAAAATTCTATGGGTTCAAAGACAGCAATTGCTAGTATTAGACCATGACCACCTTTGAGACATTCTTCCGATGTTAGAGGAGGCACAAGACCCCCTGTTCGAACTGTCACACCTACCTAGGTGGAGGAGCAAAGAGTGACGGGCCTTTGCTTTCGATGCGATGAACATTTCACCCTAGGTCATCGGTGTTCCAAACTGATCGGGAGTGTGATGCTCATCGACGGTCTCGATAAAGGCGATGAGGTTGTTGGTGATGGAGTGTGTTCAAAGGAGGTCCATGAGGAGACCGTGGAGGAGGGTGAGAAGGAGGATATCTAAGCTGAAATATCAATGCATACATATTCGGGTACTTCACGCCGAGAACATTATGGGTAGACAGACTCGTTAGAAAGCATTGTGTACACATCCTCATCGATTTCGGGAGTAGACACAACTTTCTAGATGAGAGGTTAGTGAGGAAGTTGGGCTTGCATGCTGAACCGATTGTAAGGTTTGACGTTGCTATCGGAGACAGCACAAAGCTTCGGAAGGAGAGCTTGTATCGCTGGGTCGGTATACCGGTGCAAAGACACAATATCATTGTGGACTTGTATCTGTTGGTGCTGTGAGGAGCGAATATTGTCCTGGGCACTCAGTGGTTGCAAAGTTTGGGGCTTGTCACTTTTGATTTCCGAAGCATGTAGATAAAATTTAAGCAAGGAAACAAAAATGTGCGTCTTGGTGGCATTCGATCTCTATCGATTCTTGCTATGCAGTCAATGGTGGGGCTGCCTTGTGTGAGTGATTTGGTCTATCTTCTTTAGTTAGGACCAGCAAGAGATGAGCCTCTAATGAGTCCGGGTACTACAATTGAATTGTCTAATTTATTAGATAAATTTACTGGACTGTTTGAGAAATCAAATGAGTTGTCACCAAGGCGAACAGCGGACTATCGCATAGAGATTGTACCCGGAGCTACACTAACGAACGTGAGACCATATTGGTATCCATATGTGCAAAAGGAAGTTATCACCAAGATGGTAGCCGAGATGTTGGAGCAAGGCCTTATACAACTAAGTCATAGTTCTTACTCATCGCTTGTGCTATTGGTGCGAAAGGACGAGATATGGTGTTTTTGTGTTGACTACCAGGCACTAAACGCATCACCGTTAAGGACTAGTATCCCATTCTGGTCATAGAGGAGCTGCTGGACGAGCTTGCAGGGGCGACCATATTCAGCAAGCTTGACTTGAGGGTCGGGTATCATCACATTAGAGTTTACCCGGGGGATGTGCAAAAAACTGCATTTCGAACTCTAGAAGGGCACTACAAGTTTCAAGTGATGCCGTTTGGTCTCACCAATTCTCCTACTACATTTTAAGATCTCATGAATTATATTTTTCGGCCTTTATTACGAAGGTATGTCTTGATATTCTTTGATGACATTTTGGTGTATAGTAGGACTAAAATAGAGCATTGGCGATATTTGGAAGATGTGCTGAATTTGTTGAAATAAAACCAGCTGAAGATTAAGAAGTCCAAGTGCTTATGGGGAGTACTATAAGTGAAGTATTTAGGCCACATCATCTCAACGAAAGGTGCAGCACCGGATTCTCAAAAGGTAGCATGTATGACCGCTTGGCCGATCCCTATTACCACTACACGATTGCGACGATTCTTGGGGTTGACCGAATATTATCGCCGCTTCATTGCTAGGTATGGCAATATTGCTGCTCCTCTCACTTCTTTGCTGAGGAAGAACTCTTTTAGATAGACGGATGAAGCCACTACAACTTTTGAAAAACTGAAAACAATAATAACAACGACGCCCATTCTAGCTCTACCGGACTTTACTAAAGAGTTCATTATGGAATATGATGCGTCGAGAGTTGTTATAGGAGTTGTACTAATGCAAGGAGAACATCTCATAGTCTTTCTTAGTAAGGCTTTATCACAAAAATCCCAGCAATTATCGACCTACGAGAGAGAGATGTTGGCAATTCTGCATGTGGTGATTAAGTGGAGGCCTTATTTGATTGGTAGAGGATTCATTATTCGAATCGACCAAAGAAGCCTTTCATACTTTATGGGACAGTGTATTCACACTCTGGCACAGTAGGGATGGGTCACCAAATTGCTGGGGTATGATTATGAAATTCAATACAAGAAAGAGACGAAAAATAAAACGGCGGATGCACTATCATGCCAATCCGATACCGCCGAGCTCGTAGCCTATTCTACTCTCACTTTTCCTTTTTTGATGAGCTGAGGTATGCATGTACATCTAACCCAGGTGTTTTGAGATTGTTACAAGAGCTGTTGGATGATCCGAAGCGTCATTCAGAGTTAGAGAATCGAGGCGGTTTGCTGCTGGACCGCGGATGCATTCAAGTGCCCACAAATGATGGATTGCGGCAGAAATTGTTAAAGCACTTCCACCAAACTCTAGAGGCTAGTCATGAGGGTATCTTGAGGACTTACAGGAGGATATCACAGAGTTGCACGTAGCCAGGATTGAGGCGAGATGTGAGGAGTTTTGTCCGTACTTGTGAAATCTGTCAAAGGGCTAAGTCAACCACATTGAAACATGCCGGATTATTACAGGCTCTATCGATATTAGACCATATTTGGGAAGATATTTCTATGGATTTTATAGATGGTCTTTCACTAGTACGTGATTATTTCATTATTTTTGTAGTGGTTGACAGATTAAGCAAGTATGAGCACTTTTTAGCATTATCACATCAATTTTCAACTAAGTCAGTGGCTGAAAATTTTGTTAGGGATGTTACTCGATTACATGGCATGCCATGCATGATTGTCTCGAATCATGATCGTGTAATTATGAGCGACTTTTGAATGGAGTTTTTCAGATTGTAGGGGACTCAATTGAACTTCAGTTCGACCTCCCATCCATAGACGGACGGCCAAATCGAGGTGGTTAATCGAGGCATTGAGTAGTACTTAAGGTGCTTTGTTGGAGAGATGTCGAGACGATGGTTAGAGTTCTTACCGTGGGCGAAGTGGTCTTTCAACACCGCCTACCACAGCAACATTGGCATGACTTCGTTCGAGTTGCTGTATGGGTGTATGGCTCCGACATTACGTGTTTATGATCCAGTGGCATCTACAAATCGGACGAAGGTGGACTTAGCTTTGATGGATAAAGACGACACATTGAGGAGGTTGCATGCCCATCTTAAACTTGCTCAAAATTGTATAAAGCAAGTTTATGATCGCAACCATAGAGAGTAGGAGTTCGACATCAGTAGCTGGGTGTTCGTGAGGGTGCAATCATATCGATAGGTGACCTTGCGTCCGATACGAAACTAGAAGTTAGTACATCGCTACTTCGGTCCGTTTCGGGTGTTAGAGCGTATCAGACCGATTGTATATCGTTTGGAGCTGCCTGAGGGATCAACAGTGCATCCTGTCTTCGATGTTTCATTGCTGAGGGAGCGAATTGGAGATCATGAGGTCATTGGAGCAGTTCTACCGAAGTCATTGTGGAAGATAGAGATCGTCGAGCCAGCTCGTGTACTTGCTAGGCACTGACAATGCCATGGTACCAGATTAGAGATGGATATTCTAATCGAGTGGCTTGGCAAGTCATCCGATGAGGCGACATAGGAGTTGGAGACGAATATCTTGGAGCATTTCTCTGACTTTACACCATTAGGGTAAGGTGAGGAAAGTGTGGTGGGCTGATACACTTAGTTAGAGTCTTTTCTTATTGTATTAGTTATTTATTTTTATTAAAATAATTTTTTGTAGGTCACGTTCAAACACAGTTGGGGGCATGTTCGAACGCCTTTGCGAATGCCTGCATCAGGTTCACAAAATTAGAGAATGCGAAATATGCGTTCGAATGCAGTCAGGTGCGTTCAAACGCCACATTCGAACGTCTATATCACGTTCACATCAACAGAGAACGCCTTTTGTGTGTTTGAATGTGATCAAGCGTGTTCGAACGTGATCGACAGGAGTCCACTATAATTAGGGTTAATTATTATAATTTTGGCTTATTGGTTAGCCTGTATAAAGGTGTGGATGGTAGCCAAAATTATTATGTTATTGGATTATTGGTTTCTTACCTCTCTATCTTTTCTCTACCCTAATCTCTCTCCTCCCTCTTCACCAACCTACCACCTCTACCGTTGGCAAGGTCTCTCTTAACTTCTAATTTCTCTCGTCTATCGAGTCCTCCCTCTTCTTTGGGATCTTGACCACTTCTTCCCCTTCGTCTTTACCCCTTACAACATCAACCACCACCCTCATCCACACAATATCGTATTTTTTTCCTAGTTGCGGTTCGAATCTATGAAAGGCATAAATATAAAAAACGTAGATTAAGAAGATACAGATCGATCCCACTTAGTTTTGTAATTTTATAACTATGGGAGAATATTTTATGAATATTTTCCCTCGGTTGTGCAAACTATTTCGTACAATAAATTCAGATCTTGAAGGAATTGTTCCGTAGCATATCACTTTGGAGATGGTGTTGTACGTGTTCGAGGATTCCGAGAAGGAGAGCAACAACCACAGCGGTTTAGACCTAAAGCAAGGTCCTTTCGCGAGCCCGATAATGCTATCCATGTAAGAACTGCACACTTGGACTTTCCAAAATTCCAAGACGGGGATCCGACAGATTGGTTGTTTCAAGTGGAGTAGTATTTTGATTGTCAAGGGATAGTGAAGGACGCAAAGGTGAAGATGGCAAGCTTTCACCTCTAGGGGATAGTGTTGCATTGGTACTGATCGGCCGTTCGAGGTAGAGGACTTACCAGTTGGGTAGAATTTTATAGGTGGATTACCCACAGATTTGGGACAGCAATGTATGAAGATTTTTCTGCCATATTAAGCAAAATGGTTTAGAGGACAACTGTGTCGGAGTACCAAGTAGAATTCGAAAGTGGTAGTAGTCTGTGCGAGCCACCTTGGCCCGAACTGACATAGATGAGCACTTTTATTTCAGGGCTGCGAGGGGAGATCTAGGCGGACGGTCGTGCTCTTTGTCCATCACTCTTGAAGAGGCCTTTGAGAAGACCGTGAGGATGGAGCAAAAGCACAAGGCTCTGAAAATGGTAGCAAAGGCAAATTGGGGTAGCTAAGATAGCGTTTGTGTCAAGAACGCCGGTTGAAAATTCTGCTGGTTCAAGAGCAGCAACTGCTAGTACAGGGGCACAACCACCTTTGAGACTATCTTTCAATGTTAGAGGAGGCACAAGATCCCCCATTCAAGCTCTCACACTTGCCCAAGTGGAGGAGTGAAAGGCAAAGGGGTTTTGTTTTCGATGCGATAAACGTTTCACCATCGGTCATTAGTGTTCCAAACCGATCGGAAGGATGATGAGGTTGTTGGTGATGGAGAGTATGCAAATGATGGGAGGACTTGGAGAAGGGCGCGGAGGAGGATATCTAAGCTGAGTTATCGATGAATGCATATTCGGGTACTTCCGCACTAAGGGCATTGCAAGTTGACGGACTCGTTAGAAAGCATTGTGTGCACATCCTTATCGATTCTGGGAGTACACACAACTTTTTAGATGAGAGGTTGGTGAGGAAGAGGGCTTGGACGCTGAACCAACCACGGGGTTTGAGGTTGCTATTGGAGACGGTACGAAGCTTCGGGCGGAGAGCTTGTGCCATTAGGTCGGTATATGGGTGTAAGGACACGACATCATTGTGGACTTGTATCTATTGGCACTGCGAGAAGTGGACATTGTCCTTGACACTCAGTGGTTGTAGAGCTTGGGACCCGTCACATTTGATTTCCGGAGTATGTGGATGAAATTTTAACAAGGAAACAAAGAGGTGCGACTTGATGGTGTTCGGTCCCTATCGAGTCTAGCGATGAAGCCAATGGTAGGGCTGCCTTGTGCAAGTGTTTGAGTCTATCTTCTTCAGTTAAGACTAGTAGGTGATGAGCCTCAAATGAGTTTAGGTACTACATTTAATTTGTTGGACTGTTTAAGGAACCAAAGGAGTTGCAGCCAATGCGAACGGTGGACCATTGCATAGAGATTGTGCCTAGGGCTACATCGGCGAACGTGAGACCGTACAGGTATCTACATGTGTAGAAGGAAGTTATCTCCAAATTAGTGGCCGAGATGTTGGAGTAAGGCCTCATACAACCAAGTCATAGTTCTTATTTGTCGTCCGTGTTATTGGTGCGAAAGAATGACGGATCATGGCATATTTGTATCAACTACCGAGCACTAAACGCTATCACTATCAAGGACCGGTATCCCATTCTGGTCATAAAGGAGCTATTGGACGAGCTTGCAGAGGAGACCATATTCAGCAAGCTTGACTCCGAACTGCATTTCAGACTCCGAACGGGCACTACGTGTTCCGGGTGATACCATTCGGCTTCACCAATGGTCCAGAAATTTCTTAAAGCCTCATGAATGATATTTTTTGGCCTCTACTATGATAGTATATCTTGGTATTTTTTGATGACATTTTGGTGTACAGTAGGACCGAAATGGAGCATTAGCGGTATTTAGAGGATGTGTTGGATTTGTTGAAGCAAAACCAGCTAAAAGTTAAGTGTTTATGGGGAATACCACAAGTGGAATATTTAGGCCATATTATAACAATGGAAGGAGTGTCAATAGATCCTCAAAAGGTGGCATGTATGACAAATTGGCTAAACCCTACGTCCACGACAAGATTGCATGGCTTCTTGGGACTAACCAAGTATTATCGTCGCTTCATCACCGGTTATGGCAAGATCGTTGCTCCTCTCACTTTATTACTGAGGAATGACTCTTTTAGATGGACGGAGGAAGCCACTGCAGTATTTAAAGAATTAAAAATAGCAATGACAACGTCGCTCGTTCTAGCTCTACCGGACTTCACCAAAGAGTTCATTAGGGAATATGATGCATCGGGGGTTAGCATAGGAGCTGTACTAATGCAAGGAGGACATCTCATTGCCTTTCTAAGCAAGGCTTTATCACAAAAATCCTAGCAATTGTCGAATTACAAGAGGGAGATGTTGGCAATCCTCCATGCGATGATGAATTGGAGACTTTATTTGATCGGTAGGCGATTTATTATTCGAACTGATCAAAGGAGTCTTTTAGACTTTATGGAACAGCATATTCACACTCTAGCACAGTAGAGGTGGGTTACAAATATAACACCCCCGCCCGGCATGGGCACATGCACGCCCACGACCCACATTGTAATAACCTAGAAAAAAGTAAAAAAATATAATAATAATAATAATAATAATAATAATGTATAAAATAAATAAATAAATAAGAGACAAAAAGAAAGAAAAAAATTAAAAAAAATTTAAAAGTTTTTGGGCATGACGTGACCGGCCACACTATGGCCAGCCTCGTGCCCATGCAAGCTGCTCATGCAGCTTGCGTGGTGGGGCGCCACGCGCCCACTATCGCTGTCGCAGCCAATCGGTTGCGGCCAGCTGGCCGCGACGGGCCCCAGTGCCGCCGCAACCACCACCAACCCCCACCGCCTCTCTTTCTCCCTCTATATCTCTCTTTCTCTCGCTCTCTCTCTCTCTCTCTCTCGTCGAGGCTAGCCTATCGTCGCCGTCGCCGTCCTTAGAAACCACCGCCGCCACCTCCGCGAGCTTCGATGAGCTCCTTTCTCTCTCTCTCTCTCTCACCGAGGCCGGCCTATCGCCGCCATCGCCGTCCTTGGAAACTACCGCCACCACATCCGCAAGCTTTGACCCCGAACGCCTTATGTGAGACCTCGTGAATCCTGACGTTGAGTTGATGTCTGACTGACGGACATGAGAGTTGCGTGGTTCGTGTCTTCTGATCAAGGGTGAGTAGTCTTATCCCCTAAACGCCTTTCTCAAATTATGATATATTATATATTATGTACATGCATGTTTTGGCCTCTAGCATGACTATATGACTTTATATAGAGATGATTTCAGTCAAGCATATTTTATCATGCATTTGATTAGGCTGATCTGGGATATGAGTACATTGGTGATATATAGAGATGATTATACTATTATGATTTTATACCAAGATGATCTTTATCATAAGTATGCATGTGATAGACTAGCAGGAGTATGCATGTGTTAGATATATGGTTGGAGTCGGCATTGCATTATTTTTCTCTTGGCTTCTTCACCACCTAAATTCCTAAGTTGCATGATCTGTTATATATGCATATGATCTATCATGTGTAGGAAATAATGACAATAGTTGTGTATGTGATGTGATGTGATGGATGGAACGGTATCTGGTCCGGACTGGTACTGGACATACTCTTAGCGTATGGTAGAATATGGTGATGGCTGATAGTTGTACTCTTAACGTATGATAGGGTACAACTATCATTGATATACTCTTAGCGTTTGGTAGGGTATAATTACTTTCTTCTGAGATATCCTTAGCATATGGTAGGGTATGATTTATCTACAGAGATACCCTTAGCGTATGACAGGATATGATTTATCTACAGAGATACTCTTAGCGTATGATAGGGTATGCTCTGAGCTTGTGACATGGTGTGTATCAAGTTTGGGGCCGAGTACCGTAGTCCAACATGGTGGATGATATTTAGAGTTAAGACGGATGATTGTGATAGTGAGAGATATGTGAATTATATCTAGCTCTAACATATATAATTATCTAGTGGTTGGCATGCATCATGCATCATCATTGATGTGACTAGTATTATTGGATCATAATTGTTATACATGATATGTTGCTATATTCGGTGATGTTATATTGTAATTTCATCATGTGACATATTTTTGGTCGAGGATATAATATGCTCATTCATGAGAATTGATTTCATTCATATATATATCATTGAGGATACATATATACATGTTCATACATGGCATCATACTACTTTCTAATTCATATTATCCATTACTCTCTGTTTGGCTTCATTGATTCGGGGTAAGGTCTATTCACTGAGCCTTTTGCTCATGACTCTCTTTTTATTTCTTTTCTAAACCCCCTCTAGATATTATGATACGTGATAACAACTTGAGATATCCTGATGAGATATTTTAAAGCAAGGATGAGGTGAGCTATAGATGTAAAGCGGTATAGAAGATAGTTTAACCAGACATTGAGTTGTATCGTTGTTTGTTATATTTGTACATTATTGTATCAGGTGATGATTTGTATAGTACATGTCAGATTATAGAGCACTCGTATATCAATTATTTAGTTGTATCTTGATGGTTTGTTGTAGCCTGTACGGGTCCTACCAGATTAAGTAGTAGTCTAGTATATATTATTGTGGACTTGAATATTCATATGTTAACATATTTATTTAGTTTATAATATGATTTATTTGGTGTTGGATTATGTGAGTATGAATATGTTAGCAAGTATTATTTGATGATGTCATGATTATAGGTGCACAGGAGTGTATCTGTGCGTGACGGGCCTCGCCCGACCTGTTGCGTGCACCACGCGTGCCGTGTGGGCGCGTGGGCATGCACGTGCCCGCGCCAGGCGGGGGCGTTACAGTTCAGGTGGTATCAGAGCTTAGGTTTAAGGATGATCTGGCAAGCCATCAAATATAGTAGTTGTCGATTTGGTTTAGGGTTACGCTAGTAGTCGATCTCGATGAGTTTGATATTAATTGGTTGAGATAGAAATCTAGGTTGTCATGTTGAGATTATTATGTTTTGATACTTTGACAATATTGATAGAAATAATTTGTGATGTTAGTATATTAAGAATTTATTTGAGCAACTAATGAATAAGAAGAGATATTACTCAATCATGCATTGATGTTATTAATATTGAGGTGTTATAGTCTATGGAGCATAATATTGGATATATAGACTTATTCAAATGTTGTGATAAAGTGTAGAAATGTATAGATATGTGGAGATATGTATTTTGTCCAAAAGGATTATTATTAGTAAATTTGAGGTTATTCTGAGCAAATATAGCATATTTTTGGAATTTTGATATTTTATGGATATATTTGATATTAGAAGATTGATGTAAAGAGATATATGCGCAGAGAGACTATTTTTTTTATCTTTATGAAGGTTATAATTATGGATTATGGATGGATGAGTAAGATATATGATGATTTTGTATAGTGGAAAAGAAATTATGTGTTGTAATATACATGATTGTAGATTGTATATAAAAAAGAATTTTCGAACAACTAGTATGATAAATTATGTTTGCAAGATACTTGTGTAAGTAGGATGAACTTTTGATCGTATCGATAAGATGAGTGATTTAGTAGGGATATGTGTGTCTGACAATATTGTTAGAGGATTAATGTCTCGTTTAAATCTTTGAGTTGATTACCAAATGAGTAATGGGTATAGGAAATATGACATAGATACAGTTATTGGATTGTGAGTGATGTTAGTAGTTGAGACGTATGGTAAATAGTTTTGGACAATATGATAGTAGGTCTAGTTTAGAAGTTGCTAATTGTGTGAATTTGATTAGATGAAAAGAATGATAATGAACTGAATAATATAGGATGATGATAGTTATTAAGTTGATAGCCTATGACATATTTTGTATGATAGCAAAAATATATGTCGACTATTAGTTTAGTTTGGGGCTTTGATTTAGAGGATAATAATATTATAGCCTGAAGATCGTGTATGTTGAGTGATGAATTTTGATTACAAGTATACAGACTTATTTTATTATGATTATTAGGTGATATTAATGATGTTATAGAAGGATGTTGATAATGCTATAAGATTAAATTGTGCAGTATATGTGGTGGACTTTATATAGAGGTGTGATAGAATATTAATCCTCCCTCTTCACCATCCTTCCATCTCTACCGTTCGCAAGGTTTCTCCTAACTTCTAATCTCCCTCATCTGTCGAGCCCCTCTCTTCTTTGGTATCCCGACCACTTCATTCCCTTTGTCTACATCACTTAATCACATCTACTATCCACCCTCATCTCCATACCCATCTATAACCCTAACATCCACTCCACCCATCACCACCATCATCACCCACGTTATTCCGTATTTTCGTCGTCATTATAGTCCAAATCTGCAAAGGGCGTAAATACAAAAGTTGTACATCAGGAAGTTACGAATCTAGTACAATTGGTTTCGTAATTTTATGACTATAGGATAACATCTGACGAATATTTTCCTACGATTGCGCGGACTGCTTTCTGCGTTAAATTCAGATCTTAAAGGAATTGTTCCGTAACCTATATTTTGGTACAAGAACTCATCAATTTGGTATCAAAGCGTATCAATTTGATATTAGAGCAGGCGACCCTTAGACCTCCATTAAGGTTTAAACAAAGAAGATGACATTAACAAGGAGACCTATAGAGAGCACACTAACAAGGGAAGACTCAATCCACAATGACCCAAACCGTGAGGCCGATTCCTTTGAAGCGACTACAGCAAGACCGAGTCAACCAACGTTTATGGGTGTGAATATGGGCTTGGTGGATGAACTTAAGTGCATGTTCCAAACATTGCTGCATAGAGTTGACGCAATTCATAAGGATCACAACGATTTCAAGAAATATTTCATGAACTGATTGGGTTCATCCTCTCCTCGATGATAATCGAAGCTTCAAGAAGGACAAGCAGTGGGACCTCATGGTATCAGAGCAAGTGAACCTCAGACCTCCATTAATGGTTGAAACAAGAAAGATGACATCAACAAGGAGACCTATGGAGAGCACACCGACAAGGGAGGACTCAATGCACGATAATCCTAACCGTGAGGTCGATTCCCTTGGAGCGACCACGATCGGACTAAGTCAACCAACGTCTATGGGTTCGAATATGGATGAACTAAGAGGCATGTTCCAAACATTGTTGCATAGAGTTGACAACATACAAAAGGATCACAATGAATTCAAGGAATCTGTCGTGAATCGATTGGGTTCATCATCTCCTCGACGATGAATGGAGTTTCAAGAATGACCAACAGTGGGACCCCATCGAACTGATACCCCACAGGTCCAGGTGCTTCATATGAGTGTCAATGATTACCTCCTACCTATGCCTTCACATCATCCCCCACCTTTGTTACAAAACCCAAGACCGGCGGTAGTGGAACCCGAGAGGCGTGAGGCACCGATGCGCTTCGTCGATGAGAAGGATTGGCACAATGAGGATGAGCTTGTTGATCCCTATGGAGATGGTGATGGACATGCTCAAGGATTTAGAGAAGGTGATCAACATGCACAAAGGTTTAGACCTGAACTAAGGATCTTTCGTGAACCTGACAATGCTATTTGGGGGAGAACCGCACATTTAGATTTTCCAAAATACCAAGGCGGTGATCCAATGGATTGGGTATTTTAAGTTGAACAATATTTTGATTGTCAAGGTACAACGAAAGATGCAAAAGTCCAGATGGCAAGCTTTCACCTCTAAGGAACAGCATTGCATTGGTATAAATCGATTATTCATGGTGGTGGATTTACTGGATAGGCTGATTTTTGTAGGAGGATTACACGCAGATTTGGGACAGCGACATATAAAGATTTTGCTACCACATTAATCAAAATGGTTCAAAGGACTACCGTATTGGAGTACTAAGCTGAGTTTGAAAGAGTTAGTAGTTGTTGTGAGCCATCGTGACCTGAATACATTTATTTCAGGGCTGCGAGAGTAGATATAAGCGGATGTTCGTGCTCTATGTCCTACTACTCTTGAGGGGGCCTTTGAGAAGGCCGTGAGGATGGAACAAAAACATAGGGCTCTAAAGATGGTAGCGAAAACTAATTAGGGCAACCGAGATGGGCGGTTTGCACCTAGAACGCTGACTGCAAATTCTGCGGTTTCAAAAACAGCGGCTACGACTACTAGACCACGACCACCTTTGAGACCTTCTTCCAATGTTAGAGGAGGCACTAGACCCCCCGTTCGAACTCTTACACTTGCCCAGGTGGAGGAGCGAAGAGCGAAGGGCCTTTGCTTTCAATGTGATAAGCGTTTCACCCCCGGTCATCGGTGTTCTAAACCGATCGGGAGTGTGATGCTTATCGATGGTCCTGAGGAGGATGATGAGATTGATGATGATGGAGAGTGTCCAGAGGAGACCGTTAAGGAGGGTGAAGAGAAAGATATCCAAGCTGAAATATCGATGCATGCATATTTGGGTACTTCTACGCCGAGGACATTACGAGTAGACGGACTCGTTAGAAAGCATTGTGTGCACATCCTCATAGATTTGGTGAGTACACATAACTTTCTAAACGAGAGGCAAGTGAGGAGATTGGGTTTGGATGCCGAATCGACTATGGGGTTTGACGTTGCTATTGGAGACGGCACGAAATTTAGGGCAGAGAGCTTGTGTCATCGAGTCGGTATATAGGTACAAGGACACAACATCATTGTGGACTTGTATCCGTTGGTGCTGCGAGGAGCGGACATTCTCCTTGGTGCTCAGTGGTTATAGAGTTTGGGACCCGTCACATTTGAATTCCGAAGCATATGGATGAAATTTAAACAAGGAAACAAAGATGTGCGGCTTGATGGTGTTTGGACTTCGCCGATTCCTACAATGCAGCCTATGGTGGGGCTGCTTGATGCGTAGGATTTAGCCTATCTTCTTCAGTTAGGATCAGCAGAAGATGAGCCTCAAACGAGTTCAGGTACTACAATTGAATTATCTAATTTATTAGATAACTTTTCTAGACTGTTTGAGGAGCCGCAGGAGTTGCCACTGAGGAGAGCGACGAACCATCGCATAGAGATTGTACTTGAGGCTGCATCGGTGAACGTGAGGCCATATTAGTATCCACATGTGCAAAAAAAAGTTATCTCAAAGATGGTAGCCGAGATATTGCAGCAAGGCCTCATACAAATAAGTCATAGCTCATATTTATCCCCCGTGCTTTTGGCGTGAAAAAAGGATGGGACATGGCATTTTTGTGTCGACTATCGAGCACTAAACGCTATTACCGTCAAGGACCAATATCCCATTCCGGTTATTAAGGAGTTGCTAGACGAGCTTGTAGGGGCGACTATATTTAGTAAGCTTGAGGGCCGGGTATCATCAAATTAGAGTTCACCCGGCAGATGTGTACAAAACGACATTTCGGACTCTAGACGGACATCACGAGTTCCAAGTGATGCCTTTTGGTCTCACCAGTGCTCCAGCTACCTTCTAAGGCCTCATAAATGATATATTTCGGCCTCTCTTGCGAATGTATGTCTTAGTATTTTTTGACGATATTTTGGTGTATAGCAGGACTGAATTGGAGCATTACCGGCAATTGGAGGACGTGCTGAATTTGTTGGAGCAAAACCAATTGAAGATCAAGAAGTCCAAGTGCCTATGGGGAGTACCAAAGGTGGAGTATTTAGGCCACATCATTTCAGTGGATGGTGTAGCAGCGGATCCTCAAAAGGTTGCATGTATAACCACTTGGCCTATTCCTACTACTACCATCGGATTGAGAGGATTTTTGGGGTTATTATCATCGATTCATCGTCGGATATGGCAAGATCGCTGCTCCTCTCACTTCTTTGTTGAAGAATGACTCTTTTAGATGGACATATGAAGCCACTTTAGCCTTTAAAAAATTGAAAACAACAATGATGACGACACCCGTTCTAGTGCTATCGGACTTCACCAAAGAATTCATTGTTGAATGTGATGCGTCGAGTATTGGCATAGGACCTGTACTAATGCAAAGGTTTTATCGTAAAAATCTCAGCAATTATCGACTTATGAGAGAGAAATGCTAGCAATTCTACATGCCGTGACAAGGTGGAGGCCTTATTTGATCGGTAGACGATTCATTATCCGAACCGATCAGAGGAGCCTTCCATATTTTATGGGACAGCGCATACACACTCTGGCACAGCAGCGATGGTTCACAAAATTGCTGGGGTATGATTATGAAATTCAATACAAGAAAAGAACGGAAAATAGAGCGGCAGATGCACTATCGCGCAAACCCAATATCACCGAGCTTGCAGCCTATTCATCTCCTACCTTTCCCTTCCTTGATGAGCTGAGGTATGCATGTACATCTGACCTAGATATTTTGAGATTGTTGCAGGAGGTGATGGATGATCCGGAGCGCCATCCTGAGTTGGAGAATCAAGGCGATTTGTTGCTAGACCATGGATGCATTCGAGAGCCCGCAAATGATGGATTGCGGCAGAAATTGTTGGAGCACTTTCACCAAACTCCAGAGGCTGATCATGAGGGTGTCTTGAGAACTTATAGGAGGATATCTCAGAGTTGCACGTGGCTAGGATTAAGACGGGATGTGAGGAGTTTTGTCCGTGCTTGCGAAGTCTGTCAAAGGGCTAAAGCAACCACTTTGAAACCGGCCGGATTACTACAACCTTTACCTATACAGGACCGTGCTTGGGAGGAAATTTCTATGGACTTCATAGAGGGTCTTCCGCTGGAGACTCGATTAAACTTTAGTTCAGCCTACCATCCACAGACGAACGGCCAAATCGAGGTGGTTAATCGAGGCATTGAGCAGTATTTGAGGTGCTTTGTTGGAGAGATGCCGAGACGATAGTTGGAGTTCTTACCATGGGTGGAGTGGTCTTATAACACCGCCTACCATAGCAGCATTAGCATGACTCCATTTGAGGTGGTGTATGGACACGCGGCTCCGATGTTACATGTTTATGATCCAGTGGCATTGCAGATAGGATAGAGGTGGACTTAGCATTAATGGATAGAGACGCCACATTGAGGAGGTTTCGTGCTCATCTTAAACTTGCTTAAAACCGCATGAAGCAAGTTTATGATCGTAACCATAGGGAGCATGAGTTCGACATCAGCAGTTGGCTATTTGTGAGGTTACAACCGTATTTGTAAGTGACATTACGTCTGATGCAAAACCAAAAGTTAGCACATCGCTACTTTGGTCCATTTCGGGTGTTGGAGCGTATTGGTCCGGTTGCATATCGTTTGGAGCTGGCAGAGGGGTCGAGAGTGCACCTTGTCTTTCATGTTTCATTATTGAGAGAGTACATTGGAGATCATGAGATTGTTGAATCGGTTCTACCGGAGCCATTGGAGGAGATAGAGATCATAGAGCCAGTTTGAGTATTTGCTAGACGTCGACGACGACATGGTACCAGATTGGAGATGGAGATTCTAGTTGAGTGGCTTGGCAAGCCATCTAATGAGGTGACATGAGAGTTGGAGACCGATATCTTGAAGCATTTCCTTGACTTTTCATCTTGAGGGCAAGGTGGGGAAAGCGTGATGATACACTTAGTTAGGATTTTATCTAATTAGCTAAATTCAGTTCTGCACAGTTTCAGAAAAATATTTATAGAATATTCGACACATATCAGTTGGATAAGGTCGACAACCTCTAGATCTATAATTTTGATATTCATGACTTCTTTAGATTTGGAATATATCTATGACAAAATGAAAGCTTAATCCAAAAGGTATTCGGAGAAGATAACGAATACTGGTTTAGTTGGTTTGTTAGGGTTTAATATTATTTTAGGACTTGTTAGCTAGCCTTTATAAATATGTGGATGGCAACCAACTTTATTATGCTATTGGATTATTGATTTCTTGCCTCCTATCTTCCCTCTAGACTCCTCCCTCCTCTCTCTTCACCATACTTCCACTTCTACCGTTGGCAAGGTTTCTCCTCACTTCTAATCTCCCTTGACTATCGAGCCATCCCTCTTCTTTGGGATCTCAACCACTTTGTTCCCTTCTTCTACTTTCCTTAATCACTTCCACAATCCACCCTCATCTCCATACCCATCCATAACTCTAACATCCACTCCACTCGTCACCACCACCATCACCCACGTTATTCTGTATTTTCGTCGATGCTATATTTTGAATCTGCGAAGGGCATAAATACGAAAGTTGTAGATTAGGAAGTTACGGATACAACTCCATTGGTTTCATAATTTTATGACTACAAGATAATATCTGACAAATATTTTCCCACGATTGTGTGGACTGCTTTTTGCAATAAATTCAGATCTTAAGAAATTGTTTTGTAGCTGACCTTTTCATACTATAACATATCATTTGGTATCAGAGCAGGCGGACCTTAGACCTCCATTAATTGTTGAGACAAGAAAGATGACATCAACAAGGAGACTTATGGAGAGCACACCGACAAAAGAGGACTCAATGCACGATGATCCTAACCATGAGGCCGATTCTTTTCGAGCAACTATGGCAGGATCGAGTCAACCAATGTCCATGAGTTCGAATATGGATGAACTAAGAGTCATGTTCCAATTGTTGCATAGTGTTGACAACATACAAAAGGATCACAATGAATTCAAGGAATATGTCGTAAATCGATTAGTTTTGTCATCTCCTAGACGACGAACGGAGTTTCAAGAAGGATCAGTGATGGAACCCCATCGAACCGATACCTCACAGGTCCAGGTGCGTCATATGAGTGTCAATGATTTCCTCCTACCTATGCTTGGACATCATCCCCCACCTCCATTACAAAACCCAAGACCGGCGGTGGAACCCGAGAGGCATGCGGCACCGATGCGCTTCGTCGATGAGAAGGATTGGCACTTTGAAGATGAGGTTGATCCCTATGGAGATGGTGATGGACGTGCTCGAGGATTTAGAGAAGGTGATCAACATGCATAAAGTTTTAGACCTGAACCAAGGATCTTTTGCGAACCCAACAACGCTATTCGAGGGAGAACCGCATGGTTAGACTTTCCAAAATTCTAAGGCGGTGATCCAACGGATTGGGTGTTTCAAGTTGAACAATATTTTGATTGTCAAGATACAGCGAAAGATGCAAAACTCTAGATGGCAAGCTTTCACCTCCAAGGAACGGAATTGCATTGGTATAGATCGATTATTCGTGGTGATGGATTTACTAGATTGGCTGATTTTTGTAGGAGGATTATATGTAGATTTACTGGATTGCCTTTTAGTCTCACCAATGCTCCAACTACCTTCCAAGGCCTCATGAATAATATATTTTGGCCTTTGTTGCGAATGTATGTCTTGGTATTTTTTGATGATATTTTGGTATATAGCAGGACTGAATTGGAGCATTGGCGGCATTTGAAAAACGTGCTGAATTTGTTGGAGCAAAACCAATTGAAGATCAAGAAGTCCAAGTGCCTATGGGGAGTACCAAAGGTGGAGTATTTAGGCCATATTATTTCAGCGGATGGTGTAGTGGCGGATCCTCAAAAGGTTGCATGTATGACCGCTTGGCCTATTCCTACTACTACCACCGGATTGAGAGGATTTTTGGGGCTGACTGGTTATTATCGTCAATTCATCACCGGATATGACAAGATCGCTGCTCCTCTCACTTCTTTGTTGAAGAAGGACTCTTTTAGATGGACAGATGAAGCCAATTTAGCCGTTGAAAAATTGAAACAAACAATGATGACGGCACCCGTTCTAGCGCTATAGGACTTCACTAAAGAATTCATTGTTGAATGTGATGCATCGGGTGTTGGCATAGGAGATGTACTAATGCTAGAAGGATGTCCCATTGCCTATCTTAGTAAGACTTTCTCGTAAAAATCTCAGCAATTATCGACTTATGAGTGAGAGATGCTAGCAATTCTACATGCGGTGATAAAGTGGAGGCCTTATTTGATCGGTAGACGATTCATTATCTGAACCGATCAAAGGAGCCTTCCATATTTTATGAGACAGAGCATACACACTCCGGCCAGCAACGATGGGTCACAAAATTGTTGGGGTATGATTATGAAATTCAATACAAGAAGGGAATGGAAAATAGAGCGACGGATGCACTATCGTACCAACCCGATATCGCCGAGCTTGCAGCCTATTCATCTCCTACCTTTCCCTTCCTTGATGAGCTGAGGTATGCATGTACATCTGACCTAGATATTTTGAGATTGTTGCAGGAGGTGATGGATGATCCGGAGCGCCATCCTGTAGTGGTTAATCGAGGCATTGAGTAGTATTTCAGGTGCTTTGTTGTAGAGATGTCGAGACGATGGTTGGAGTTCTTATCGTAGGCGGAGTAGTCATATAACACCGCCTACCAAAGCAACACTGGCATGACTTCATTTGAGGTGGTGTATGGATGTACGGCTCCGACATTACGTGCTTATAATCCAGTGGCATCGACAGATAGGACGAAGGTGGACTTAGCATTGATGGATAGAGATGCCACATCAAGGAGGTTGCGTGCTCATCTTAAACTTGCTCAAAACCGCATGAAGCAAGTTTATGATTGTAGCCATAGGGAGCAGGAGTTCGATATCGACAGTTGGCTGTTTTTGAGAGTGCAATCGTATCGACAGGTGACCTTATGTCTGATGCGAAATCAAAAGTTAGCACATCGCTACTTTGGTCCCTTTCGGGTATTAGAGCGTATTGGTCCGGTTGCATGTCATTTGGAGCTGCCGGAGGGGTCGAGAGTGCACCTTATCTTTCATGTTACATTGTTGAGAGAGCGCATTGGAAATCATGAGATTGTTGAATTGGTTCTACCGGAGCCATTAGAGGAGATAGAGATTGTAGAGCGAGTTCGAGTACTTGCTAGATGCTGACGACGACATGGTACCAGATTGGAGATGGAGATTCTAGTTGAGTGGCTTGGCAAGCTATCTGATGAGGCGACATGAAAGTTGGAGACTGATATCTTGGAGCGTTTCCCTGACTTTTCACCTTGAGGGCAAGTTAGGGAAAGCGTGGTGGGCTGATACACTTAGTTAGGATCTTTTCTTATTGCATTAGGTACTTATTTTTATTAAAATAAAATTTCTGTAGGTCGCATTCAAACGCAGGTGGAGTCACGTTCGAATGCCCTTATGAATGCTTGTGATTGCCTTGTGAATGCTTGTGAACGCCTGCGTTCGAATGCCTTGTGAATGCCTGTGTCGTGTTCGCAAATCCAGAGAAGGGGCCTTTTGAGTGTATTCGAACATGACCGGGCGCGTTTGAACGGGATCGACGAGAATCCTCAAGAATTAGGATTTCATATTATTTTAGGACTTGTTGGCTAGCCTCTATAAATATGTGGATGGCAACCAACTTTATTATGTTATTGGATTCTTGATTTCTTGCCTTCTATCTTCTCTCTAGACTCCTCCCTCCTCCCTCTTCACCATCCTTCCACTTCTACCGTTGGCAAGGTTTCTCCTCGCTTCTAATCTCCCTCGACTGTCGAGCCACCCCTTTTCTTTGGGATCTCGACCACTTCGTTCCCTTTCTACTTCCCTTAATCACTTCCACAATCCACCCTCATCTTCATACCCATTCATAACCCAAACATCCACTCTACCCGTCACCACCACCATCACCCACGTTATTACGTATTTTCGTCCCTGCTATAGTTCGAATCTGCGAAGGGTATAAATACAAAAGTTGTAGATCAGAAAATTACAAATCTAACCAATTGATTTCGATTACTGAAAAATATCTGACAAATATTTTTCCACGGTTGCGCGAACTGCTTCTACAAGCCATCCGATGAGGCGATCTTTTGGTTCCAGAACCTATCAATTTGGTATTAGAGTCTATCATTGGTATCATAGCTTATCAATTTGGTATCAGAGCATATCAGGTACTAGATTAGAGATGAAGATTCTAGTTGAGTGGCTTGCAAGCCATCCGATGAGGCGACATGGGAGTTGGAGACTGACATTTTGGAGCGTTTCCCTAACTTTTCACCTTGAGGGCAAGGTGGGGGAAGCGTGGTGGGCTGATATACTTAGTTAGGATCTTTTCTTATTACATTAGTTGTTTATTTTTATTAAAATAAAATTCCTGTAGGTCGTGTTCGAACGCAGGAGGGGTCACGTTCGAACGCCCTTGCAAACACCTACATCAGGTTTGCAAATATAGAGAACACATATTGTGCGTTCGAATGCCTACATTGCGTTCGCACATACAGAGAACATTTTTTGGGCATTCGAACACGATCGGCGGGATCCTCTAGAATTAGGGTTACTTATTATTTTAGGACTTGTTGGCTAGCCTCTATAAATATGTGGATGACAACCAAATTCATTATGCTATTAGATTTTTTATTTCTTATCTCCTATCTTCTCTCTAAACTCTCTCCCTCCTCCCTCTTCACCATCCTTCCACCTCTACCCTAACATCCACTTCACCCGTCACCACCACCATCACCCACATTATTCCGTATTTTTATCCTCGTTGTAGTTCGAATCTACGAAGGGCATAAATACGAAAATTATAGATTAGGAAGTTACAAATCTAATACAATTGATTTCATAATTTTCTGACTATAGGAGAATATCTGAAGAATATTTTCCCACAGTTGCGCGGACTACTTTCTGTATTAAATTCAGATCTTAAAAAAATTATTCCGTAACGTATCTTTTGGTACAAGAATTCATCAAGCTCACTAGATCTTTTCTCTAAAATGTTTCCTTAGAATATCTCAAGTCGCTATCGTGTACCACAATATCTGAGGGGTTAGAAGAGAAATAAAGAGATAGTTATGAGCAAAATGCTCAGTGAATAGACCTTACCTGGAATGAGTAATGCCAAACAAAAAATAAATCATGTACTGAATAATATGAATCACAAAGAAGCATGATGCAATATATGAGCATGTATATATATATCCTCAATGACATATATATAAATAAAATCAATTCACATGAATGAGTATATTATATCCTCAACCAAAAAATATATCTCATGATAAAATTACAATATAATATCATCGAATATAACAATTATGATCCAATGATACTAGTCACATCAATGATGATGCATGATGCATGCTAACCACTAAATAATCGTATATGTTAGAGCCAGATATAATTCACATATCTCTCACTATCACAATCATCTGTCTCAACTCTGAATATCATCCACCATGCTGGACTACAGTACCTGGCCCTAAACTCAATACTTATCATGCCACAAGCTCAGAGCATACCCTATCATACGCTAAGAGTATCTCTAGAGATAAATCATACCCTGCCATACGCTAAGGGTATCTTAGAAGAAAATAATCATATCATGTCATACACTAAGGGTAAATCAATGATAGTTGTACCCTGTCATACGCTAAGAGTATAATTATCAGCCATGACCATACTTTGCCATATGCTAAGAGTATGTCCAGTACCAGTCCGGACCAGATACTGTTATAGCCATCACATCACATACATAAGTATTTTTATGAATTTTCTATACATGATATATCATATGCATATATCCAATACTATAACAGATCATGAAACTCACGAATTTAGGTGGTAAAGAAGCCAAGAGAAAAATGATGTAATGCAGACTCTAACCATGTATCTAACACATGTATACTCTTGCTAGTCTGTCATCTGCACACTTATGCTAGAAATCATCTCGGTATAATATCATAATAGTATAATCATCTCCAATCATCTTTATATATCACCAATGTACTCATATCCCAGATCAGCCTAATTAAATGCATCATAAAATATGCTTAACCAAAATTATCTCTAGATAAAATCATATAATCAGGCTAGAGGCTAAAACATGCATGTACATAATATATAATATATCCTAATTTGAAAAGAGCATCTAGGGGATAAGACTACTTACATCTTATCAGAAAACCCAACACATGTATCCCTCAGGTCCATCAATCAATCGCCATTCATCGCTAGTAAGATCCTCGAGATCTCAGATACGGAGGTTGGGAGTCTGAAAATGTTTAAGTAACATAAAGTTAAATATTCATTCGATTATAATCCATTCGAGTAAAATATGATATTTTATTATATTTAAAATTGATTAGATTCCTAGGATAAATTTAATTGTGATAGTATTAATATACTATTACCATAATTTATATTTATTTAATAAAAATCCTAGTTTGCTAATTATAGAATACGTAATAAGTATATAGTAATTTATCTCCTTTTTGTAAATTACCAAAAGACGACTATATATATGATTTAGTAAGAATATAATTAAAAAAATATTATTAATACTTATTTTGTAATACCTACTCTTATTTAATTAATCATAAATTATACGCAAAATAGTCATTATCCTATTATATAAAAATAATATGCAAGTCTAGTATTTCATTTTATACAAACTATTAGACAATAATAATATACTAAAAATAGTTATATAAAATATAAATATAAATGTAAGATTATTATCAATAAGACTACATATATTAATCTAATAAATAATAACCATAAATAAATTTATAGGCAATATTTATAATTATAATTAATAAATTGTTATACTAAAATTACTTCGTAAAATTATATTAGTGAGTGTAAATTATCAAAATAATTAATTATCTAAATAAACTAATTTACCTAACATTAGAAAATAATTATATAATTAACATAAAAGAAAAAAAAAATAATCCTCTTTGCTACAGCGTTGGGCTGAGCCTAGCACTATTGCAGCAAGAGGAGGAGGAACCGAGAATGGAAAAGAAGAAGAAGAAGAAGAAGAAGAAGAAGAAGAAAGGAAGAAGAAAAAGAAGAAAGGAAGAAGAAAAGAAAGAAAGAAAGAAAGAAAAGAAGGAAGAAGAAGACGAGAAAGAGGAAGGGAGGGAAGTGCGGACCCGGATCGGCAAGGAAGGCACCGGCCGCTACTAGCCAACCAGCGGTTGGCCTCTCGCCGACGGCTTGGCTCCGACGAGCCCGAGCTCGGTGTGAGCGAGAGAGGGAGAGAGATAGAGAGAGAGAGAGAGAGAGAGAGAGAGGGAGGAAGGGAAAGGAGCTAACTTACGCTTGAGGAGGTGGCTGTGGTGGTTTCCAAGAATGGTGGCAGCAGTAGTAGGTCGGCCTCGGTGAGAGAGAGAGAGAGAGAGAGAGAGAGAGAGAGAGAGGGAGGGAGAAAGGGAGGCGGTGGATGGGGAAAAGGGCGGCGACGACGGAGCCTGCCGCAACCAACTAGCCACAGCCAACCGTGGGCGCGTGGCGCCTCACCACGCAAGCTGCCTCATGTCCAAAATAACTTTTTTTATGCTTGGGTTGTTACAACAAAATTAATGGGGCATGATTATGATATTCAGTACAAGAATGGGACAAAAAATAGAGCGATAGATGCATTATCGCGCCAACCCAATACCGCCGAGCTCACAACCTTCTCTTCTCCCACTTTTTCCTTTCTTGACGAGCTGAGGTATGCATGTACATCTGATCCGGAGCGCCATCAAGAGCTAGAGAACTGAGGAGGTCTACTATTGGACCGCGAACGAGTGCATCCGGGTGCCCGCTGATGACAGGTTGCGGCAAAAATTGTTGGAGCACTCCTACCAAACTCTGAAGGTCAGTCATGAGGGTGTTTTGAGGACTTATAAGAGGCTATCACAGAGCTGCACATGGCCAGGACTAAGGCGAGACGTGAGGACTTTTGTCCGTGCTTGCGAAGTCTATCAAAGGGTGAAGGCAACCATATTAAAATTAGCCGGATTACTTCAGCTTTACCAATATCGGATAGTATTTGGAAAGACATTTCTATGGATTTCATAAAAAGTCTTCCGTTGGTACATGGTTACTCGGTTATTTTTGTGGTAGTTGATAGATTAAACACATATGGGCATTTTTCGTATTGCGCATCCATTTTCAGTCAAGTCGGTGGCTAAAACTTTTGTGAGAGATGTTGCTAGGTTGCATGGTGTAATAACCCAAATAAAAATAAATAAGTAAATAAATAATAATAATAATAATAATAATAATAATAATAATAATAATAATAATATATAAATTAAATTAAATGTATAAAAAAAGAGATAAAAAGAAAAAGAAAGAAAAGAAAAAATAAAAATAAAAATAAATTAAATTAGTGTTAAATGGCATGAGCTCATGCCATGCATGCAAGTTGTAGGCGCGCGCTGACGGCACCATGCGCGCCCACAACTGCCGGCCTGGCCAACTAGCTGTGGTGGGCCTCGGCGCCGCCGCAACCACCGCCTTTTTCCTTCTCCACCGTCTCTCTCTCCCTCTAAATTTCTCTTTCTCTCTCTCTCTTGCTAATGCCAGCCTACCACCGCCGTCGCTGTCGTCGCCGCCGGACCCCCCTCACCGTCTCTCTCTCTATAGCTCTCTCTCTCTAAGACTCGTTCTCTCTCTCTCACTCTCTCTTACCCTCCTCTCTCGCCCTCTTTCTCTTTCGGTCTTACTCACTCTCTCACTCACCCTCTCGCTCACTCTCTCTCTCTCTTACCGACGTCAGCCTATCGCCACCTTCGACCTATCGCCACTATCGCTGCCGTCACCGCCACAATCCCCCTCACCGTCTCTCTCTCTATAGCTCTCTCTAAGACTCGTTCTCTCTCCCACACTCTCTCTTACCCTCCTCTCTATACCAATCACCTCTCTCTTTCGAGCTCTCTCTTTCTCTCCTTCTCTTATCGATGCCGGCCTGCCGCTATCACCGTCGCCGCCGAGGTGAGCCTCCCTCCCGTCCCTTCTCTTCTTCTTTTTCTTCTTTTTCTTTTCCTCTACTTCTTCCTCCCGTAGTTTTACCTCTTCTCTAGCGACACCTATATAAATTACTTATTTTATTTAATTAATCTAAAATAAGAATTTTAGATATTTAAAATTTTCAAGAATATCTATATATATATTTAATAACATGGTTATTAGATAAGTGTAATTAGTGTAATTTCAGTTAATTATAATTATAGATATTTGTACATAAATATACTTTTAACTTCATATATTTTATTTATTTATTTATTTATTATTATTATTATATATATATATATACAACTTATTATACATTATTATGCATGTAAAAAAATAGTAGCTTACTTAATGTTTACATTACATGATTAAGTAAAGATTACTTTATATGCAACTCTTAATTGGTTTAGTAAGAGTAGTAGTCACAAAATAATTAAAGTATAATTATATAATATATGTACTTGTATTTTAAATTGTATTATTGTACATGTAGCTCTTTTACTTTTTTTTATCAAAAGAGATTGACTATTATATACTTAATATATAATTAGCAAACTAAGGTTTTATAAATAAATCTAAAATTAGAATATTAACATATTATTATTATTATTATTAAATATATGATATAAATCAAATCATTTAATAAAAATAAAAGAATAAATTCTAAACCTAATAAATCATCATATGTTACATAAACGGATCCTAATTGGATAAATAACTAACTTTATATTACCTAAATATTTTTAGATCCGAAACCCCTTATTTGAGACCTCATGGACCCAGCTGGCGATGAGTTGGCAATTGGTTGACGGATGTAAGGGATACGTGGTTTGCGTCCTCTAATCAAATAGTGAGTAGTCTTATCTCCTAGACGCCTTTCTCAAATTAGGATATATTATATAATTATGTATATGCATTTTTTGTCTTCCAACATAATTATATGATCTTATCTAGAGATGATTTCAGTTGAATATATTTTATCATGCATTTGATTAGGCTCATATGAGATATGAGTATGTTGATGATATATAGAGATGATTGGAGATGATTATACTGTTATAACTTTATGTCGATATTATCTTTAGTATGAATATGCATGTGATAGACTAGTAGGGATATGCATGTGTTAGATATATGGTTGGAGACTGCATTGCATTATTTTTCTCTTGACTTCCTTACCACCTAAATTTCTAAGTTGCATGATCTAAAGTTGTAATACTGAATATATGCATGTGATCTATCATATAAAAGGAAATGCATAAATCTCATTGATAGGAAAATTAATAGAAAAGGCATGTGAGTACCGGAGTAGGCGCCAGGATTAAGGGTGCTTGGATTAATGATTATGGTCGCTGATATGTGATATCTCATGGCCCACGTCTGATGTCAGTTGAGTCTGTGCGCATAGACAATCGAACACCTATCGTTCGCTAGGGCATGTGTTGGCGAGTTATCCTCATGTGATTTCTATTAACTAGTGGGGTACCCAATTTGGATAGTTTTAATATACGCTTAGCGTATGGCTGAGTATGATTATAACTGAGATCCCCTTAGCGTATGACAAGGTATGCTCTGAGCCTATGGACAGGAAGTTGAGATCGAGTACCAGGTGTTGACTGTGCACAGTGGTCTAGTATAATGATGACATATAGAGATGACATTGATAACTGAGATGTTGAGAAATGCATATGATTTCATTATTATCTGATTACCTAATTATTGAGCGGTTAATATACGTTATATATAGTTGCATTTGACATCATAGCATGGTCATTGTCGGCATGCATCATGTGTCATATTTGAGAGAGAATTATGATGATAGTATAACATGGAGATTTATTTATTTATTGTCGAGGATTATATACTTTTATCAGTTATGACATGTTATCTACTTTTCATCTATGTATTATTGAGGACACATTCATATACTCATTCATGACATGACGCTCTTTTTTATTCATATTCTTCAGTACATGATTTACTCTCTATTTAGCATCATTGATTCGGAGTAAGGTTTATTCACTATGCCTTTTACTCATAACTCTCTTTATTTATATTCTAAACCCCTCAGATATGTGATACGTGATAGCGACTTGAGGTATCCTAAGAAGATACTTTTAGTATGATGAGGTGAGCTATAGGTGCGAGACGGTATAGATGATAATTTGTATAAAAATTGAGTTGTACCATTATTTGATATTTGTACTCTATTGTATAGACGATGATTTGTATAATACAGGTCAAATTATAGTGTACTCATATATTACTGATTTTAGTTGTATCTTGATGGTTTGTCGTGGTATGTGTGGGTCTTGCCAGATTATGTAGCTGTCTAGTATAGTTATTGTAAACTCGGACATTCATATGTTAGCAAGCTTATTTGGTTGTAGTATGATTTATTTAGTAATGGATTATGTGAGCATAGATATATTAGCAGGTCTTATTTGATAATGTCATAATTATATAGGCATAGGAGTGTATTTGTGCATGACAGGCCCTGCCCGTTCTGTCCCGTGCACCGCGCGTGCTGTGTGGGCACATAGACATGCACGTGCACGTGCCAAGTGATAAACTTAGTTAGGATCTTTTCTTATTGCATTAGGTGTTTATTTTCATTAAAATAAAATTCTTGTAAGTCGCGTTCGAACATAGGAGGGGTCGCGTTCGAACGCCCTAGCGAATGCCTGCATTAGGTTCGCAAATACAGAGAACACATATTGTGCGTTTGAACGCGGTCGGGCGAGGTCGAACGCCTGCATTCGAATGCTTGTATCGCGTTTGCACATCCAGAGATGGAGTTTTTTGAGTTCGTTTGAACGCGATCAAGTGCATTCGAACGCAATCAACGGGAATCTTCTAGAATTAGGGTTTCATATTGTTTTAAGACTTATTGGCTAGCCTCTATAAATATGTGGATGGCAGCCAACTTCATTATGCTATTGGATTATTGATTTCTTGCCTCCTATCTTCTCTTTAGATTTCTCCATCCTCCCTATTCACCATCCTTCCACCTCTACAGTTGGCAAAGTTTCTTCTAACTTCTTATCTCCCTCGACTATCGAGCCACCCCTCTTCTTTGGGATATCGACCACTTTGTTCCCTTCGTCTACTTCCCTTAATCACTTCCACAATCCACCCTTATCTCCATACCCATCCATAACCCTAACATCCACTTCACCCGTCACCACCACCATCACCCACGTTATTCCTTATTTTCGTTCCTGCTACAGTCTGAATCTGTGAAGGGTATAAATACAAAAGTTGTAGATCAGGAAGTTACGGATCTAACCAATTGGTTTCATAATTTTCTAACTACCAAAAAATATCTGATGAATATTTTTCCATGGTTGCGCAGACTAATTTCTGAAATACATACAAATCTTGAAGGAATTATAGTGTAGCCTATCTTTGGTTTTCAGATCTTATCAATTTGTATTAGAGCCTTAACAATCTAGTATCAGAGTTTATCAATCTGGTATCAGAGCAGGCAAACCTCAATCCTCCATTAATGGTTGAAACAAGGAAGATAACATCAACAAAGAGACCTATGGAGAGCACACCGACAAGGGAGGACTCAATGCACAATGATTCTAACCGTGAAGCCAATTCCTTTGGAGCGACCATGGCAGAACATTGGGGCATGTTCTAAACATGCCCCAACGTCTAGGGTTCGGATATGGATGAACTTAGGGGCATGTTCCAAACATTGTTGCATAGAGTTGACAACATGCAAAAGGATCACAATGAATTCAAGAAATATGTCGTGAATCGATTGGGTTCGTCATCTCCTCGATGACGAACGAAGTTTCAAGAAAGACTAGTGGTGGGACTTCATCGAACCGATACCCCACAGGTCCAGGTGCATCATATGAGTGTCAATGATCCCCTCCTACCTATGCCTTCACATCATCCCCCACCTCCATTATAAAACCCAAGACTGGCGGTGGTGGAACCCGAGAGGCGTGCGACATCGGTGCACTTCATCGATGAGGAGGATTGATACTATGAAGATGAGGTTGATCTCTATGGAAATGGTGATGGACGTGCTCGAGGATTTAGAGAACGTGATCAACATGCGCAAAGGTTTAGACCTGAACTAAGGATCTTTCGTGAACCCAACAACGTTATTTGGGGACTTTATAAAATTCCAAGGTGGTGATCCAACAGATTTGGTGTTTCAAGTTGAACAATATTTTGATTGTCAAGGTACAGCAAAAGATGCAAAAGTCCAAATGGCAAGCTTTCACTTCCAAGGAACGGCATTGCATTGGTATAGAACGGTTATTCGTAGTGGTGGATTTATCGGATGGGCTAATTTTTGTAAGAGGATTACACACAGATTTAGGACAGCGACATATAAAGATTTTGCTGCCACATAAAGCAAGATGATTCAGACGATGACCATATCGGAGTACTAAACTGAGTTTGAAAGAGTTAGTAGTCGTTGTGAGCCACATTGGCCCGAACATACATTGATAAGCACATTTATTTCGGGGCTGCGAGAGGAGATACAAGCGGATGTTCATGCTCTATGTCCTACTACTCTTGAGGAGGCCTTTGAGAAGGTCGTGAGGATGGAACAAAAACATAGGGCTCTAAGGATGGCAGCGAAAAATAATTGAGGTAACTGAGATGGACGGTTTGCACCTAGAACGCTGGCTAGAAATTCTGCGGTTTTAAAAACAGCGGCTACAAGTACTAGACCACGACCACCTTTGAGACCTTCTTCCGATGTTAGAGGAGGCACAAGACACCCCGTTCAAACTCTCACACATGTCCAGGTGGAGAAGCGAAGAGCGAAGGGCCTTTGCTTTTGATGTGATGAGCGTTTTACCCCCGGTCATCGGTGTTCTAAATCGATCAGAAGTGTGGTGCTTATCGGCGGTCTTGAGGAGGATGATGAGGTTGTTAATGATAGAGAGTGTCTAGAGGAGGTCCATGAGGAGACCGTTGAGGAGGGCATGGAGGAAGATATCTAAGCTAAAATATCAATGCATGCATATTAGGGTACTTTCGCATCGAGGACATTACGAGTAGACAAACTCGTTAGAAAGCATTATATGCACATCCTCATCGATTTGGGGAGTACACACAACTTTTTAGATAAGATATTAGTGAGGAGATTGGGTTTGGATGCTGAATCGACCATGGGATTTGACGTTGCTATTGGAGATGGCACACAGCTTAGGGCAGAGAGCTTGTGTCGCCAGATTGGTATACGGGTGCAAGGACACGATATCATTGTTGACTTGTATTCATTGGCGCTACGAGGAGCGGACATTGTCCTTGGTGCTCAGTAGTTACCGAGTTTGGAACCCATCACATTTGATTTCCGGAGCATGTGGATGAAATTTAAACAAGGAAACAAAAATGTGCGGCTTGATAGTGTTCGGTCTTCGCTGATTCCTGCAATGCAGCCTATGATGGGGCTGCCTTGTGCGTATGATTTGACCTATCTTCTTCAGCTAGGACTAGCAGGAGATGAGCCTCAAACGAGTTCAGGTATTACCATTGAATTGTCTAATTTATTAGATAACTTTTCTGGACTATTTGAGGAGCCGCAGGAGTTGCCACCGAGGAGAGCGGTGGACCATCGCATAGAGATTGTACCTGAGGCTGCACCGACGAACGTAAGGCCATATCGGTATCCACATGTGCAAAAAGAAGTTATCTCAGAGATGGTAGCCGAGATATTGGAGCAAGGCCTCATACAATCAAGTCATATCTCATATTCATCCCCCGTGCTTTTGATGCGGGAAAATGATGGGACAAGATGTTTTTGTGTCGACTATTGAGCACTAAGCACTATTACCGTCAAGGACCGGTATCCCATTCCGGTTATTGAGGAGTTGCTGGATGAGTTTGTAGGGGCGACTATATTTAGTAAGCTTGACTTGAGGGCCGAGTATCATCAAATTAGAGTTCACCCAGCGGATGTGCACAAAACTGCATTTACAACTCCGGACGGGCATTACGAGTTCCGAGTAATGCCTTTTGGTCTCACCAATGCTCCAGCTACCTTTCATGGCCTTATGAATGATATATTTTGGCCTCTCTTGCAAAGGTATATCTTGGTATTTTTTGACAATATTCTAGTGTATAGCAGGACTAAATTGGAGCATTGGCAGCATTTGGAAGACGTGCTGAAATTGTTGAAGCAAAACCAATTAAAGATCAAGAAGTCTAAGTGCCGATGGGGAGTACCACAAGTAGAGTATTTAGGCCACATCATTTCAGCGGATGGTGTAGTGGCGGATCCTCAAAAGTTGTATGCATGACCGCTTGGACTATTCCTACTACTACCACCGGATTGAGAGGATTTTGGGGCTGACCGAATATTATCGACGCTTTATCGCCGGGTATAGCAAGATCGCTGCTCCTCTCACTTTTTTATTGAAAAAGGACTCTTTTAGATGGACGAATGAAGCCACTTCAGCCTTTGAAATATTAAAAACAGCAATGACGACGGCACCCATTTATTATGGAATGTGATGCGTCGTGTGTTGGCATTGGAGCTATACTAATGCAAGGAGGACATCCCATAGCTTTTCTTCGCAAGGCTTTATCACAAAAATCTCAGTAATTATCGACTTATGATAGAGAGATGTTGACAATTCTATATGTGGTGACAAAGTGGATGCCTTATTTGATCGGTAGATGATTCATTATCCGAATCGATCAAAGGAGCCTTCCATACTTTATGGGACAGCGTATACATACTCTAGCACAGCAAAGATGGGTAGAGCGATGGATGCACTATCACGCCAATCTGATACCGCCGAGCTTGTAACCTATTCTTCTCCTACCTTTCCCTTTCTTGACAAGCTGAGGTATGTATGTACATCTGACTTAAATATTTTGAGATTGTTGTAGGAGGTGATGGATGATCAGGAGCGCCATCCCGAGTTGGAGAATAAAGGCGGTTTGCTGCTGGACTACGGATGCATTCGGGTGCTCGCAAATAAAGGATTGTGTTAGGTTTTTATTTGTTGGCAATTGTGTACAAAATATTCTAAGTGTATTTTTTACATGTATATAAGCTTTACATAAGTCTAGAATATCTCTGGTGTGAAGAATTACAAGATCAGTGGAGAAAAGCCGTCGCGTTCACACCGCGTTCACAAACGCGTTCGAACGCGGGCACTGCGTTCACACAGACAGAGAGCTGCGTTCACAAACGCTTTCGAACGCACCTGAGATTAAGTCATGCCGTTCGAACGCACCAACAAAGTTTAAGAATATTAGACTTTCGTGAGTACGAATAAGACTCAGATTTGGCTCTATCTTAAAGATTATGAGTACGGATAAGACTCGGATTTGGCTCTATCTTGAAAATCATGAGTACGGATAAGACTCGGATTTGGCTCTATCTTGAAGATCATATATAAGGATTGTGAAACCCTATCTCTAGGGGTGTGGAAGAAATATTATTGAGGGTGACTTCTTGAAGCTACATCGGTTCTTCTACCAACAAGGTTCCACTCATCTACAAGAATTTAATCTTTCGTCTTAAGGGCGATCTAGACGAAAGATCAATCTCAAGGGCTACTAAGATTGGACTTCAATCACAAGAAGTAGTGAATCGTGGGTTCTAGCGATCAAGACTGAGAGAAACAAAGTCGTTTGGATCGACGGGGTGTTTTGTGAGTAAGTCTTGTAACTGCTACTATTATAGTGATTGGTTTTGATCCGAGTTTGGATCCGTGGTTTTTTTCCCGTTTTGGGTTTTTCCATGTTAAAATCTTGGCGTTCATCACTGCTTTCGTTCTTAATATTTCTTCGGACTTTTACTTAAGAGAACGAGCGATATCATTGCCTAGTGTTTAGATACATACGTGTGTCTAGGGATTTTTTCAATTGGTATCAGAGCGGGTTCTCTCACTCTTTGAGAGAGATCAGATAGGCATGGATTTTCATAGAGATGGACCCTCATCTATTAGACCCCCTATCCTAGATGGATCAAATTATGGATATTGGAAAGCTAGGATGAGAGCTTACTTGAAATCTATAGATGAGCGAGTATGGATGGCCATTGTGAACGGTTGGACACCACCAATGTATATGGTGAATGAAAAACTTATTGAGAAACCAATTGACTCATGGGATAGATCTGACTATGAAAAAGTCGGCTGGAATAGCAAAGCAATAAATGCTATTTTTAGTTGTGTTTTCTCAGAAGAATTTAGAAGAATTTCTATTTGTGAGATAACAAAAGAAGCCTGGACGATCTTAGAAACTACTCACGAAGGAACCGTGGCTGTAAAACTTTCAAAACTTTAGAGGTTGACTACTAGTTTTGAAACCCTACGTATGGAGGAGAATGAGACATTTGATGAGTTCTATGCAAAGCTGAGTGATATAGTCAACTCCAGTTTCAACCTATGAGAGAAAATTCCTGAAAACAGAATTGTCCGTAAGATCCTTAGGTCTCTTCCAGAAAGGTTTTAGGCAAAAGTTACAGCTATTGAGGAAAGTAAGGACATCGATTCTATGAAAGTTGAACAATTGGTAGGAAATTTACAAACATTTGAGTCCAGTCTTTCAAAACCGAGGAAGTCCAAAGGGATGGCCCTATCCATAGTTAAACAAAATTTAGAGGAGTCTGATGATGAAGGTGATTTAGATGTTGAGATGTTGACCAAGTTTGCCAAAAAGTTCAATAAATTCTTTCGGAAGCCAAACAAGTTGAATGCTGAAAAACTTGATAAAAGCAAAGCCTTTGTGAAAAAGAAGAATACTATGAGTTCAAATACAGATGGTACTAACAACAATGTCAAACAGAAAAATAAGAATTCTGAGAATAAAGTTTAATGTTTTGAATGTTCTGGTTTTGGACACATCGCACAAGAATGCCCTAATCGTCTTAAGAGGAAGAGCAAAGCTATGAAAGTTACTTGGGATGACTCAGATGAATCTAATGTTGATTCTGAAAAAGACGAAGAAAACTTTGTAGCTTTTACCTCTTCTCTACTTAATACTGCCTCTATTGTTGATACTGATAGTACAGATGATCAGGATATGTTACATGCTGAGGAAGATGAATCTGAAATCCAAAAGGCATATAATGACTTATACCTAGAGTCGTTTAAACTCAAGAAAAGCAATCTTAGACTACTTCAACGACTCAAGGTAATCGAACCAGAAAAAATTCAATTTGAGGAGATGTACAAATTGGAGCTTGAACGTGTCAAAGACCTTTCTGAACAACTTGACAATGCGAAAAATAAAATGAAGGCTGATGAAATTGAACTAGAGCGATTGCATAAGGAAGTTACATTTCTGAAAGGGAAGAACAAACTTGACGAAATTCTAAAAGCTCAGATCTCTGAAAAAGACAGGTATGGTGTTGGATATACTGGTAATTCAAATAATAATAAAACTGTATTTATTTCTGCAGGTATACAAAAGGAAGAATACGTGAAGCCATCAACCGCATTTACAAACCAATCCTAGATGAACCCTTCTAAACAGAACTTGAATGTACAAACTGGTGAATCTTTGACGGTACCAAAGGTAAACTCGAGTCACACTCCTCGACAAAAGGTGAGTAGAAAAAAGGTTGTTCCGACATGCTATCATTGCGGCATTCTAGGGCATATTCGACCACATTGCAAATTTTTGCAAAAACCTAGAAGTTCTTTTATTTATGGGATGAAAACAAAGGCCATATGGATCAAGAAATCTGATTTAAAATGTTATGTTGTGCATACAACCTTGAAAACCTTAAATTCTTATTTGTGGTATTTAGATAGTGGCTGTTCAAGACATATGTCGGGTGACAAGTCTTTATTTTCTAATCTCGAAAAACATGAAGGGGGAGTTGTGACATTCGGAGACGGTAGTTCATCCAAGGTAATAAGTAAAGGAAAGGTAAGTACTCTAGGGATTCCTAGTTTCGAAAATGTTCTTTATGTTAAGGGATTGAATGCAAATCTACTAAGCATCAGTCAATTTTGTGATGAAGGTTATGAGGTAAAATTCTCCAAAAATGATTGTACTATTCTAGATCATGATGGAAATGTTATATGTTTTGGATCTAGAACATCTGATAATTGCTATGTTGTTAGTATCTTCGTACTTCTTTAGGGATTTGTGCTTTGGACTGATTTTATTGGGATTTGTGTCTTTAGTTTACGAGTTTCTTTTTATTTCATTTCGTTTTTTTTAGATTTTCATTTACTCTGAAATTTTCTTTGGTTTTAGTTTCAAATTTATCGAGAGTTTTTGTTATAAAAAACCCTTCCTCCGCTTTGATAACCGTGTGAACGGAGAGTGGGCAGAGCAATGTCGAAGGAGACCGATTCTACCAATGGTTTGGCTTTGTTTTCACCCACAGAGCTCTAGTAAAGCATTCAATCATTCTGCTAAGAGTTGAGTACGGCCAAAACAAACCACTACAATGCACTCCTAGATTTAGTAATATACTCTTGACATAAAAATATGATATTTCTCTTGATTATGAGTTATTATAGTCAATTTTATCATCTTGTAGTATATTGTTTCAATTTTGATTTTGTCACTCCCTCGACTTCTATAATAATAAAAATTTTAATGCACTCATAACGTATGTGTATTCTTGTGTGAGCATGATATCATGAATATTTTTTTAAATAGCTCACTATTAACTTTGATTTGCACAGTTTGACCTCATGCTTAGTTATCAAAAATATTTTTATAAAAGATCAATGAAAAGGGCTACAATGAGTTAGTGTGAAAGTCGTCTTGTTTAGAGTCCAGTTTGACTCAGTACATTATATGCAAATTCAAAAAAAAATGATAGATGTGAATTTCTTCTTGCACTTTATTTGATTTGTATTACAAGAAAAGGGCTACCTACTCATATGTGAAAGCCATCATTGCACCTGTTTTGTTTAAAAAAAAATACAGGAAAAATTCCTGTTATGTTATGGAGAATAAGTCGAAAAGTGCAAAATTTCAATACAAAGTCGGTTTGACTACTGTGTTGCATCATTGTTTATATAGGAAAGTTTGTTTAAGAAGATTGGTTCATGTTATCTATGCTCATCTTGCATATGCGTATCGTTATGATCAATCAAGATTAATTTAATTTTGAGTGATGCATTAGAATTGATTATAATATGCTTTTGATGATTTGATTGATATCTGTATGACTTATTTTTTTTATTGTCATATTCTATGTCTTGAATATATTTTGAATTTCTAGAAGTGCATCTCCAAAGTCTATTGTTCTTCATTGATTTCGTGCGGTTTCAAGTTTTGATCACGTTAAAGTTAATATCTTGATGTTTTTTATGCGATTGAATGTGATATCTTAGCATTTTCAAGTGAAAAATGGGTTTCATTTAGGGCCTTCATGGTTTCTAAAAACCATACTTGACTCTGTGTTGACGATTCTTCATCGTTAGTTCCCTCCGAGTTCCTAGTCTTTGGCATTTGTGTCAAAAAGGGGGAGAGTGTCTAGTGTGTAGTGTGTGGTGCGAGTTTAAAGTTTAGGAGTTTACTAGTGTAGGGGGAGTGTTGGCATAGGGGGAGTTTATGAGAGTCTTAAGTATTTTTGACCTTTGCTTGAAGTAACTGAACTTTGTCTGTGAACTTTGTCTGCTTAAATACTTTTGAATTTATACTCCATTGATAACTTGTGTTTGGATTGTTTATTTATTTCAAGTTATTTTCACTTGATCTTGGATTGGTATATGCTTTTTGCAGGGCTTGATGTGCAAAATATTCTAGTCTTGTTGATTGCTCAATTTGAAGTCTTTGTAATATCTTGTAACCTAAGTGTTTTGTCACAAATTGCCAAAGGGGGAGATTGTTAGGTTTTATTTGTTGGCAATTGTATACAAAATATTCTAAGTGTATTTTTTACATGTATATAAGCTTTACATAAGTCTAGAATATCTCTGGTGTGAAGAATTACAAGATCAGTGGAGAAAAGCCGTCGCGTTCACAAACGCGTTCGAACGCGGGCACTGCGTTCACACAGACAGAGAGCTGCGTTCACAAACGCGTTCGAACACACCTGAGATTAAGTCATGTCGTTCGAACGCACCAACAAAGTTTAAGAATATTGGACTTTCGTGAGTACGAATAAGACTCAGATTTGGCTCTATCTTAAAGATTATGAGTACGGATAAGACTCGGATTTGGCTCTATCTTGAAGATCATGAGTACGGATAAGACTCGAATTTGGCTCTATCTTGAAGATCATATATAAGGATTGTGAAACCCTATCTCTAGGGGTGTGGAAGAAACATTATTGAGGGTGACTTCTTGAAGCTACATCGGTTCTTCTACTAACAAGGTTCCACTCATCTACAAGAATTTAATCTTTCATCTTAAGGGCGATCTAGACAAAAGATCAATCTCGAGGGCTACTAAGATTGGACTTCAATCACAAGAAGTAGTGAATCGTGGGTTCTAGCGATCAAGACTGAGAGAAACAAAGTCGTTTGGATCGACGGGGTGTTTTGTGAGTAAGTCTTGTAACTGCTACTATTATAGTGATTGGTTTTGATCCGAGTTTGGATCCGTGGTTTTTTTTCCGTTTTGGGTTTTTCCACGTTAAAATCTTGGCGTTCATCTCTGCTTTCGTTTTTAATATTTCTTTGGACTTTTACTTAAGAGAACGAGTGATATCATTGCCTAGTGTTTAGATACATACGTGTATCTTAGGGATTTTTTCAGATTGCAGCAGAAATTGTTGGAGCATTTCTACCAAACTCCAGCGGCTGGTCATGAGAGTGTCTTGAGGACTTATAGGAGGATATCTCAGAGTTGCACGTGGCCAGGATTGAGGCGGGATGTGAGGAGATTTGGCCATGCTTGCAAAGTATATCAAAGGGCTAAGGAAACCACATTAAAACCGATCGGATTACTACAGCCTTTACCTATACCGGACCATATTTGGGACGACATTTTTATGGACTTCATAGAGGGTCTTCCACTGGTACATGGTTATTCTGTTATCTTTGTGGTGGTTGACAGATTGAGCAATTATGCATACTTTTCAGCATTGTCACATTTATTTTCAGCCAAGTCGATGGCTGAAATTTTTGTTAGAGATATTGCTCGATTACATGGCATGCCACGCACGATTGTCCAGGATCATGATCGTGTATTTAAGAGTGACTTTTGAACGGAGTTTTTTAGATTGCAAAGGACTCAATTGAACTTCAGTTTGGCCTACCATTCACAAACGGACGACCAAATCTAGGTGGTCAATCAAGGCATTGAGCAGTATTTGAGGTGCTTTGTGGGAGAGATACCGAGACGATGGTTGGAGTTCTTACCATGGGCAGTGTGGTCTCATAACACTGCCTACCATAGCAGCATTGGTATGACTCCATTTGAGGTGGTGTGTGGATGCATGGCTCCGACGTTACACGCGTATGATCCAGTGGCATCTACAGATCGGACGGAGATGGACTTAGAGTTGATGGATAGGGACGCCACATTGAGGAGGTTGCGTGATCATCTTAAACTTGCTCAAAATTGCATGAAGCAAGTTTATGATAATAGCTATAGGGAGTAGAAGTTCGACATCAGCAGTTGGATGTTTGTGAGGGTGCAGCCGTATCGATAGGTGACCTTACATCCGATGCGAAACCAAAAGTTAGCACATCGCTACTTTGGTCCGTTTTGGGTGTTAGAGTATATTGGTCCGGTTGCATGTCGTTTGGAGTCGCCGGAGGGGTCGAGAGTGCACCCTATGTTTCATGTTTCATTATTGAGAGAACGCATTGGAGATCATGAGATTGTTGGATCGATTCTACCGGAGCGATTGGAGGAGATAGAGATCGTAGAGCCAGTTCGAGTACTTGCTAGACGTTGACGACGACATGGTACCAGATTGGAGATGAAGATTCTAGTTGAGTGGCTTGGCAAACCATCTAATGAGGCGACATGGGAGTTGGAGACTGATATCTTGAAGCGTTTCCCTAACTTTTCACCTTGAGGGCAAGGTGGGGAAAGCGTGGTGGGCAGATACATTTAGTTAGGATCTTTTCTTATTGCATTAGGTATTTATTTTCATTAAAATAAAATTTCTGTAAGTTGCGTTTGAACGTAAGAGAGGTTGCATTCGAATGCCCTTAAGAACGCTTGCATTAGGTTCGCAAATATAGAGAACGCATATTGTGCAATTGAACGTGGTCGAGCGAGTTCGAACACCCGCATTTGAACGCTTGTATCGCATTTGCACATCCAAAGATGGAGCTTTTTGAGTGCATTCGAACACGATCGGACGCGTTCGAACGCGATCGACGGGAATCCTTTAGAATAAGGGGTTCATATTATTTTAAGACTTGTTGGCTAGCCTCTATAAATATGTGGATGGCAGCTAACTTCATTATACTATTGGGTTATTGATTTCTTGCCTCCTATCTTCTCTCTAGACTTCTCTCTCCTCCTTATTCATCATCCTTCCACCTCTACAGTTGGCAAGGTTTCTTCTAACTTCTAATCTCCCTCGACTATCGAGCCACCCCTCTTCTTTGGGATCTCGACCACTTCGTTCCCTTCGTTTACTTCCCTTAATCACTTCCACAATCCACCCTCATCTCCATACCTATCCATAACCCTAACATCCACTTCACCCATCACCACTACCATCACCCACATTATTCTATATTTTCATTCCTTCTACAATTCGAATCTATGAAGAACATAAATAGAAAAGTTGTAGATCAAGAAGTTACGGATCTAACCCAATTAGTTTTGTAATTTTATAACTACTAGAGAATATCTGACGAATATCTTCCCACAGTTGCACGGACTAATTCCTAAAGTACATTCAGATTTGAAGGAATCGTAGCGTAGCCTATCTTTGGTTCCAAATCTTATCATCGAGGTGGTCAATCGAGGCATCAAGCAATATTTGCAATGCTTTGTGGGAGAGATGCTGAAACGCTAGTTGTAGTTCTTACCGTGGACGGAGTGGTCTTATAACACCAGCAGTATTGGCATGACTTCGAGGTGGTGTATGGGTGCACGACTTTGACATTATGCACCTATGACCCTGTGGCATCTGTGGATCGAATAGAGGTGGACTTGGAGTTGATGGATAGAGACGCCACATTAAGGAGGTTGGGTGCCTATCTTAAACGTGCTCAAAACTGCATGAAGCAAGTTTACATAGCCACTGAGAGCAGGAGTTCAACATCGGCAGATGGGTGTTCGTGAGGTGCAATCGTACTGATAGGTGACCCTATTTTCAATATGAAACCAAAAGTTAGCACACCGCTACTTTAGTCCATTTCGGGTCTTAGAGTGTATTGGTCCAGTTGCATATCGCTTGGAGCTGCCCGAGGGGTCAAGAGTACACCTGGTCTTTCATGTTCCATTGCTGAGGGAGCGGGCTGGAGATCACCAGGTCGTGAGATCGGTTCTACCTGAGCCATTGGAGATTCCCGCTGAGGCGTTCGAACGCCTTTGTGAATACCTATAGGCATTCACATCGATAGAGAACGCAATTTGTACATTCGAACGTGTTGGACTCCGTTCGAACGCCCGCGTGCGAATGCTTGCATGCATTCGCATCGATAGAAAATGTAATTTGTGCGTTCGAATGCGCTCGACCCCGTTCGAACGTGATCGGTAGGAATTCACTATTTCTAAGGTTAATAATTATCATTTTTGGCTCGTTGGGTCCTTTTAAGGTGTGGATGGCAACCAAAAATATTTTGATGAATGAATATTGAGTTCTATCCTCTCTCTTGTCTCTCTACTCTAATCTCCCTTCCCCTTCGTTCAAGCCCTAGCCATGTGCCATCTCGACGTCATTGATCTTCTAACCTCCCTCATCTGTCTAGTCCTCCTTACTCCTTGGGATCTCGGCCCCTTCTCCTCCTTCATCGTCATCCCCTAAACTTTACAACCCATCCACCCTCATCTCCATTATCATCACCACCACCATCACCACCACTTTTGCATATTTTCGTCCTAGTTGTAGTTAGAATCTGTGAAGGGCATAAATACCAAAAATATAGATCAAGAAGTTATTGATCGACCACCCCTAGTTTCGTAAAATTTCAACTACGATAGAATATCTGGTGAATATTTTTCCTACGCGGGCTGCTTTTCTACAACCAATCCAGATTGTGAAAAGGATGTCTCGTAATTATACCTGGGTAGTAATGAAGGGAGAAGTGAAGAAGTTTGTGAAGGAATGTGCAAAATCTGTCAATGAGTGAAAACTGAAACATTGAAACCATCGGGCTTGTTGCAGCCATTGCCAATTCCCGGGTAGGTTTGGAAGGATGTTTCTATGGATTTTATAGAAGGCTTGCCTAAGACAAAAGGGTATCAATGATCTTAGTGGTGGTGGACCAGCTGATCAAAGGAGCACACTTTTCAGCCTTGAAGCATCCATTTTTAGTAAAAATATTATTGAAATCTTTGTTCGCGATGTTACCAAACTACACAGTATGCCGCGATCCATCATTTCAGATCGTTATCATGTATTTACCAGCAACTTTTGGACGTATTATTTCAGATTGCAAGGTACTCTATTAAACCTCAATTCGGCCTATTATCCCTAAATAGATGGTCAAACCGAGGTTGTCAACCATGGTATTGAGTAATACTTTCGATGTTTTGTTGGAAATCGACTGAAGACTTGGCTGAGTTACTTACCATGGGTGGAATGGTTATATAACACCACATACCACACCAGCACAAAGATGACCTCATTTGAGGTGGTGGATCGCATGTAGTTGGATCTCGATTTGATGGACTGAGTTGACTTGCTGAGGTGACTTAGGGACCACTTAGCAGCAGCTCAAAAGTCGCATGAAGCAGGTGTATGACAAGGGCTATAAAGAAAGAGAGTTTGCGATGGGAGATTTGGCTATGTGAAGGCGCAGTCATATCGACAAGCGACATTGCGTCCACTACAAAATCAGAAGTTGGCACACAAATTTTTTGGAACAATTTGCATTGAGGAGCAAGTCAGACAAGTGGCTTACTGACTTGACTTGCCAGCCGGGACTCGAGTACATCCGGTCTTCCATGTGTCGATTCTCAAAGCTAGAATCGGATCGGATCTAGTTGTGGGAACCGAGCTACCTAAGCTCTTGGAGGAGATATAGGATGTAGTCTAACTAGTGAGTGTCTTGGCCAAATGGAGGTGTTGACATGGAGTCAGACTTAAGACCGAGGTGTTAATCGAGTGGTTGGGACGAGTGACTAATGAAGCTACCTGGGAGCTTAAAACAGAGATCTTGGAACGTTTCCTTCACTTCACACCTTGTGGACAAGGTGGGGGAAGTATGGTGAACTATTAGGATTTGACTTGTGGTTTCATTTCTTATATAATTTATAGTTTTCCTTAGAAAATAAAGTTTATGGCAGATGCGTTCGAATGTCAGGAAAGGGCGTTCGAATGCGACCGTTTGAATGCCTAAGTGCTTTCACAAAGACAGAGAACGCTCAAACTGTGTTCAAATGCCGAGTGTGTTCGCAAATACAAAGACCGCTTAAAACCCGTTCAAACGCCTCTCAGGTGTGTTTGAATGCACTCGACGAGGGTGCTTGTATTAGGATGAGATTATTAGGTTGTTTTCGCTAGGTTAGCCATAATACATAATGTGGATGATAGCCTCATTAGGGATCAGGAATGAAATTATCAAGTTATATTTTCTTCTCCCATCTAGACTGAAAACTTCACCATCAACATCGGCTGCTCCTAGTCTCCCTCGTCTGTTGGACCCTCCCTCCTTCATGGGACACCGAATCAGTTCTTCCTCCTCTTCCTTTACCTTAGAGCCCTCAAGCAACCCCTATCATAACCCACATTCATTTCATCTCCACCATTACCATCACTTCCCGTCACCAACCCTTCCACTGTATTTTACTCCTAGCAGTGATCCGAATTTGTGAAGGGCGTAAATACCAAAAACGTCGATGAGGAAGCCATGGATCGAATCTAACTAGTTTTGTAATTTTCTGACGATGGAACAATATATGGTGAATATTCTCCTCAGACTACGTAGTTTGTCTTCTTACACCCGAGGTTAATCCGAGCTGAGTTCGGTTCATATCATAATCATAAAGTACGAAATGCATAATAGCATAATAACTTAAAAGTAACTTCTCATTTTATTATGGTAAATCACTTTTCATTTTATCAAGATAAGCTCATATAGAGTCATAAGTGGTTATATTTTAATATACTTATACAAGCCACTACATAGCAAACATAACAACGAGGTGGAATAATCATCTAGCTATGATATCATCTGTATATGCCTAATGACACTGTATATGATCGGTTGTCTGTGGCCATCAAATTAAGGACCCTAATCATAAGCTCATATCTTATCTCTATTATCATTACACATCAGATTAAGGTTTACATATATATGACAAATAGATGCATAAGGGTATATAATGTAAAAGGTAAATAGTAGTTAATAATGAATAATCAGTAAAATGCATGTATAAGTAATATGTTAAAATAAAGGCATGAAAATTATATCATCAAACATCTACACTACCCATAGACTAATATAAGACTAATTTGCCTGAAAAGTATCTAGAATATGCCTAGCTCTCCTCAATAATCGGCTCCTCTTGAGTCTCGAGCTCCTCCTCGCACAGTAACGAGTCTAACAATTTATATAAAAATAATAATATATAAGAAAGACGAACTTATAAATCTAACTACTTTATTACATAAATTAAGTTTGGTCCGAATATGTTTATCTTGGTCTTGCATTTATTCTTCTATGTTTATAATATTATTTAACATTAATCAAATTGGATCATCGAAAGTAGACTTTAAATTATACCTAGCTATAATTATCAAAAGCATTAATAACAAAATTATAAGGATTAACAAATCTAAACTACCTAAGCTTAAGTTTTGTATTATCCTAAATATATATTAATAAAAATGATTGGCAAAAATTCTAGAAGGATAGCTAATATAAACTAAAATAAAACAAAAGATTGTTATTAGGCTAGCCTATGGCCCACAGTTTGGGCTAGGCTAAGGATTAGTTTTGCATTGCAGTGGTTGAGGAAGTGGGCTACAGGTCTACTCGTAGCCTAGTAAACTACTTAATGGGAAGGATTGGCATGGCTGGCTACGGGTGGACTGGGCTCAAGGGCCAACCAACTGCTGGCTAATAGGCGTGGGCTACATCCCATCCTGTAGCTCACTAGAAATTAGGCAGATTAGGCTCAAAAGCCTAGTCCATAGCTAGCTACAGACGTGGGTTGCAACCCACCCTATAATCCACCATGAATTTGGGTGGACTTAAGAGTCCAGTCAATAGCTAGCTACGGGCATGGGCTATGACCCACATTGTAGCCCATGAGCTGGGTGGAGGTTTGGTCTAACACCCCTCCCCCTCCCCCACCCACCCCACCTTGCTCATTGCCTTCTTCTTAGAGAAGAAGAAGACAGAGAGAGGGTAGGGGCAGTGCGGCTAGTGGTCACTGACGATCGAGCAATAACCCTTCCCAAAGTCAACAATGTCTTCTTGGGTTAGAAGTGCAATCAACCCATTTGCCGCGGGTGCTCGACGGTGAGAAATAAAGGACTCCATGGCTGGCGGCCATAGAAGAGTCCATTTTGTGTCAAAAGGCCAAAGCTTGCAACTCGAGCACCCAATTCTTCTACGCGAAGAGCGTAATCAACCAAGACTAGTGCAAGGCCACCACTTTAGGTGGCTGCCAGCAAGCCAAGAAACTGCCAATGGGAGGCGCTCTACGCACCTTACGGGTATTTATGGCAATAGGGTAACGTGGTGGAACATCCCGAACTAATGGGTAGTTGACTTGAAGTTGCTGGCGAATTCCTCCGATGAAGTAAAAAATTAACTACAAACACTAGACAAAATTCAAATTAACTACAATCGGGGTTGTGGACTAACCTATGGGTTGAATTTAGGGGTTGGATTGGCCTGCTGGTGCTCCGGTCGCACAGCCTTCATTGAGGTCTTTGACGGCACAAACAAATAAGAGAGAGAGAGAGTGAAGGGGAGGAGGTGGCCGAAATGTAAAGGGTTTAGATAGGGAAGGTTAGGCTTTTATAGAAATGGCTGGTGACGTGGAGGGAGTGGAGTCCGAACTCCACTTTGATGTTAATCTCTCTCACTTCTTATAACTAATTACGAGAGATAGGCCGAAAGAAAGGAAAAAGTTAGTGCACACACTGGGCGTGTGCATTGCAGTTGGAATGGTGGGATAGTGATGCATATTAAAATGATACTTTAATAGAAGATTGATTGTTATATTTTCATTTCGATGTATATATTCTGAAAATCAATATACACTTTTTAAATAAATGATGCACACTAACAATAATACTTTATAAGAAGATTAATTAACATATTTTTATATTAATGCGTATATTCCAAAATTTAATGCACACTTTTGAATAGATTATGCATATAAATTGAATAAGTGATGTATACTAAAAATAATATTTTAACAAAAGACTGATTGTTATATTTTCAAGTTGATGTATATATTTTAAAAACTAATGCATATACTTTGAATAGACAGTGAACACAAATTGAATAACCAATACATATTAAAACAAATATATTAATAGAAGATTGACTAGTATATTTTTTAATTCCTACATTAATTTACAAAATATTAAATATAAATTTTCTTAATCATTCTAATATTTTAATACGCACTACGTATTTACACAAAAGATTTTCTTAATCATATTATTCCATTTTTTTAGTGATGCAACTATTCTTCAACAATAGTAGTTAAAATAGTGATGAAGATGATGGTCATGATGGTGAAATTCATTAAGATGATAGTTAGGGAATAGTAGTAGAATGGTGGACGAATAGTATTAGTGATGAAGATGATTGCTGAGGTAGTGGGGTGGTGGTGGTGGCGATGAAGATAACAATGAGTTGGTGGTGGTCATGATAATGGTAGTGCTTGGATGAAGGCAAAGGTGATGATGGTGTTGATGGTAATGCTTTAGTGGTGGTGATGGTGATGGTAATGATAGAGTGGTGGTTACGGTAGTATGGTGGTCACGATGATGGTGAGTGATGGTGACTGTAATGAGATGTGGTTATGGTATTGGTTAGGTGGTGGGCAAAGTGATAATTGGTGAAGGTGGGGTGATAGTACTTTGGTGAATGTGTTAGTGATAGTAGTGGTGATGGTGATTCTGTGATAGTAGTGATGATGGTATAAGTGGTGATGGTTAGCATAATGAGTGATGACAAAGGTGGTGGTTAAGGTGATACTACTAGTGTGATAGTATTGAAAGTAGTGGTATTTGCTGTTATGCTTGGGTGAGGGTGATAATAATGGTGATGATACTAGCAGTGAAGATGGTGAAAAGTGACAATATGATAATGATGGTAGGATGATTATGATAGTGGAAGGGTAGTGAAAGTAGCATGTTGATGATTATTATAGTGATGGTTGTTAGCGCGGTGGTGGTGGTATTGACAAGGAGATAGTGGTCGTGGTGGCGATGACGACAAGATGAATGATGGTGGTTGCCAGTGGTAATGGAAATAGAGAAGGAGAAGAGAAGAAAAAAAAAGGTGAAACAGTAAATAACAATTAATTTAGGATATATATTGTATTTATTATTATTAGGGTTAACATTATAAAACAACCCATTGTTGCAAATTCAATAACTTCAGACTCAATATTGCAAATTCATAAAATAAATGCAATTAAGTTGCAAATTGCCCCTCGAAACGAGAATTTCCCAATTGGGTTCCAATCATCGGAGGCGGCGGTGGAAGCCATGGTGGTAGCTTCGGGTACCAACTCGTGGGCCAAAGAGATGGCTATTCGGAGAAGAGTGGCAAACATGTACGCTCCCCCTCCCTCTCTCTCTTAATCTGAGATGTTAGATTCGATGTTCTCCTTAGCTTTTCGTGCTTCAAAGGTTTCTTTCTTTTCTTTATCTACGCTAAGTCCCTTTTCTTCTTGACTTCCATGTAATCAGCCTCAGAGGTGGTAATTTGCGCTGTTTATTGTAAACCTTTTTTTTATTGAATTTATCTAGGTAGGGTACGAAATTTATAGAAATTACAGAGAGCTTAGTGTCGAACAATCCTTGGCAGTTTTGGGGTTTTAGAGATTTTGATGCTTCGATGGCAAGAATAAAAGCTACCAGTTTTAGAGGATCATCATCTACTAAGATAATTGGAAAATGGAACCTGTAATAGTCCCCGGTTCTCAAATGCAGCTTAGGTTGTGACTGTTTTAAATTTGATTCTTCCTTGTTCTAGCTAAGTTACATGGACCAATTTACCTTTAGTAAGGTTCGTATTGCTTGCTGAGTACTGAAATATGTTTAGTGTGCACATGGAATTTTGTCATCTTTGGGATTTTATCTATAATTTCCACCTGTTAGACAATTTTCATGATTGAATTTGGGAGTGATGCTGTTGTTGGCCTTTTTGCACAGTATATCTAGAAATTTGGGAATTTATAAGAGCACCAGATCCTATTTTGTCTTGGAAATATCCACTTTGATGTTAAGACTTTCATTAATACTCCATGATGAGAGGAAATCTCATAGGAATATAAAAGTTTAAGATGGCAGATTGCTGGTATAGGATTGCGCTTCTAAATTATGGACGGAATTCTTTAAAGTCTTTTGAAGTACTTTTGTATTTGATCTGGGATCATCAAGTTTCGGCTGGATTGATTAATCTGTCTCAGCCGTATTGATTGTATTGACCAGAACTAAGTTTTTTTAAGATTCAGGTTGAATCTAAAATATATCTAACCAAGGAAATGTTAGTAATTAATATCCTCAACTATCTTCTTTTTAAGTTTTCGAATTTTACCCTCTTATTTCTCACACACTCTCCTCCCATCCCTCACACTTTATTGAGCTAATTTGGTGGATCCGGTGAGCCCCTCCAGCTACTCCACACTCTTGTGAACTCGATGAATGCATTTCTTTTTATAGTTATTTCTTTTTTTTTCTTTCTCACTTATTCTTTAACTTATTATTTTTCACTGTTGTTCTACAACAGTGAAGAGAAAGATCTCCCACTTCATTACTATTTTGCCGTAGTTATTTACAAGCATAAAATTTTACCTAATTCAAGTCAAAATGCATCATAGTTTTGAGTGAAGCTTTTTTGTTTAGTTTTTAGGCTTCGTATATGACTAATTTTTATTTTCTTATTTTTTTATTATTTTTCCTAAAATTTTAGAAAATTTTCTGCATTTGTAAATAATACTTAGAACTTTACGTCAAGGTATTGGGATTGGGATTGGCCGTCCGAAAAAGCGATACGTATCGGCCATATCGGCCACCTGTATCGGATCGGATTATTTTAATTAAATAAAATTCTAAATATTATTTAAAAATATTGAAAAATTTCTAAAAATTTAGAAAAAATTATAAGAAAATAAGAAATAATAATTACTCACATATAAAGCCTAAAAAGTAAAAATCTCTCTTTCTCCCTTTCTTCTTTCCTATCCCTCTAACTATTAGCCTGAAGTATCCATTCTCTCCCACACTTTCTCTTTCTTTCTATCTTTCCCCCTCTCTCTCTCACCCTCTCTTTTTTTTTTATCTTTCCTCTCTCTCTCACTCTCTCTTCCTTTTTCCTTCTCTCTTTCTCCCTCACTCTCTCTTCCACTTTTCCTCTCTCTCCCTCTCTCTCTCTTTAGCTGTAGCTAGCAGCACACCTGTACGGCCGAAACCAGCCCCGGATCGGGATCGGCTATAGCCGATCCCGATCCGTTTCGGCCGATCCCACTCGGGATTGGCCGAAACTGGAAACTATGCTTTATGTAATTAAAAATAGTTCTATCTGATACGGACGACAGATGCGTAGCGGCCAATATAGCCGATCCCGATCCATTTCGGCCGATTCCACTCGGGATTGGCTGAAAATGGAAACTATGCTTTACATAATTAAAAATAGTTCTATCCGATACGGACGACAGATGCGTAGCGGCCAATCCCTATCTCAATATCGAGTTTCGGAACCTTGATCAAGTAAGACTTGTTTGAATTGAAATACATGAACTACTGAATTAAAAAATAGTAATTTGTTATAGAACAAGATATATGAATGACAATTATTGATATATGAGGACCTTGTTATACTAGAAGCGGATTAGTTAGCTAAGGGAGTGGCAAAAAGGCCAAAAAAAATATTTGGATGAAAAATAAGATTATGATATAGTGCATGAACTCATAGCATTCATGCTGAATCAGCTCGGTGCGGAATAAATGAACTTTTTTGAGAAAATAAAACTGTCTCAAAATTAAATAGAATAATCTCACACCTCTGCAACAATGAAAGGTAAAGTTTGGATGAAAATTAAATCATAAATAAGCGCACGAACTCATTTTAATGAGTTTAAGTCATGCTTGAAAGTGCCCGAGTCTCTTAATGAGTTTAAGTCATAAACCAACTCACTCATGAGATGGCTATATTGAATTAGATCACCCACTGAATTGGATGATACTAATTATTTTTTTCTGGGTTAGTCAGCTAGCTATATGCTCACAATGACTCAATTGATAAGACCTTTATTGATGAGACCCATTGTAATGAATTGGGTTCAGCTGAATGCATATTGACCTGGTCAAATCTGGAAGTTTATGAAGATAACCCTTTCATTATGTAGAATTTGTATTGATGTGATCCAGCTGAAGCGGTGCCCAAACAACCATCAGACAGCAGTATATATTGTTGTCCCAAGTTTCATCTTTTTAAAGCATCCTTGATTTCACTTATCTAATTTTTCTAATATATTAATAAGTTCACTATAGGGCACTTGCAGAACTTTCATTTGATAAAATCTTAATTAACTCTTCCATCTTTCTTTTATATCATTTATTTACTAGAAATCTTTGGTGCATTTTTGATTGCCTAAGTCTTTTCTCTTTAGTCCGTCTTTGGTACTTAGTTTAGAGTGAGATTATCATACACCTTAAAAATTCATTGTTAACTTCTTTTTTTAGTTCCTTTCTTACCTATTTTATAAATTCATAGTTTTCACTACCAATACATTTTGCCAAGTTTTATATTATTTTTTTAATTGCCTAATTGCCTTTTGAACTTGATAATTCCACTACCAACTCTCATTTAAACCTATTTTTCTACTTTATGAAACACTAAGAATCTCTGTTGCTACTCCTTTTATATGGTTTCTCATTCAATGATATGGATGCTTTGAATCTGTATGTAGTTGAGTAATTTAATTTTTCTTTTGTATTTTCTTACTGGATTTCATCTTCATTAGTTGCTTGGATAACACTAGGACATCAGATCTGATTAGTTATTGCATCATTGAATTCGATCATATCTTACTGCGAAAATCCAGTTTCATTCATTGCGTTTAGTTAGCTTGTAGAATATTCCTGCTTCATTTCTTGTAACTGTTAAGTATATTACATTATTATTTAAATGTTGTGCATGCAGATACAAAATGTGAAAGAAGAATTATTATTATAACAGGAAGGATCTGCTGTAACATATGCCATTAATTATGTACTAATACCTGCATATGCACCAACTCCTTTCTGCTTTAGGCAGCTAAACATCAAAAAGGGTGTCTTAGTGCACCAAACCTACATGGGTTTGGGTATGCAGATGCATGACTCATATTTCTGAAGAGGCTATTTTCTAGACTTGAAACCATTATCTCTTGGTTGCAAGGGGCATGCCTGACACCCTCATTTTTGACAATTAAACATAGACATGATAAACATGGAAGCTCAATTGGCTGTTCCAACTCCATGATCACGATAGGATTTGCCTGGCCTTTTCCCTTAACTAACATCACGAGATCTTCCAAAGAAATTCATCTTAATCTCTAATGATCTCCCATTCTACCATCAGTACTTTCAAATCCAAGAATATGTATCTTCTCTGATTTGTTGTTCCGATCCAATTTCTTGAATATTAGTTGATGAAAGTGTAAACATTACATCCTACAGAACACAGTGTACACACATACAAGCATGATACATTCTCACAGATGACATAACAAGAAAACTTATCATTCTAATGAACTACTAATGATGAATGATCGTTGCTAGCTTTTGGCAGGCCATATACTGTCAGTAAGGATGATACTTTATTTTAGCTACTTAGCTAATCTTTACAAACTATCTGTGACTGGCTTGACGCTTACTCATCTAGTTTTGTCTTACGTATTTTTTGATAGAAATCATGGATTCACTTTATTTTTATTCTGTTGTCAAGTTGACAATTCTTTCTGGCGTTAGTAGAATCTTTATTGTTCTATAATCTTTCATGTTAATGAATTTTACCTTTATTCCTGATGTTTGACCTTGTGATTAGAACTAATTGTTTCTTTTCTGCATAAGACCTCCCTGACTAATAATCACTTGTCTAGCTGCACATAAAGCTCCTCAGATTGGTATTTATTTATTGTCAACAGTGCTTTAAAGCAATTCAGTGATGCATTTTCGTTCTTGCTTATTCAAATGGTTTGTCACAGATCTACCGCTTACTATCTTCAGACAATCAGCCTGCTGTCATCATTGCCCCATCTCTACTTTTGGCCCTTAGTCTTCGTAATGAGCCCTCTCACTAAAAAATTGAAATTGGTAAGTAGGAAAGAAATGGTTTTGTACTTGATCTCTAGTTAGGTACGTATTTTTGTAGCTTCAAAATTTTGTTATAAAGTGGTGGGATACCACTTTTCATCACGTTTATTCTCGTAGGCACAAAAAGGCTGCACCTGTGGCTCTTTGGCTTAACGAGGGTTGTGACTAACCATCTTCTAGGGCTATTTTTATCTTTTTATCTTTTACTTTATTTTGCTTATATAAAGGCTTGTGATCATCTTTTATTGTTTAATAAACATTTTGAGAGTTTTCACATTTTAAGTGTTTGTTGGTGGATTTCGACACCCCGGTTGGTGGATTCCTCGGGTTTGATTATTTTTCCTACTTTTTCTTCTCAAATCTGCAATCGAGACGTTGTCCTGCATCAGCTTTGGTATTAGAGCAGATCGTTTTCCAGTTTATGGATGCTCCACCGCCTGGATTCTACGCTGCGCCATATCTTTTCTTTGTTAGATCAATCGCCCTACAAACACCGTATTATGACGAGATCCGTCGCACGACAACATTAGGATTCAGATCTAAGTTACACGAGGAGATCACACTTAACGAGAAAAACAAGAAACCATTACTATCACCAAATCTCCATACAAAGTTAGGAGATCATCATAAGTAAGCTTCATTCAATAGATTTTTTTTCCCCGTTTTAGATTAAAAAAAGACGAAAATAACCATAGAAAGTGGCTAGTCACAATCCTCATTAAGTCAAAGGGCCATGGGTGCCCTTTTATGCCTACAAGAATAAATGTGACGAAAAGTGGGAGATCTATGCCGATGGCCTATCGGGTCATTTTGGATGTGATAAGACCATTGAAGAAGTGGAGCGCCAATTCTATTGGCCAAGTCTCAAGCGTGACGTCGCAAAATTAGTTGTTGGTCAATGTAGGACTTGTCAATTAGCAAAGCATAGAAAATAAAACACTAGACTTTACACCCTATTACCTGTGCCTGATCACCCGCTATAGGACGTACGTATGGATTTTGTCCTGAGATTGCCTCACCTTTATAAAACATGATTCAATCCTTGCGGTTGTGGATCGCTTCTCTAAGATGACCCATTTTATTCCTTGTGCTAAGACCTCTGATGCGTCACATGTGGCCAAATTGTATTTTGCTCATATAGTCAAGTTGTATGGTCTTCTGAAAACTATTGTTTCCGACTGGGATGTTCGCTTTATGAGCTATTTTTGAAAAACCTTATGGCACATGGTTGGCACAAAATTAAAGTTCGCTATAGCCTATGATGCAAATCTAGAATAGTATGCAATGTTTTGGAGAACAATCGACCTAAACAAGTAACTAAAGTAAAATATAGTAAGCAATAACTGATAAGAAGTTAATTGATTAAAAGGATTACTACTAGATGGAAGGAGAGAAAACCACTCAGATAAGGCAGTAACTTCCTCAACTCTCAAATAGGTACGTTGACAGTAGAAAAGCCTAAAATATGGTGTAAGAAAAGACTTCAGAGTTTAGGTTTACCAATAAATGGAATAGTAGTGCTTTACTTTGAAAACCAAATCCTTTTCTTCACGTCCGGGCACCCAAAGATTCTCTTTCACTATTGGAATCTTTTGGACAGCAGCAATAACCAACGAAAAAATAGAGGTTGAAGAAGAAGAGAGGTTTAGAGAGGAAGTAGAAGAGATTAGAGAAGGATCTTAAGATAGAGTAGGAGAAAGGGAGAGAAAGAGAGAGAGAGAAGAAGAAGACCACAGGGGAGAAAGTGAGAGATCTCAAATAAATCTTATTCCAACTTGTTTTTGTTTCTCATGCAATAACCCTTAAATAGGTTAATAACTTTAATTCTAGCTGATTCTAATAGAAACTTATTTCCTAATAGGACTCTAATTGATCATCTTACCTAAATTGATTGATCCAATTTAGGTAATAAATCAATGTGGACACTTCCCACATATGAGCTTACCATAACTATCAATTGAGATTCTAATAGGAATTCATTTCCTAATAGGATCCTAATTGATTAAACCTTACCTAAATTGACTAACCCAATTTAGGTAATAACTCAATACGGACATCCCCCGCATATAGGCTACCATATCTGTCAATTGACTAATTCAATTAATTATTTGAATTAAAAAGCAACAATTAGACCAAAATTGGACTCGAGTAATTCTATTTTGGTCAAATTGAAGATGGTGCCCATATCAGCCTATCATCCTCAAACTGATAGTCAAACCGAGGTCGTTAATTATAGTTTTGGAAATCTTTTGCACTGTCTCATAGGTAGTTAGAACAAAAACTGAGATGCCATTCTTCCTATAGCCCAATTTGCATATTATAACTCCATTAATAGGTCTGTTGGCATGAGTCCATCTGAAGTTGTTCATGGTTTTAAAACACGCAAACCTCTAGATCTGTTGTATATGTTATCTTATGCTAGAGTCTCTGAGTCTATCAAAGCATTTGCACATCATGTTCATTCTTTGCATTAGGAGATCACTAAGCGAATTGAAACGAGTAATCGTCAGTATAAAATACATGCCGACTTGCACGTTTATTCTCGTAGTTACAAAATGGTTGCACTCGTGGCCCTTTGGCTTAATGAGGATTGTGACTAGCCACTTTCTAGGACTATTTTCGTCTTTTTATCTTTTACTTTATTTTGCCTATATAAAGGCTTGTAATCATCTTTTATTGTTTAATGAATATTTTAAGAGTTTTCACATATTGAGTGTTTGTTGGTGGATTCCAATGCCGGTAGATTCTGACACCTCGGTTGGTGGATTACTCGAGTTTGATTATTTTTCTTACTTTTTCTTCTCAAATCTACAATCAAAACATTGTTCGACATCATAAAGTCTTAAGAATTTATGTGTCCTACTTACTATCACATAAGAGAAGCGCTAAATTTCATTTCATTTCGTACCTTGCACTATTGCCTAGTATCACTTTAAATCTTAAACCCTAAAGAATAAAAGCATAAATTTTGCAACTAATAGTAACAACCTGCATCCTAAAAGAGATAGGTGGAAATTGTTCTTCTTTTGATACTTTAGAAGGCCGATTTAACTGATACGGACCAGAGCAGATCAGATCACATCAAAGGGAGATTAGGCTCAATGGATTGAGTCTAATTATTTTATTTGGTTATTTAGTTTAGTTAGAGTCTTAGTAGGTTAGGATTTTATTTAATTAGCTAAATCCAGCTCTGCTAGTTTTAGGAAAATATTCGTAGAATATTCTATGCATATCTAAATAATATCAAACTAGTTGGATAAGGTCGCCAATCTTCAGATCTACAACTTTGATATTCATGACTTCTCCATATTCAGAATCTATTTGTGACAAAACGAAAACTTAATCCGAGAAGATAAGGAAGACTGGTTAGTTGATTTGTTAGGATTTGTTAGAGTTGTTTAATTTAGTTGATGAGTCCCTAGGGTGAGCCTCTATATATATGTGGAGGAAACCCTAATTGGAGTATGATGATAATGCTATTGGATTATTGATTTCTTGCGTCCTGTCTTCTTTCTAGACTCTCTCTCTCCTCCCTCTTCACCATACTTCTACCTCTACCGTTGGCAAGGTTTCTCCTAACTTCTAATTTTCCTCGACTATCGAGCCACCCATTTTCTTTGGGATCTCGACCATTTCGTTCCCTTTGTCTATATCCTTTAATTATATCCACTATTTACCTTCATATCCATACCTATCCATAACCCTAACATCCACTCCACCCATCACCACCATCATTATCCACGTTATTCCGTGTTTTCGTCCCTACTACAGTTCGAATCTGTGAAGGGCATAAATATGAAAGTTGTAGATCAGAAAGTTATGGATCTAACAAGAGGTACTGGATTCTCTTTCGGATAGGCCCTGAAAAGAGAAGAAAGGTTGGAATGCCTAATTTTCTAACTATCGGAGAATATCTGACGAATATTTTTTCACGGTTGCGCGGACTGATTCCTGTAATATATCCAGATCTTGAAGAAATCGTTACGTAGCTTATCTTTGGTACAAGAACCCATCAAAGTGGTATCAGAGCTTAACAATTAATTTAACCTCTTATTTTCTAGGGCTGTACTATGATACCAAGTCAATGTTCAAGGGCCAAAATCATACTTGAAATTTTGCAATAGTTGAGCAATTTTTTTGTGAAATCAAGATTGCCATATTTGTATCATTGAACAGAACTCTGAAACCAAATGTTGATGATTGAAGTACAGTAAATGTTGAAGTTGTGTGGAATACTTATAATTTGTAGTTAATTTGTCTCTATTGGAAATGCCTGTTTAAAACTCGTTTTTGCCCATTTTCCTTTGTTGCTCAGATTTAATAAGAGGGAGGAGGACTTCCCTTCTCTGAAAGAGTACAATGATTATTTAGAGGAAGTCGAGGATATGAGTAAGTTGGTTTGGTGTTTGCATATTATTCCATCTCCTTACATGCTTTGACGTCCCTATTAACAGCATTTCATATGGTTCTTTTCTGAAGCTTTCAACTTAGTTGAAGGAATAGATGTTGCTGCAATTGAAGCCAAAATTGCCAAGTATCAAGAAGAAAATGCTGAACAGATAATCAATTCCCGAGCTCGTAAGGTACTTTGAAAATGTATGAATTTTAGTTCTCCGAGGTGGTGTGTTGTGGTTCTCTATTGGTATGCTCTGTCATTATATTCTAATTGCACACCAACTGAAGTATTACCAAAAATAAGAAATGCTCTTTCTTGCAATTGTGCTAATTTTTTGATACAGGCTGAAGAACTTGCAGCAGCATTAAGGGCAAGCAGGGGAAATGCTGGGCTGACAGATTCAACGGATATGGTTAGTGAATTTCTCGTCTCTGGTGATATGCTTCTTAGAAATCCTTTTAACTCTACTTACTGTTCTTTAGATTATATACATTCTATGATAGGAGTAATTGTTATGCAGACATTATAAGGGCAGTAGTAAATTCATTCATTTATAAGTTCATCTCTTTCCATCTCATCTTCTTACATGCATTTGGGATTTAGTAGGAAATTAAACCAATAACTAGTGGATTGTCAGCATCAAGGTCACTGTTCACATTATAGTATGCATCTGAAGTAATGAAGTAAACTATGGTAGATAGCTATTTCATTTACCAGAATCTCAGTCATCTATTCTGTCAGTACGGTGACCTTAAATTGGCACAACATCCCAAATAGTCAATCGGGCATTTATCGTTGACAACTGAAACCATTTACTCCATGATTCTGGAATTAATGGTGCTGTTCTCATTGAAATATCAAATAAGAATGGGAATTAGAGTGTATAATACATATTGGGCAAGGAAGTATCAGTTTTTGGCATGGTAGTCACCAAAACTACAGACATGGAGACTCTTCTAAGATATTTCTATATGGTAAATTGAGTGTGTGTGTGATGTGAACCCAGTTCGAAAGGTATAAAAATGGAGATCGTAGGTTTAATGCATAGTTCTGAGAAAATATTTACGAAATATTCATATACTGTTGGAATTACGAAATTAGATTGATTGACTTTGTAATGTTCCGGTCTACGTTTTTAGTATTCAGATCCTATTTAGATTCACATTCTATATGGGTCTAGTCAGGTTCTAATCTGGGATTGCATGGTTAGTTGCGAAATCTGTGAAGAAGGTTGGTGCGATGTGGTGATGGGTTTGGTGCAGCAATGATGATGATATGTTTTTGACCTGAGGGGTAAGAATGGTGGTGATGGAGAGGACAGTGGTGTAAGGCAGCAATGGTGGAGTGGCGGTTTGGGGTGGCCGATGGCAAGAGGCATGGTGGCATGGTGATGATGGTGGGGCGTGGTGGTGGTGGCTGGTCGGATCCAAGAAGAGAAGATGGGGGAGGAGGTGGTCGGTCCTAAGGGACTGGGGATTGACGGAGGAGAAGGAGGAGGCTAGTCAGCGGCGTTGGGTGGTGAAGGGTAGGGTTTGAATGAATTAGATAGGCGAGAGAGAGAGAGAGAGAGAGAGAGAGAGAGAGAGAGAGAGAGAGAGAGAGAGAGAGAGAGAGAGAGAGAGAGAGAGAGAGAGAGAGAGAAGAGAAATAGAAGGGACTCAATCAATCAATTCATCAATAATCAATTTGGTTGCACTAAACATTATTCAAAGGAGGCTAACCGATTTGACCCAACCGACTAATCAAATGACTTAAACCATAACAAGATGAAATGATAAATGACTCAACTGAAATGAAAATCAACTAATTAAGATAACTGACTCAACCTAATGAGTCCAATGTTTGATGAATTGGTCCAATCTGGCTTGTGTGCATGTGCATGTGTGCGATTTGTTTATCAAAATGTGTTTTCCTGTGTTGTTCATCATCTTGTGTTTATGAATTTTTTTTTCTATTTTCAGGTGTATTAGTTAAAAATTAGAGTTATTTCTAGAATATCTGATTTGATCAAAACTTCTATTCCCAAAATCTAGGAGATTTGGTATAAGTTTTGTGAAGATTGTTGGGTTCATCATCTGGTTAACACACTAAAGTGGGAGGTGCACCTAGAATATGGTGCTATCAAGTTCTGTTGATCTGATTTGTTTGCATATAACTTGTTAGTATAAAAATTTGTTATTATATATGAAATTTAATTTACCTTAGTTGTAGCATTTCTTGTAGTGTGTGGCAGATCAACACACTCTTTTAAGACGGTTATTTGCGGCCTACTTGCAAGAGTCCAGGCAAATACTACCTCAAGAGTACTACAAGCTAAATCCTGAGTGTGCACACACTGAGATTCACCTATGAACTTGACTGGACAACATTCACAAGACTATCACAAGCTGAAGACACATTGTTACGAACCACTAGAGATGTTCCGGAATAAGGGAGTGTAGGCTTTGATTAGGGTGAATGATGGTAGATGGGGAGGGTGGAAGGAGGGATGATAGCGATGATGATGGTAAGGAAGATGATGGGCAGCAATGGCGGTGATGATGGGAGACTAATTTACTTCTACTCCTAGGTTATCTTATTCTTACTCTTAAGATAAACTCAAAAGCTAAAATATTTTCTCAATGCTTGGATGCTTAACAAAGGAGTCCCACTAAGACTAGGCCTAAAGGCTAACACGACTCGAATTAGGATTTACGTTAAACACTTACATGACTTAATTGGACTTGTCTTAAAGGCTTACTTGACTTAACTAGACTTGTCTTAAGGGCTGTTATGACTTATTTGGATTTACCTTAATAGCTTACATGACTAAACTAGACTTGTCTAAAAGACTTACATCATGAATTATCCAATGTCCCCGTGAATTGATCCGATCAGACCCGGATCACATCACACATGATAGTGCAAATTTTCTAGATTTGAATTTTTTGCAAACTCTAGATTGGTTTTCTAACTAAACACAATTTTATTACTAATTAGGCTAAATCTAAGTATAGGTACAAGCCCCCTGCAAGTCTACTAGTTAGATATCCACCTAATATATATGGATAGAGATACTAAACCTTGCAGGCTTAATGTGAAAATGTCTAGGTTAATATGGTTTGGACTAATTTAGTTTTGACACCCCAAGCAAATCCAGTCTGATTACTTACCAACAATTGAAAGGTATTTTTGCTGTTTTACTATTCACAAATTTATTGTTGATGATTTACTATTTCAAGTTCATTTTGGCCGATATACTATTTGTAGTTCATGGGTTACAATTTGGCTGATTTGCTAAATTTAATTTGACCAAAACTTTGATTTTGACCAAGGATGGCAGTTATCCTATTTGGCGAAATTTAGGATTTTGGCAAGAATGGTTTAATGGGCTAAATAAGAGAGTTTACCAATTTGAAGGATGCAGAACTTCACCAATTAGAAGAACGCACTTATTAAAAGGATGTCCAAGTTGCTTAATGGGCTGAATAAGAGAATGCACCAATTTGAAGAATGCACTGATTAGAAGGATGGCCAACTTGCTATTGATGACTAAAATAATGCAGCATGGAAACCTTTTCACTTCAGTTTCCCTTTTGATAAAACCCTACCATAAACAAGTCCATCTCAATTCTATTTGTAGCATTGAGGTAGTAGAAGCTGTTACATGGCTTATAGTTTAGCATCATTGCCTTCTCTCCTCCACATCCTCTCTCCGTACTTACTACCACCTCCCCACACCTTCCCTTTGGCCAAATCATTGTCACCTCCTCTGCAATATAGTGACTAGGATTTTTCCGCCATCAATCCAATTTCTTTCTGCCCTTTTCATCAAACACTACAACCTTTGTTGTTTCCCATCACCACTCCCTCCTCCTACACCCTCCACCTTCTTTTCTTGCCCCACTATACATTGGAGCAGATCACAGCCCTGAATGCAGGAATTTCCTGCAGGCAGACAAACAATGCTGACTTAATTTCCTTAATCAGGATTATTTTGATGAATTTGGCTTTCGTATTCAATAGTCTGCCACAAGAAATAATATATGAATAGCCCTCTTTGTATCATTTAGTATATTTATTCATAAATTTGTTATTACTAACAAAATATTTTATATTATATGCCTTCTATCTTAGATATAATATTTTAAATTGCCAGATTGCATAGACACCTGTATATGTGCCTGCTTATCTCCTATGTGCTATGCAGTGGGTTGATTGCCCACCATGGGCTTCTTTCGAAACATCAAAAACGGTTCATTGATGCCCTATCTTTTCTCTCGCTGTGAATCTATGTATCTCCTCATCTTTTTCTATATTAACAGGTTTTTTTTATCCATGCCACATAAGTTTGTTCTTGTGTAAGGCTCACTAGGGCATTATGTTTGCATGTGTATTAGGTGCATTTGTTTGTGTTGCAACTGTTGTGTGTTAGGCATGCATGCCTAAAAGAAAACTTACGTAACACTCTTCTACTGCCATGAGTTCAACTATCATATTTCTTTTACTTTGATGGAAAATGTAACAGCATGCTTACCATCAGTCTAGCTTGTAATTATACAAAGATCCTGCATCATAGCATACAACAATAGAGAATGCAAACCACATTGCTTGCATTAAGATGCATGTTGAGTGGTTGTCATTGTAATGCATTTCCTCTGTTAAAGTCCAATCCTGCATTGCAAAATAAAGCAACAGGTCAATTAAAGTGTGATGAGGCAACCTATTTACGCAATAACATAAGGGGAAAAGTTCCTCAAGCAACAAATTTACATGCATAAGGAATATAAGCAACTCCAAACAAATATGAAATATTTGATTTAAAATATGTTTGATTCTGCCAAAACAATATATCTAGCTATACAAGCTGTTAGGAGCTGCATTACTTTTGTTTGTTGTGAAAACCAAGTGACTAGCTATCTATTGTAAATATCCTTACCTATTCTAACAAAAGAGTATGAAACCAACAACCTACTTAAGGAATCTTTGATATGTGTTCTTTTTCAAAAATCCAATAGACAAATGGAAAATAATAAAAGAAAACTAAAAGAGAAATATCAAGAACAAGTCCACATTTGATGAAGCCTTGGTTGCGATTAGCCCCAACATTGCACTTGGTGTTGACTTTCTTGCTGAAGGGCTTGGAGAGCTTGACAAGCTCCTTCCCCATGCACTCCCATGGTAGGTTGTGGAGGTGAAGCACATCTTGGAAGCTAGGGTTATTGCGTCAATCGAAATGGGTCAGTGCATGATGCAAAGACTAGGGTTAGGTTTTAAGTTTTAAGGAAAGATTTAGAACACTAGATGAAGAGGTCAAAATGTTGAGGATGGAGAGTTAGTTTGAGAGAGTGAGCATGAGAAATGGAGATGGGTAGGTTTTAGGGGTGGAGGCAACTAATGAAGAAGACTAGAAGAGGGAATTTGAGTGTTAATGGGTCTGATAGACGGGTTTTGGGGTTTGAGGTTTGGGTTACTACTAATTATTAACTAATTAGTTAATAACATTAGATGGGTAAATGGATATTCGATATCTAAATTTAGAATTCTCAAATTTCTCTTAGCATATTTCCAAAATGGTGCTATATTTTTTCATTTATACTAACATTTTTCTAATATGCTATTATATTTTTTTATTTATGTTGGTGTTTTTATATAAATGCCACTATATGATATTCTTTCTCTTGGCGTTTTCTATATGCATCAATCTATTTCCAATGTTTTCTTTAAATGCCACTATTTTTTGATTTATTCTGGTGTTTCTTTACAAACGTCAAGATATCACCAACTTATCGTGACGTTTATTATAAACGCCACTCTATATGTTGGAAAGTAACCATTTATACCAGCATGTTTTGTGATCCGCTAGTATTGGTAGAGTTTATGCTGGCGTTTTTGATAGACGCCGATAAATAAATGTTAGAAAAAGCCAATTTTGGTGTAGTGAAAGGTTTGGATCCAAGTGAAAAACCAATACCTGTCTATGTTAGAAAGTGAATCCTGTTGAGTGGATCATCTCTCTCATCATCTTCCTCATTAAGCTCCTCAAGCCTTTCGCCAAGCATCACCTCCATGCTTATGATTTCACCTCCTCTACTCCTCAGCTGCCAATAGCCTGTATAGTGCCTCACATCGCTAGGAGGCAAGAGGGAGGGTGCCATTATGATGTGAACCCAAATCCTAGTAGGTTAAAAGAAATGGTGATGGCAAAATAGGTGGTGGTGTAAGCTCGCTAAAGGGGGTGAGGCATGGTAGGATTGGTTGTGCAATTTGGGTTGGTCGGAATGGTGGAAATGATGGTTCTTAGGAAGATGGTGACGGTGGTGTAGAATGGCGGTGGTGGACTGGTGGAGTTGAGATTGCCAATGGTGGAATGGTGTGGTTGACGGTGGTGGGTGAGATGGTGAGGTGGTGAAGGTAGGGGTGTGGTAGTGGTTGGTCGGATTGAGAAGAGAAGAGGGGGGAGAAGGTGGTAAGTCCTAAGGGATTAGGGAGGTCGATAGTGGAGGGAGGAGTTAGGTTGTAGATAAGGTTGGCTGGCGGCTAGGGTTTGAAGGAGCTAGGGCTAGAGAGAGGGAGGGAAGGTAGAGAGATTTAAACCAAGATTAATTCTTCACTAATTGAACCTGCATTGCACTCTACATATTTAAAGGAGGCTAATTGACTAGATCAGACTAGCAACTAATAACAATTGGTTAAGGCTGAAATAGTTAAATGGCTAAACTAAACAAATGATGGTTAAACTAACAAACTGACTCAACCCTGCGAGTCCAATGTCCCGTGAGGTGGTCCGATTTAACTCGGGTCACATCATATTGGCACACCCCAAGCCACATGCCAACACTCGGTTGGCATGCCCCATGTAGTCATCACAACAATCCATGTTTGAAATGGTTTCTAAGGTTAAGTTTTACATTGCTCGGTGGATCATATTGTATTTGTTTCCTCAAGATGGTGAAATATTGCTGGTGCAAACACTCATGTGCCGAGTATTTAAAAGTCCTAATATTTTAATAGATGTGCTTTTATGTCTTGTTCTTGTCTCTTTGTTTGATATATGCATAAAAATTTGTTGACAATTATGCTCTTCATCATCTTAAGACAAATAAATAGGTTTGCAACAGTGTGAACTATTTCTTTTTTCATGTTTCCACATTCTTTCAAATGTCCCCTTTTTTGTTCAAAGATGGACAACTTAACATTATGTTGTACTAGATTGAATTATTAATTTCCATGCATCATGGGATAGAGTGCTCCATATTAATCTTTTATCTAATGTCCGTTTCCGCCTTCTTTGTCGGATGAGTTCTTTGGTGTTTTTTCACCCTCTAGTTGTACAGGGTGCTGGACAAAGCTCCCAAGGAATTACCAGCGGATTGGGAGTTCAAGGTCAGTATGCCCCCGCAGCTGTCTCTGCTGGGCTTGCACAACCCCGGCCTACCGGTATGGCTCCTCAGCCAGTCCCAGTTGGGTCAGTTGATCCTCTTCAGGGCTATGCTTCTGAGGATGAGGAGGCAATGAAGCTTCGTGCAGAGAGAGGAGCAAGAGCTGGTGGATGGACTGTTGAACTAAGCAAGAAGAGGGCAATTGAGGAAGCATTTAGCAGCATATGGATATAAACTCAACAAGGAGCAGTATTTTGTGGGCATGCAGAAAAGATTCAAAAGTATGAGACAAACTATAGCGTGTGAGGCAAGCAAATGACTGGTATGACTCCAATTACGTGACAAAGGTTGTAAGGTACTACCCTGAAGTTGGATTTTAACCATGGGCTTGATTCTGATGCCTAAGCTGTACTAAACCAAGTAATCTGAAGCCTGCCTGGTTAAATCCTTTCGTCTGTTTCCGATATTATTTCTCCATAACTAAAAGGAGCATCCAGGTAGTTGTGAACCACGTATGTGTAAACATTTCTGCCGACACTGTCAAATATTAATGTTCATAGAGGTGGCTTTGGAGTTTGCTTCTTTTTTGTTGCTGAGGGGCAAATGGCTAGTCATTGTTATATTAGTGTTTATACTGAGCTTCTAGTTTATGTTTCCACGGAAAAATCTCTCCTTTTCTATTCATATCATTCATTTTGTAATCTGATATGAACAAATGGAACTCAGAAGAACAATCATATTGTAAGAATAAGCATAACCATTTTGCTCCTGACGAATGATTGTGATCGGATTGTTTGGAGATTTACTTCTGGTGGAATATACACTGTCAATTCTCTCCACAATATTAACTTCCCGGGCCCCAGATTTGCCAAAATCTCTCATTTCTCACCAAAGTTAAGATATTCTTTTGGTTCGCCCATCTCAACAGACTACGCACATGAGGCAATACGGCTAAGAAGGGATTTACGGTATGATGATTTGTACTCTATGTAATGAACACCTAGAATCAGTCACCCACATCTTCGAATGTAAATATATCCAAGAAATCCACAAACCGGCTGTCTTTGAGGCTGGGTTTGAGGGGATGACCGTGAGCATAGCACTATTGGAAGATTCACTTTATACCTCCACTACGAAGAAAAGGTCTTGAAATGCTGCTCGCAATTTGCTGGAAGTTAAGGGGAGAATTTTCAGTTTCTTGGCTCTGACTTTATCTAGTTTTCACATAGACATCTCTTACTTAGGAGGAAATCGGGACCTCTATTACCCTACTAAGGGCTCTACCTCCTTTGGAACCTTTACCTCGCTCTGCCTATCTTTCTCTCCCTATCTCTACCCTGTCTTATTTCTCTACCCTCTTTCTCTATATATTCTCTCTAATTATAATTGGGTATAACACTTTTTCTTATAAAAAAAGGCATAACATGCTCGGCCATGTGGTTAACAGTGATTGGTTGAAGATCTATCTGTGAATCCCAGTTAGCAGTGATCAGTTGAAGATCTATCTATGTAGTCTTTGTTAACAGTGATCAGTTGAAGATCTACCAATTTCGTCCAAGTTTAATCGATTGACCGTTTGCAATTCTAATATTTCATCTGCAATGTAAGAGATTAAAGACCCCAACGGTGGCAGTAGTTAGAAAATCATATCTTCATAAAAACCTCAAAATATGATTAATATGAGGAAGCCACCTTTGAGAACTACAAATTTGTTGATATTCTAACCCTTGTCCCTTTTTATGCGCCGCCATGATTATAGCATATTTTGAGGAAATTAAGTAAGTCGCCGATTTGCTTACAAGTCGTGGATAGGTGAACTTTCCTTAGCTCTCTTACACCGAGGATCTTTGTACTCGTAGTCAATTAATATATTTTCTTTTTCATAATTGAAATTAGAGGCTTTGAAGTTTGACAACATTCTTTTTATACTCTATCTGTTAGAATAAAAGAATACGATTTAAATTACAAAATTAAATTCTATAAAGGATCGAAATTAAAGATCCAAAAGATCATCATACCTCCATCCGTTGGTGTTCAAATTCACACTTCAAAACTTATAATTTTTCTCACATTAGTTTTGGATCTTCTAAGCTCTCAGACACTCTAGTTTGATAGTGTGGCTTTTTTGAATTGAGTGAATGAACTTAGAGATAAAATCCACTATATATAGTCTAGCTCCCATCAAGCTTTATGGCTATGAGTTACTATATTGAAAATAAATGTTCATCTCATAAGAAAACTTTTATCTCAATAAATAAGAAAACTTTTATCTCAATAAATAAGAAAACATTCATCTCAATCAATGAGAAAACCTTCATCTAATTAATGAGAAAATATTCTAACTATCATGAATGTTAGAATAAGAGAGAAAAACATTTGGACCATAATAAATTGAGTTAAAAGAAAAATGGTTACTTTCTCCCACTTAGTCCATACGTTTAACTTGATCGATGCCTTAACTTAATCTCATTGATTATCTTTCATGCCCTTAGATTGTATACACTTTCTTTTCCTTAATGTGTTTCCTTATGGCTAGATACTTAATGTCAATGTGTTTACTTCGACTTCCACTTTTATTGTTCTTAGCCATAGAAACAACATTTGAATTATCGTAGAAAATTTTTAATGGCCTAGAAATAGCATTCATAACTCTAAGCCCAGATATGAAACTCTTACGCCATACACCATATGAAGTAGCTGCAAAACAAGAAACAAACTCTACTTTCATAGTAAAAGTGGCAGTCAAGGCTTGCTTAACACTCCTCCATGATACAGCTCCACTGGCTATCATGAAAATATATCCAGTTGTTGATTTACGTGAATCAACATATCCAGCAAAGTCAGAATCTAAGTATCCAATCACTTCCAAATTATTAGTCTGTCTACACATAAGCATGTAATCTTTAGTTTCTTGAGAATATCTCATTACTTTCTTTGCTGCTCTCTAATGATCCATACTTGGATTACTCTGATATCGTCTTAACATTTCTACAACAAATGTAATGTTAAGTCTTATACAAACATGTGCATACATCAGGCTTCTTATAGTAGAAGCATATGGAATGTTCTTATTTGTTCTCTCTTAAGATCATTCTTCGGGCACTAGTTTAAATTAAACTTATCACCCTTCACAATGGGAGCTACACTCGGTGAATAATCCCTCATCTAAAATCTCTTTAAAGCTTATTAACATAGGTTTTTGAGACAGACCTAAAATATCTTGAAGTCTATCTCTATGAATCTTAATGCTAATGACATAAAACGCTTCACCCATATCTTTCATATCGAAATTTTTAGAGAGAAATTGTTTCACCTCATAAAGCAAACCGTTATCATTGGTTGTAAGTAAAATATCATCCACATATAGAATAAGAAAACATATCTTACTCCTACTAACCTTTTGGTATATGCATTGATCCATGAGATTTTTAATAAATCCAAATGAAGAAATGACCCCCTAAAACTTAAAATACCATTGATGGGATGCTTGTTTTAAACTGTATGTGGATTTCTAAAGCTTATAAACCAAATGCTCACATTCACTAGAGAGGGATCTTTTAGGTTGTTTCATATAAATCTTCTCTGCTAGATCTCCATTAAGAAATGCTATTTTTATATCCTTGCAATTCAAGATCAAAATAGGCTACTAATGTCAATATAATTCGTAAGAAATTTTTCTTAGATACAGGAAAAAAATCTCTATGTAATCGATTCCTTCTTTTTGAGTGAATCCACTAGCGACGAGTCTCGCTTTGTATCTCTCAATATTATCTAAGAAGCCATTTTTAGTCTTAAAAACCCAGTTACAACCTATGACTTTTGCACCATCAAGCAACTTAACAAGATCCCAAACTTTGTTACTTTTCATGAAACTCATCTCATCTTTCATGGCATTGTACCATAATTCAGATTCTTTGCAACTCATCGTTGTGAAAAAAACTCAAGATCATTTTTGGTCCAATATTATGTCAGATTCTTATAGGTACACTACATAATCACTATGAATTGCTGACTCTTAATTCTAGTAGATTTTCTTAATATCATACTATCATCTTCTTGAGAAGTATGAGGTTCAACTTGTTGTTGAGAAGTTTTATGCATCTCTTAAACAACTTGATTTATTGGATTGTTGTCAACAACTTGAAGACTTTCGATGATTGGTTGTTCAACACCAGTTTGTACTTGAGAGGTGTTGTGAACAATTAATAATTTATCACCTGAAGTAGAAGATTGAGACTCTAAATAATTAGTATCAGAAACTAAATTCCTGATTTGATCGCTCCCACTCATCAAGTCATATTCAAGAAATTTTGCATTTCTTGATTCCACAATCCTAGTACTATAAGATGGACAATAAAATCTATAACCTTTAGGCCTTTCGGTATATTCGACAAAATACCCACTAATGGTCCTTAGGTCAAGCTTTTTTTCTTGCAGATTATAAATCCTAACTTCAAATGGACATTCCCAAACACGCATATGTCGCAAACATGGTTTCTAACCTTTCAATTACTAAAATGATGTTTTTGAGATAACCTTAGTTGGGACTCGGTTTAATATATACACTGTTGTCTTTAGTGCTTCTGTCCATAAGAATTTAGAAAGATTGGAGCTGCTAAGCATACTCTGCACCATATCTAATAATGTTTGGTTTCTTCTTTCTGCCACACTATTCTGTTCCGATGAACTAGGCATGGTTTATTGGGCAACTATCTCATGCTCTTGAAGAAACTTAGCAAACAGACCATGTGCTTGTCCATCTTCAATGTATCTAACGTAGTATTCTCCACCTCTATCTAATCTTTCACAATTTTAATTTGCTTTTCACATTGTTTCTCTACTTCAATCTTAAATATCTTAAAAACATCTAATGATTCATTCTTATTATGAAGCAAGTAGAGATACATATATTGTGAGTAATCATCAATAAATGTGATGAAGTATCTCTAACCATATGAGTCCACACTTAGACTACATATATCAGTGTGTATGATTTCTAATAAGCCCAAACTCCTATTGGCACCGTTTTTAGACTTATTGGTCTGCTTTCCCTTAATGGCAACCAACACATGTCTTAAAATCAGTAAAATCTAGAGTACTAAGTACTCAATCATTTACTAATCTCTTAATTCTTTCTAGGGAGATGTGTCCTAATCTCTGGTGCCATAACATAGATGAGTCTTTATTAATATTATATTATTTAGTGCTAGTGTGAACATGCATTGAACTATAAGTAACATTATTTTAAAAATTAATACTATAAAGACCATCAGACAAAATATCATTTCCAACATAATCAGAATTGTAAAATAAACTGAATGACACGTTTAAAAAATTAAAGGAATATCTCAATGATACAAGTCTGGAAAAAATTGAAATTAAGTTTCGTGAAAAACTTAGAACATAAAAAGTCCTATTTAATTGCAAAACAAAGCCACTGTTTAAAGTTAATAAACATGTTCCCATAGCCTCCACATGTGAGCTCATCTTGTTTCTAGATAAGATGTTTTGCTCACTTCCCACTAGCTTCCTTAGGTTTTGTATACCCTACAAAGAGTTTGCAATTTGGATTGTAGATCCAAAGTCAATCCACTAGATGATAATATTAACATTAACCATGTTAGATTCATAGTAAACAAATAAGGTTGGATTACCTTTATTTTCAAGCCATTTCTAAAATTTGGCATATTCCTTTTTCATGTGACCTTTCTTTTTACATAAGAAACACTTAGCCTCTTTGTTGATATCAACTTGGGGTGGTGTTTTACCCTTCCCCTTCTGATTAGCTTGAGCCTTCCTTTTTCTATGGGTTGTAGTCAGCATTGCACTTTTACCTAGCTCCATCACCAGCCTCTTCTTCTTGAACACGCATGGTCATTAACTCGTTGATTGACCATTTTTCTTTATGTGTATTGTACGAGATCTTAAAAGGCCTATACTATTGTGGGAGGGTGTTCAAGATATAGTGCACTAGGAAGGGTTTTAAACATGTCAACCTCTAATTTCTTGAGTTAGCCGCAATGTCCTTCATCGGTGTGATGTGCTCATGTACATCTTTGATATTAGTGAGCCTTAGAGAAGAGAACTTCATAATTAGGGTGCTTGCTAAAGCCTTTTCTGAAGTGACGAACTGGTCATCAATGGCCTTAAGCAAGTCACAGATATTTTCATATTGATCCACTGAACCACGAATACCAGCAGATATTTTGGTTTTAATAAATACCATGCTTAGACGATTGGATCACTCTCATCATTTATAAAGCAAATTATCTACTGAAGAGCTAGTAGAAGTGATTGTAGGTAGTTCATCATTTATAATTGCATAATCAATATCCATCCACTATAAATGAAAGAGAACTCTCTCTTTCTATACTTTATAGTTATCCCTTTTCAATTCGAGAATATCACAATAGATATCAGATAAATTCTCAAGTTGTGAAACTGCATTCAATATTGCATGCTTATGTTAAATTGGGGCATACATGATATTATGTTTTACCAATGTAAATCATACTTAGAAAAAATAAATCAAATGACATAAAATGTGCCTATGGGCTAAATTTTATTTAAATAAGATTCATTATTCTTTATGATAAAGTTTCTCAAACTATCTGAATCCATAATTCTATGGGCATATTATGAGCATTTGATATTTTCTATTTATTTATTTTTTAATTAAACTTTATGATAAGACTATCAAATTATCACTTAATTCATAATTCCTATTAGTAAGTTATGAATAATTTGATATTCTATCATAATTAATTATTTAAATATAATAAAAATTTACATGGGATAAAATTTATTATATTCAAATAATTAATTACAATTAATGTCTAAAATTATGATGGGTTACGGTACCAAAAGATAGGCTACGGAACGATTTCTTCAAGATCTGGATTTATTACGGAAATCAGTCCGCACAACTGTGGGAAATATTCACCAAATATTCTCCTATAGTCAAAAAATTATGAAACTAAGTGCATAAGATCCGTAACTTCCTGATCTATAATTTTTGTATTTATGCCCTTCTTAGATTCGAACCAAAACAGGGATAAAAATATGAAATAACACGAGTGATGGTGGTGGTGACAAGTGGAGTGGATGTTAAGGTTATAAATGATAATGGAGATGAAGGTGGATGGCGGATATGGTTAAGGGATATAAACAAAGGGAAAGAAGTGGTCGAGATCCCAAAGAAGTGGGAGGACTCGATAGTCGAGAGAGATTAGAAGTTAGGAGAGACCTTGCCAACCGTTGAGGTGGTACGTTAGTGAAGAGCGAGGAGGGAGAGAGAATAGAGGGAAGATAGAAGGCAAGAAATCAATAATCCAATAACTGACCCTAATCCTAGTGCAATACCGTCGATTGTGTTCGAACGCACAAAAGACGTTCTTTATATGTGAGAACGTGATACAATCATTCGAACACGCCTGACCGCATTCGAACGCACTTTTTGCATCCTCTGTATTTGCGAGCCTGATGTAGGCGTTTGCAAGGGCGTTCTAATGCGACCCCTTCTGCGTTCGAACGCGATCTATAGAAATTTTATTTTAATAAAAATAAACAACTAATGCAATAAAAAAGATCCTAACTAAATGTATCAGCCCACCACGCTTCCCTTACCTTGCCCTCAAGGCATAAAGTCGGGGAAACGCTCCAAGATATCAGTCTCCAACTCCCATGTCACCTCATCGGATGGCTTGCCAAGCCATTCAACTAAAATCTCCATCTCTAATTTGGTACCATATCATCGTCAGCACCTAACAAGTACATGAACTAGCTTTACGATCTTTATCTCCTCCAGTGGCTCCGGTAGAATTAATCCAACGACCTCATGATCTCTAATCTGCTCCCTCAGCAATGAAACATGGAAGATAGGATGCACTCTCAACCCCTTCAGCAGCTCCAAACGATATGCAACCGGATCGATATGCTCCAACACCCAAAACGGACCGAAGTAAAGATGTGCTAACTTCTGATTTCGCATTGGATGCAAGGTCACCTGTTGATACGGTTGCACCCTCACAAACACCCAACTGCCGATGTTGAACTCTTGCTCCCTATGGCTGCGATCATAAACTTGCTTCATACGGTTATGAGCAAGTTTAAGATGGGCACACAACCTCCTCAATGTAGCGTCTCTATCTATCAAAACTAAGTCCACCTTCGTCCGATCTACAGATGCCACTGGATCATAAGAGCGTAATGTCGGAGTCGTGCGTCCATATACCACCTCAAATGGAGTTATGCCAATGCTACTATGGTAGGCGGTATTGTAAGACCACTCCACCCACGGGAAGAACTCCAACCATCGTCTCAGCATCTCTCCACCTCGGTTTGGCCGTTCGTCTATGGATGGTAGGCCAAACTGAAGTTCAATCGAGTCCTCTATAATCTAAAAAACTCCATCCAAAAGTCGCACATAAATACACGATCATAATTCGAGATAATCGTGTGTGGCATGCCATGTAACCGAGCAACATCTCTCACAAATTTCAGCCACTGACTTGGCTGAAAATGGATGTAACAATACCACAAAGTGCGCATACTTGCTCAATCTGTCAATCACCACAAAGATAACGGAATAACCAGCGGAAGACCCTCTATAAAATCCATAGACATGTCTTCCTAAACATGGTGCGGTATAGGTAAAGGCTGAAGTAATCTGGGCCGGTTTCAATGTGGTTGCCTTAGCCCTTTGACAGACTTCGCAAGCACGGACAAAACTCCTCACATCCCGCCTCAATCCTGGCCACGTGCAACTCTGAGATATCCTCCTATAAATCCTCAAGACACCCTCATGACCAGCATCTTGAGTTTGGTGGACATGCTCTAACAATTTTTGTCACAATCTATCATTTGCGGGCACCCTAATGCACCCGCGGTCCAGCAGCAAACCACCTCGATTCTCCAACTTTGGATGGCGCTCCGGATCATCCATCATCTCTGGTAACAATCTTAAAATATTTGGGTCAAATGTACATGCATACCTCAGCTCATCAAGAAAAGAAAAAGTGGGAGAAGAATAGGCTGCAAGCTCGGCGGTGTTAGGTTGGCATGATAGTGTATCTGTCGTTCTATTTTCCATTTCTTTCTTGTATTGAATTTCATAATCATACCCTAGCAATTTGATGACCAATCTCTGTTGTGCCGGAGTGTGAATACGCTGTCCCATAAAGTATGGAAGGCTCCTTTGATCAGTTCGGATAATGAATTGCCTACCAATCAAATAAGGCTTTCACTTTGTCACTTCATGCAGAATTGCCAACATCTCTCTCTCGTAAGTCGATAATTACTAAGATTTTTGTGACAAAGTCTTACTAAGAAAAGCTATAGGACGTCCTCCTTGCATTAGTATAACTCCTATGCCAACTCCTGACGTATCACATTCCACAATGAACTCTTTGGTGAAGTCCGGTAGAGCTAGAATGGGCACTGTTGTCATTGCTATTTTCAGTTTTTTAAAAGCTATAGTGGCTTCACTCGTCCATATAAAAGAGTCCTTCTTCAACAAAGAAGTGAGAGGAGCAGCAATCTTGCCATACCCGGTGATGAAGCGGCGATAATATCCGATCAACTCCAAAATTTCTTGTAATCCGATGGTGGTAGTAGGAATAAGCCAAGCGGTCATGCATGCTACCTTTTGAGGATCCGCCGCTACACCTTCCGATGAGATGATGTGGTCTAAATACTCCACTTGTAGTACTCCCCATAGCTTCTTGATCTTTAGCTGGTTTTGCTTTAACAAATTTAGCACATCCTCAAAATGCCACCAATACTCTAATTCAGTCTTGCTATACATCAAAATATTGTCAAAGAATACCAAGACATACCTTTACAATAGAAGTCAAAATATATCATTCATGAGGCCTTGAAAGGTAGCTAGAGCATTGGTGAGACTAAAAGGCATCACTTGGAACTCGTAATGCTCGTCCGGAGTCCTAAATACAGTTTTGTGCATATCCGCCGAGTGAACACTAATTTGATGATACCCGGCTCTCAAGTCAAGCTTAATGAATATGGTTGCCCTTGCAAGCTCGTCCAGCAGCTCCCCTATAACCGAAATGGGATACCGATCCTTGACGGTAATAGCATTTACTACCCGATAGTTGACACAAAAACACCATGTTCCGTCCTTTTTTCGCACCAATAGCACGGGGGATGAATATGAGCTATGACTTGGTTATATGAGGTCTTGCTCTAACATCTCGGCTACCATTTTGGAAATAACTTTCTTTTACACTTGTGGATACCGATATGGCCTCACATTCACCGGTGTAGCCCCGAGCACAATCTCTATGCGGTGGTCCGCCGTTCTCTTTGGTGGCAACTCCTTTGGTTCCTCAAACAGTCTAGCAAATTTGTCTAATAAATTAGACAACTCAATGGTAATGTCTAGACTCATTTGAGGCTCATCTCCTACTGGTCCTAATTGAAGAAGATAAGCTAAATCATTCGCACATGGCAGCCCCACCATCGGCTACATTATAGGAATTAGTGCAGATCGAACACCATTAAGCTGCACATCCTTATTTCCTTGCTTAAATTTCATCCACATGCTCTGAAAATCAAAAGTGACGGGTCCCAAGCTTTGTAACCATTGAGTGCCTAGGACAATGTCCGCTTCTCGCAGCACTAACGGATACAAGTCCACAATGATGTCGTGTCCTTGCACTCGTATACCGACTCAGCGACATAAGCTCTCCGCCTTAAGCTTCGTGCTGTTTCCAATAGCAACGTCAACTCCGTGGTCAGTTCAGCATCCAAACCCAATCTCCTCACTAACCTCTCGTCTAATTAGTTGTGTGTACTCTCGAAATCAATGAGGATGTGCACACAATGCTTTCTAATAAGTCTGTCTACCCGTAACGTCCTCGGCGTAGAAGTACTCGAATATGCATGCATCAATATTTCAGCTTGGATATCTTCCTCCGCACCCTCCTCAATGGCCTCCTCATGGACCTCCTCTGGACACTCACCATCACCAACAACATCATCATCCTCCTCGAGACCGTCGATGAGCATCACACTCCCGATCGGTTTGGAACACCGATGATTGAGGGTGAAATGTTCAACGCATCGAAAGCAAAGGCCCTTCGCTCTTCGCTCCTCCACCTAGACAGGTGTGAGAGTTCGAACAGGGGGTCTTATGCCTCCTCTAAAATCGAAAAAAGGTCTCAAAAGTGGTCGTAGTCTAGTGCTCGCAGCCACTGTTTTTGAACCCACAAAATTTTCAACGGGTGTTCTAGGTGCAAACTGTCCATCTTGGTTACCCCAACTTGTTTTTGTTGCCATTTTGAGAGCCTTATGTTTTTGCTCCATTCTCACGGCCTTCTCAAAGGCCTCCTCAAGAGTGGTAGGACAAAGAGTACAAACATCCGCCTGTATCTCCTCTCGCAGCCCTGAAATAAATGTGCTCATCAATGTCAGTTCGGGCCAAGATGGCTCATAACGACTACTTACTCTTTAAAATTCAGCTTGGTACTCCAATACGGTCATACTCTGAACCATCTTGCTTAATGTGATAGCAAAATCTTCATATGCTGTTGTCCCAAATCTGCATGTAATCTTCTTACAAAAGTCAGCCCAACTGGTAAATCTTCCACCATAAATAACCGATCGATACCAATGCAATGCCGTTCCTTGGAGGTGAAAGCTTACCATCTGGACCTTTGCGTCCTTCGCTGTCCCTTGACAATCAAAATATTGTTCAACTTGAAACACTCAATCCGTTGGATTTGCATTGGAATTTTGGAAAGTCCAAGCGTGTGGTTCTTCCCCGAAAAGTATTATCGGGTTCGCAAAAGATCCTTGGTTCAAGTCTGAACTTTTGTGCATGTTGATGATCTTCTCTAAATCCTCGAGCACGTCCATCACCATTTCTAAAGGGATCAACCTCATCCTCAAAGTGCAAATTTTCCTCATCTACGAAGCGCACCATTGCCGCACGCCTCTCGGGTTCCACCATCATCGGTCTTGGGTTTTGTAACGGAGGTGGGGGATGATGTGTAGGCATAGGTAAAAGAGGATCATTGACACTAATATGTCGCACCTAGACCTATGGGGTATCAGTTCAGTGTGGTCTTATCATTGGTCCTTCTTGAGGCACCGATCATCGTCGAGGAGATGACGAACCGATCAGTTCATGACATATTCCTTTAAATCATTGTGATCATTTTGCATTGCATTAACTCTATGCAGCAATGTTTGGAACATGCCCCTAAGTTCATCCGCCAAGCCTATGTTCACACCCATGGATGTTGGTTGATTCGGTCCTGCGATGGTTGCTCCAAAGGAATTGGCCTCACGGTTAGGGTTATCATGGGTTGAGTCTTCCCTTTTCGGTGTGCTCTCCATTGGTCTCCTTATTGATGTTATATTTCTTATTTTCACCATTAATAGAGGTCTGAGGTTCGCTTGGCTCTGATACCAATTTGATAGGTTACGATACCAAAAGATAGGCTACGGAACGATTCCTTCAAGATCTGAATTTATTAGAGAAATCAGTCTGCACAATCATAGAAAAATATTCACTAAATATTTTCACGTAGTAAGAAAATTACAAAACTAAGTGTATTAGATCCATAACTCCCTTATCTACAATTTTCATATTTATGTCCTTTACAAATTCGAACTACAACTAGGACAAAAATATGAAATAACGCGGGTGATGGTGGTGATGACGTGTGGAGTGGATGTTAGGGTTATGGATGATAATGGAGATGAAGGTGGATGATGGATGTGGTTAAGCGATATAGACGAAGGGGAAGAAGTGGTCGAGATCCCAAAGAAGAGGGAGGACTCGACAGTCAAGGGAGATTAGAAGTTAGGAGAGACCTTGTTAACCGTTGAGGTGGTAGGTTGGTGAAGAGGGAGGAGGGAGAGAGAATAGAGAGAAGATAGGAGGCAAGAAATCAATATTCCAGTAGCATAATGAATTTGGCTGCCATCCACACCTTTATAGAGGCGTTCGTAAGGGGCATTCGAACGCGATCCCTCCTTCGTTCGAAAGCGACTTGCAGGAATTTTATTTTAATGAAAATAAACAACTAATACAATAAAAACATATCCTAACTAAATGTACCAAATTACTTTATGTGATCTTCAAGACTATAAAATATAATTTCATTTAATTAAAGATGCTGTGGCTATCATTTAATTAAATAAAATCATATAATCACTTACTAGAAATTTTATTGAAGTTCTAAAAATTTCAAAGTTTTACCACCATAATATTTTTATATTGCATATAGTATGCATATTATGTAATTTCAAAACTTATCCCAAAATTGCATGCATTAATATAGAACATAAATAATTAATCCATGCAATACTTAATGAGCATATCAATCAATTTGCACAATTTAATTCATCTTAAAATTACATATATTATTCTAAGCATAAATAAATAACATATGCGAGCAATATAAAATAATGCTTAAGAATTAAATTATGCAATTACATATATCTCAAAACTATTATTTTCCTAAACTAAAAATAAAATAGTATTATCGCAAAATGATAGGAAATATCATTTTTGCAATTTCTTTTGTCATCTTCAATCTTCATCTAAGTCACAAACTTAGTTTAGACCCAGAAATTCCAACACCAAAAACCATCCATCTTAAATTCAATGTTTTGATGCAAAGATTTTTTTTTCTCAAATTTTTTTTTTTAGAAAATCAACATCTTAAGGATTTCTAACTTTATTTTTGCATAAAAAATAACTCAAAAAAAACTTTAATATATAAAAAAATCTTGTTTTCAAATAGAGAAGAACATAGATATTATTCAATCATCAAGGCAGAGATTAAATTTTGCTATAATACCAAATGTTAGAATAAAATAATATGATCCAAATTACGAAATTAAATTCTATAAAGGATAAAAAACTAAAGACCCAAAAGATCATCATACCTCCAGCCATTGGTGTTCAAATTTATACTTCAAAACTTATGATTTTTCTCACGTTAGCTTTGAATTTTCAAAGCTTTAAAACACTCTAGTTTGATGGTGTGGCATTTCTAAATTGAATGAATAAGCTTAGGGACTAAATCCACTATATATAGCCTAGCTCCCATCAAGCTTTATGGCTATGATTACCGTATTGAAAATAAATGTTTATCTCATAAGAAAACTTTTATCTCAATCAATAAGAAAACCATTATCTCAATCAATGAGAAAATCTTCATCTAATTAATGAGAAAATATTCTATGTTTTATGAATGTTAGGAATAAGAAAGGAAAACGTTTGAACCATAATAAATTGGGTTAAAAGAAAAATAGTTACACTATCTACTCTTTTTGTAAGTTTTATTTAATGTAAAAGTCATTGTATAGTTAACTACTTCCTGGTTTTTCTGGATGATCTAGAGGAGAACCTATCTACTACGTATAAGAAAAAGCTTGCATCTCTGGAGTGTCTTGCAACTCTTTACGAATAACTAGGAAGCATGTTAAGGTGGAATATTAATTATTACGTTATCGGCATGTATTACTATTGTGGGAGCGTACATATGCATTGTGTGCTGGTACATCTGTATTTCATTATCTTTTGGCAAGCAATATTAATTATTATCATATTTTACTTATCTACTAGTGTCTATTACTATGTCAGGAGCATAACTATGTATTATGTGCTAGTACGTATGTAATGCATTACTGTCAGAACTAGAGAAAGAAAAAAAAATTTTAATTGGGGGTTGAGAGAGGAGGGTGCACGTGCAGCCCCTCCCCTCTCCCTCTCCGGCACGCAACGAGAAGCAGATAAGGGGGGATTTCATCTAATCCGAATCAGATTAGATTTGATCCTCTTCTAATCTATAAATTAAACCCTAATCCTCTCTCTCTCCTCAACCCCCTCCCCCAGCCTTCTTCTCCTCCTTCGTTTTCTTTCTTTTCTCACCGTCGGAGTCGTCGCTGTGGAATCGGATCGCCGGAGGAATTTGGGACTACCACACTCCTCCCCAATGAGCCCTCTCTCATCCCTCTAGTTTAATTTAAATTTAAAAAGGTAAATCGAGAATACCTAAATTGGGGATTTCGGCTTCGCCGGCAACTCTTGCTGGCCGGCGGCTACGGGCTGCTGCTGCTCGTGCTCGAGAGCTCCGAGTCGTTAGCCTTGCGCCATGAATACCTTCTGGAAGAGCCCTCATGGCTCGAATCGACGCCGGCCTCGGCGTCGGCCGTCGGTGGTGAGTTTTCCTCCACCTCGTGAGGACGATGAGGAGAGAGAGAGAGAGAGAGAGAGCCAAGAGGTTGAGGGTGGTTGTGAACCGCCGTCGGTAGGGCCGGCTTGCCGGCGACGATTCGCCGGCGGTCACTCCCTCCCTCAACCCTTCTCTTCCTAACGTTGGTCGTAAGAAGAGAAGGGGTTTGGGTGGGGCTCGGGTTTAACCCGAGCTAACCCTTTTCTTTTAAAGTTTGGGTTTGGGTTCAGGTTGGATTTCGGATCCAAAGACCCGACCCGAACCATTTATTTAGGTGGGCTGCAGGTTAGCCCGAGCCCAATCCAATTAATCTTGCCTGGGCCTCGGCCCAACCCGATTTAATTGATTTCTTTTTGGATTGGGCCGGGCCAGCAGTAGCCCAGCTCAATCCAATGGGTGGGTTAAACCCATTTTAGTTTTTTCTTTTAGTTTTTTTAAATTTTAGAAATATTGATATTATTCAAATTAAAAATTTAAATATTATTTATTATTTAAGGTGGTGATTTTTAGTACGTAAGCTAGAGATTGAGATTTCGGTTGTCTTGCCTAGATTCAGGTGAGTGGGTTCACTCACATATTTATTTTATTATATTTCGTACCTTTGTCAAACCATGTAAATTTTCTGTGTACAGATTATCCCTCAAACTCGTAGATTTGTATTAATATAGTAAAAGACTCGCTATTCACGTTAAAGCAAAAGAGAAATAAGAATAAAAAGAATAAAAGTAAAAATCACTATTAATAAATGTTCTTCCATTAAAGAGCATATTTGGTAGCTAGAGAATAAGTGGAGCTAAAATAGAGAAGTTTATAAAAATAACTTATTTCTTTTCTCATTTTTTCAGCAACCAGATATCAGATCCATGTACTGTTTTCTCATTAAATGCTTTCCAACAAAGAATTCGGTTACAATGGAGACAACTTCTATGCGTTAAAGCCAGACATACATGCAGGTGAAGCCATCTCATCACACCGTACGTTACGCAAGTTAAATTTCGTTACGCAAGTTAAATTTTGTCCCACATATAGAAAGCCAAAGCCCACCCTTTCCTCTTCTTGCTTACTCTTTCGCTCTTTCTTCTCAACTCAATCCTCATAGCACCATTTCAGATGAGATAGACAACATGTCACTAAGCTCGCTCATCTCTGCATTGCTCAATCTCTCATGGATGATATTACCATTATTTCTCCTTGCCAAAGGTTTTCCGATCGATGCACAAATCAACAAGTTTCCGGGATTCGACGGCGAGCTGCCTTCCAAACACTATGCTGGGTAACAACAACAACAACAACGATATTGGACAAATTTCTTTTTTCTTTTCATAGTGAATAATTTCATTTTTCAAAATTAAAAATCAAAGTCGGTCATATTAGGCAATGTTAGATCTTAGTTTTGCTGAGTTCTTCATTTAATTGGTAAAACAGAATCATCTTATGACTAATTTATATTTTTATTGTAGATTTTCTTTTATTTTAATATTTTAGAAGATGGAAATTATAATAGTTCAAATAAATCATGCCTATATGAACATTAATATAAAAAAAAATGAACCATATATAAATTATAAAATAATAAAGATAATGTAAAGAATATCCATATTTGGTATTTTAAGAACTATTTCTCACTTTTCTGTTCAATTTAAATAAGGACTTGCGCTCAACGATATCTGGTTTTCTTTTCTTCTTCCCCTAATTCTTTTTTCCTTTTTTTTTCTATTTTCTGGTAGGTAAGAGCTCATTTTTTCTCTTGTATTTCTTTGTATTTAGGGGTTTCCTATGGAATCTCCCGTAAAATAAAAGAATTATGTAGATATAATTACAAAGATTAAACATGTTCCTTATTTAGGACAAAGTACAATTACTTGGATATTAATTTTAGAGGTTTTTATAAATCACACCCTATATTTTACCTATTTGTGATTCGCACCCTACTTTTAAAAATTTTATAATATGACCCCTTATTTTTTCTATAATATTTATTTAATATCCTAACGTTAGTTTAGCTAACTGACATTAACCATGTTATATAGTTTATGTAACTCTAGTTTAAAGATTACTAAAATACCCTTAAAAAGTTCTGACCTAATCTAAATCTCCACAAAATCATTCTTCCCCAAACTAAACTCTAACCCCACAAAATCTAAATCTTCTTATCTATAATTAAATCCTACCTTACAAAATTATGATATCAAAACCCACGACCCACAAGAACCCCCCAAAATCCCTACCACGTATAAGTCTTATAAGCTTCCCCTAACTTTATCTATTTTTCTTCATCTCTCTAGCTCAAACCATTTTTTCTCTATCTTTTCCTAGATTTTCTTCATCTCCCTCCCCATCTTTGAAGTTGCAAGCAACAAAATTGGCTTGGCGTTTGGGGAGCTCTAAAATCTCTATGGCTTGGAGTTTGAAAGTTCTAAAATTGGCTTGGCATTTAGGTAATGTTCTTCGTGGTTTGAGAAAAAATAACAAGTATGGATGTTCATATTATGAATAAAATTAGAGATAAGTACAAAGGTATTAGGAATGTTATAAATTATATAGTGGATTATAAAAGAATATTCTCTTTCTAGTATCATTCAGTTTGGTTATGGTTATGTTAAGTTAAATCAGGATGTTAAATGAACATTGTAGAGAAAAGAAAAAGTTGTGTAATAAAATTCCTAAGGACGGGGTGCGAATCATAAAATAGGTAAAATATTTTGTGATTTATAAAAGTCCCTTAATTTTAAGCTAAAGAGATTCATTCCTTTAGCAGCTTGTTTGTAAATAGATAAGTTATCCTGGGTAATTATGCCTTGAGACTAGAAGTTCAAAATTTATCACTTCTAAACAAAAAATACCATAATTATGGTATCACATACAAATCATACGTTCCAACATACAAATTATGTCTTTTAGAATTTTGTAAGTCGATATTTTTTTTCCATAATTTTTATATAACACCTTAATATTATTTTGATTAAATAACATTAATTCTGTTATATAATTTATGTAATTATACTTATCAAATTACTAAAATACTTCAAAAAACTTTTGATCTAACCCACACTAATAAAATAAAAAAAAAATTCAATTACAAAATCCTCAAAAATGGGATGTTAATCATAATATAGAGAAAGATAAGTTGTGAGTTGTAAAATTCTAAATATCTCATTGACTAATAAGTACATATAATTCATGTCTATCTGAAAATTCATTAACTTTTGCTTACAGATACATAACAGTAGGAAGTGAATCTCACAGGAGACATCTCTATTACTATTTTGCTACTTCTGAAAGAAACCCTTTGGAAGATCCCATCACACTGTGGATAAATGGAGGTCCTGGATGTGCAACACTTAGTGCACTTGTGCATTTGATTGGTGAGTGCTCTTGATACATCATTACTATAATTCTTTTTTTTTTCTTTTCTTCAATATACCAAAAATTGTATTAGATTTCTACTGACTTGAACTTCTGCAAATAAAGGTAATATTACAATGGTATTAAGATACAGTAAAGCATGTGAAATAATGAGAGATATATAACTTTCTTTTATACACTCTAATTAAAGGAAGAATTACTTTATTTTATATATATATATATATATATACAAAATACTCCAATACCAAATAAAAGTGGTTGCCTCTTGTTATGCAGTTTTTACTGAAAATATAGATAATATTTCTGATGAAATAACCATCTAAGAAACAAAGCTCAGATTTCCAAGTCATTAATTACATATTATATCTTCTTTTGAGATAATAAGATTATAAGGCAACCAACATACTTGTAAAGTACTTGATAGTGCTCTTTTTTTTTCTTTTTTTCTTTGACAATATCAGTTTAATTACATAAAAAGGCATAGATATAAGACAATAACTTGTTCTTCAACAAAAGAGACTGAAATAAAATTATCATTATACCTAATGATTAATTAATTTGCAGAGAATCTAAAACAAGATTCTGTAGAAACTTGCTGCATGGAAGGACAAATTTCAATGACACTCAAAATATAGACGATACACTCCACCGACGTGCTATAATAGTTCCCAAAACCATATGTAATTAGATATGGAAGTGACAACCTAGGTAGAGGTAGTAATTTGACATACTGCTTCTATAATAGACTTGGCTACTGAAGTAATAACACTTAAATTTGATTCAGGGCCTTTCAAGATTCGGAGTGATTTGATTCATCTCAAAGACCAGACAAAGATTAAGCTAAATCCTTTCTCATGGACCAAGGTACACATTTTTAATTATATTTTTGACAACAACTACTACTGTAATGCAGTTTGGAATTCTGATAGATGGAGTAATATTCTTTGGGAGGGTACATATGCCTTCTATAAAACATTGTTTGGAGAGTTTATTTTAGTAAAAATATTGGGAAATGTAAGTCAATGATCAGACACTTAAATTCCTTTCACTTCAAGTAATCAAACATCAAGTGATAAGTCTAGTTTCTACTTTTTCATATTAATATAATGCGGTTTTAAATTTAATGGCGTATATGATAATTTTTTCCAGCCTGTTTGATTAATGGTTGAAATACATCTCTGTGTTCATCTCATTTATTAAACAAGACCCTAATTAAACACTAAATTTGAGTTATGAAATGATTAATTTGATTGATGTATTATTTATAAGAGTAGTATCATAACATATGTTTCTCTCACTTGATCTTAAGTCCACATTAAATGTGTGATGGCTTGTTTACTGCATTACACAATTAGGACAAAATTCACTAATTTTACCCTGTAAGATTTATCATCTTCTTGTCATTTTCCAGGTGTCCAGTCTCATTTTTGTGGATTCTCCAGCGGGTACAGGCTATTCTTATGCTGATAAAGATGAGGATTACATTACAGATGATACTAAAACAGTGCAAGATTTGTATGATTTTATAATAAAGGTCAGAAGAACCAATTGTTCCAATTCCATATAGGTTTGATAGTTTCACAATATTAATAACTAATAATGAGTATGTTTTCAGTGGTTCTCTGATTATCCTGAGTTCCTTTCAAATCCTTTATATTTAGCTGGGTGCTCTTACAGTGGTGTAATTGTACCAGTTCTCGCGCAAGAGATAGTAAACAGTATGTAAAAACCGTATTTATCCACATATCTTCACATTTATGGTCATGGACCTTCTTTGTTTTCTAACGTGTTAAAATTTTCAGGAAATGGAGGAGATAATGGAGTAAACTTAAATCTCAAGGTTGAGTATTATGAAGAACAATTATGATAATAAGATTTCCAGTATATGACTGATACATGCATGCATTCAATTTGTAATACTAAATTTATGTCTTGCTGCCTTACAACTATGCTACACTTTTAAATATGACATGCGACCGTTAGTCTTTTATGAAGAAAATGTTAGTAATGGTAGCCATCTTTTATAGCATTTTTGGTTCTCAAATTTTAACAAAACAGAGAAGACTACACAAGTAAAATTTCTATAATTTCTTTCCCTACAACTTCTAAAATCTAAATCATTTATTTTGTATCTTCTCAGGGATACTCATTAGGTAATGCTGCTATTGATCTAAATATCGAGAATAATGCCATGGTTCCTTTCGCATATCGAATAGGACTCATCTCAGATGAACTATACAAGGTCTCTTGTGTTCAATCAAACCTTCTCTTCTATTTTATTCAGCTTAATACTCATACATTCCGTTGTCATATTTGTGTTTTCCTGTATGCATTTAGACTTTTCTCGCCATCGATATATTTATGACTTTCAAGTACTAATAGGATTTGGCTACTTCTTGCAATGGGAAGTACTGGAATAACAGCCACCCAGATTGCTTGAGGAACTTGAAAAACTTTCATATGGTAAGACCAAATAATTTATTCCCCATCCAGTCTGTTTTGATTCTTTTGAATATTGACACATTTACTTTTTTACTGCAGCAAATCAAAGGTATTAACATACAGCATATTCTTTACCTACCATGTCATCATCAAGTGGAAACAAACATCGAAGACAATGAATATAACTCTGTCCATGAAGAATCAAAATATGGCATATATTGTCATGTTAGTAACATCTCTCCTGTTATATGTTATTCTGAACTAAGTTCTACCAGCTTTTTAAACTTTTGCCATTTGGGAAACCACCAATTCAATACAATACTAGTTATTATAATTGAATTATTGGTAATAAGTTTGCAGAGCAGAAGAAATAAGTTCATTCTTGCTAAAAGTTTTTTTATTATTGACAGGACTATGAATCAGCTCCTCAGAGGCTCTTTGATTCAAGAACCGCAAGGCAAGATTTGCATGCAATGCCGGTACAAATTGATTCTTAACTTACAAGATAAACTAATTGCATCATATTGAAGTTCCAATTTAGTTTCCACATGTCCTATTAGATATTTGTTTTCAACTGAACATTCTTTTTATTTTAATACTAGAATTTTAGGTGCCTAATCTTCTTTATGTGCTCAAATTTATCCACTTATTATACATCTTCTTTGGCCTTATGTTATATTATTATTTTAATTAATATACACTTAAATTAATAAGCAAGATTATTGTTTTTGGCCTTTTCTATAACAGTATTGGCTTAATCAATTTGGGCCCAAATTTTACATTCAATCTTGGGTGCCAAACCAAACCAATCGGAACTTCAAAATATTAAAGATTTCAATATCTTGTTACGAACTAGATTTGGATTGATCTGGAAGTAAGAAAATTATAAAAATTTAGGTAGTGGTAGCATCATGAGTTAGGGTTCTAATGGCTATAGTTTCACCTAAATCGAAGGTTGGAATGAAAAATTAAAAATAAAATAGTGGAGATAGGTCAGAATAGGGCAGCATGGTAAATATCCGATATTGTGACAGTTGTCGGAGGGTGGCAAACGGCTAAGGGTGATGGTGGATAGCCTTAGAGTAGGGTGGCTACTAAAGAAAGGTGGTGGCTAGGGTCTGAAAGATTTGGAGGCTTTACGGCTATGATCTCCTCCTAAAAATATATATATGATCTAATGACAATGATACAAACGGTAAATGTGAGAATAAAAAATAATTAGACTCAATTAATTTTCAATGCTTGGATTTACTTAGATTCTTGCATTCTTAGATGAATAACAAAGAAGCTCTATCCCTCTCTATATAAAGGTGGGGTACAATGAGTCATACTCAGACTTAGCCCTAAAGGCTAATACGATTTGAATTAGGACTTGTCTTAAAGGCTTACATGATTTAATTGAACTTACCTTAAAGGCTTACTTGACTTAATTAGACTTGTCTTAATAGCTGTTGTGACTTATTTGGACTTGCCTTAAGGGCTGTCATGACTTATTTCGACTTGCTTTAATAGCTCATATGACTAAATTAGACTTGCCTAAAAGGCTTACATCATAAAATAATTAAAAAATAAATAGATTCGACTCGACTCGACTCGACTTGACTCGATTCTACCACGCTTCCGACCACCTTGTCTTAAAGGTGTCCATGATGGTTTCAAACCTTCGTTCGCTCTCGAATTTTATGTCCTTGATCTTTGTATGAATCTCGTCGGCGACACAGAGAGAGGCCCATGGTGGGTTTTGCTCTATAGCCCACCACTTTGAGCCATAGTCTATCTTAATCGTGGTTGGCTCAGACCAAATTCTAATCATGGGTGATTTGAGCTTAGGTCTTAGTGCATACAGTTTAGGTCATAACTTGGGTGCGGATGGTCTGAGAAAGGGAGTGGATGTGATGGCTTGGATCGAGAGCACTAGGATTGCCTTCGGTGGTAAGCAAGAGTTTTTGGCCCTAGCTTCCACTGCGAGTGGGGAAGATGGCAGCACGACCGTTGCTAGGGGCTACTTTGGTGTTGCTATGATGGAGGGCTCGATCTGCAAGGATAGAGGGTGCTCCACCACAACCGGAGAATGGATGGTTGCCACAGTTTGGATGGTCTTCAAGGTTTCACCATTATTAATACTTGAAGGTGGAGGTGGTGGCTGCTCCATGGTAGTTGGCGGCATAGGTGGTGCGAGGAGGTGAAGGGCGACTAGTAGAACCTCTCTCAAGGCTTGAAATGAGTCCTTGAGGGCAGTTTGGATCTCCTTTGATTTCTCTTTCAATTCGGCCAAAAGTTCATTGAATAACGCCTTCGCCCATGCTAGTGGCTCATCATCGGGGATGGAAATGATTTTTTGGTCCTCCATGGCCATGATCTCCCCTAGGTTAGCTTTGGATCACGCGTTCACCATTGTTCGAGGAACGTCGACTTTGATACCAATTATTACGAACCAGATCTAGACTGATCCGGAAGTAAGAAAGTTATGAAAATTTAGGTGGTGGTAGCCTCATGAGTTAGGGTTCTAATGGATTTAGTTTTACCTAAATTGGAGGTCGAGATGAAAAGTTAAAAATAAAATAGTGGAGATAGGTCAGATAGGACAGAATAGTAAATATCTGACGTTGCAGCGGTAGTCAGAGGGTGGCAGACGGTCAAGGGTGGTGGTTGACGACCGTAGGGTAGGGTGGCTACTAAAGAAAGGTGGTGGCTAGGGTTTATAAGCTTTGGAGGCTCGACGGCTATGATCTACTTCTATAAAAATAAAGACGATCTAACAACTATGATAAAAATGATAAATGCGAGAATAAAAAAATAACTAAACTCAATTAATTCTCAATGCTTGGATTTACTTGGATTCTTGCATTCTTAGATGAATAACAAAGAAGCCCTGCCCCTCTATATATAGAGATGGGGTACAATGAGTCATACTCAGATTTAGCCCTAAAGGCTAACACGATTTGAATTAGGATTTGCTTTAAAAGCTTACTTGACTTAATAGCTTTTGTAACTTATTTGGACTTGCCTTAACTAGACTTGCCTCAAGGGCTGTCATGACATATTTCGACTTGTTTTAATAGCTCACATGACTAAATTAGATTTGCCTAAAAAGCTTACATCATAAAATAATTAAAAAATAAATAGACTTGACTCGACTCGACTTAACCTACATGGTCAGATCATAACATATTTATTGTTACAATCCAACCACGTGGGTTAAGTTAGTCGAGTCGGTTAAGTCGAGTCTATTTATTTTTTAATTGATTCATAATTATATCGTATGTAAGCTCTTAAAGAAAGTCTAGTTATGTCATGTAAGCCCTTAAGGTAAGTCTAGTAAAGTCATGTAAGCCACTAAGGTAAGTTTAATTAAGTTTTATAAGCTAATAAGATAAGTTCAATTAAGTCATATAAGCCTTTAAGCAAGTCACGGTTTGAGTCGTATAAACCTTTAGAGTTAAATCCGAATAGGATTCATTGTACCCAGTCTCTATATAGAAAGGGGCTAGGCTTTTTTGTTTATTAATTTAATCATCCAAACATCTAAGTATTGAGAATTAATTAAGTTTAGTTATTTTCTTATTATCGCATTTACTATTTTATCATAGTCGTTAGATCGTTTTTATATTTCTAGGAGTAGATCATAGCCATAGAACCTTCAAAGCTTTCAAACCCTAGATATCACCTTCCTCCATATTACGGACCAGATCTAGACTGATCCAGACATAAGAAAATTATAAAAATTTAAGTTTAGTAACCTCATAAGATAGAGTTCTAATGGCTCTAGTTTCACGTCAATCGGATGTTTGGATGAAAAGATATAATTAAAATAGTAGAGAAATATTAGAATGAGGCAAAATGATAAATATTCGACGTTATAGCTGACGGCCAAGGACGATGGTGGACGATTGTATAGTAGGGTGACTGTTGGAGGTGATGGTGGCTATGGGCTGGAGGTAAAATTTAGGTTTCTAACTTATATCTACTCTTAGGAAAATGAAAACGATCTAACGGCTATGATAACAATGGTAAATACGAGAATAAAAAAAAACTAAATTTAATTAATTCTTAATGGTTGGATGCTTGGATGAACAAAGTCTGATCTCTCTATATATAAAAATCGAGTACAATGAGTTCTACTCAAACTTAACCCTAAAGACTTATACGACTCGAACTAGAACTTGCCTTAAAGGCTTACATGACTTAATTGAACTTGCCTTAGTGACATACATAACTTAATTATGCTTGCCTTAAAGGTTTACATTAAAGATAAACATGACCTAGAGATAAACATGACTTAGCTAAATTAGCCTTCCTTATCTTTCTTAGAATGTTTCTTCATTATGCTACGGATAGAATCATAATCTGGACAAACCTTAAATACAAAAGTTGTAGATTAAGATATCTTCAATTTTCTCCAAATGGTCTCATAATATTCGGTCAACTGATAAATATCTACAGAATATTTTCCTAAAACTGCACAGAAGTTAATGAATTTAGCTATAAATAAATTCTAACCTACTTAGATTCTAACTAAACTACATAAAGAGAATAAATAATATAACTAGACTCGATCCATCAAATCCAATGTCCTTATGATGCAATTCGATCTAACTTGGTTCGCATCAATCTAACCACCCTACCTTACGGTCGTCTAACACCACTCTTGGTCGTCCGTCACTTTCTGACTACCACCACAACTTTAGATATTTACTGTTCTGAATTTGCTCTATTATTTTATTTATATCTTTTTATTTTAACCTCTGATTTAGGTGAAACTAGAGCTATTAGAACTATAACTCATGAGGCTAGTACCGTCTAATTTTTTTTTTCTATATCCAGATCAGTCCAGATATGGATCATAACATTTATGCTTTATATTTTGCTACATAGAGGTTGAATTATATGCCAACTTGTATGAAGTTACATAAGGAAAGAAGAATTAGTTAAGGTTTCAAATTAACACAAGAAATAGTTTATACATTTACTTTGGCATCGTTTTAAATCGATAATAATGTCGGTAGAAGTTCTCTTAGATCGAACATGTTTTAATATTATCTGGCGGAGCTTCATCATATTTCAAGGTGTTTTTATTATGATTCTTCACAATAATAGTGAATACATTAGACAACCATGGGTTGTAGATCATGTTGAGATTTTATCATTAACTATTACAATAGCTGCATGATTGCATGAAATATAATGACAAGGAAATGGTATAATTGAGTAATCACTATTTGATTAAACACTAGAAATTTAATAAAACATTTTGAAAGTATTAATTATCATCTTCTTATATCTCATCTTTCCGGTTGCCATTTCTTGACAGTTGCATTTAATTTTTAGGTTGAAGTATCTGGAACATGGATAAGATGCACATCGCGTCTCCGGTATACGAGGAATATCTTGAGTTTGACGCCGTACCATCTGAATCTCACATCACAAGGTTATCGGGCCTTTATGTATAGGTAAGAACAAATTGAACTAAGAAGTGTTTCTTTTATAAGAAAGTAATTGATATAAGTTTCTTGTGAATTACGAAAGAGTTTCTTAGTTCAGGACTCCTATACTGAAGCCAAAACTAATCTCTCAGATATTACAATATTCTTGGAAATCCTAGCATAAACAGTTAGATGTAATCATTTTGCTCAGAGATGGCCTCAGTAATTGAAAAGATACTGATTAAGAAAAGCAATTAGGACTTCGACTCAAAATCACTTCTCTAGTTCTAGATTGAATATCATGAGTTTAATAGCTTTAATTTCTAGAAGCAATTTGAAATATTCTAAACAACTCATCAAAATCAAAACTTCATGTAGTATGATCACACTATCATTCTTATCGCATAGTAGGAATTGTTACTGGAGATGTCATTAGATGTTTTAACTTAGAAATCCTCCACTCCTATTATCTGAGAAGATTATTTTACTTCAATGAACATCTTACATGGAGTTTCCTTTAGGGAAAAGAGATTTGGACATCTAGGATTCCCATGGCCTTGAATATTATAATGAGGGTCTCATGCAGTGGAATTTATATGCCTTCTATTGGAACATTCCATTTGGACATCAAGTTAGGTTATATTGTTGTCTTGAGTTAATTAGTCCTTTGTGATATAGTAAATGCAAGGTGTATATGTTTGAATAAAAGAATTTTTTCAAGAGTTCAGTATTCGTATAGCCTCTTCGAGAAGTATTCTATCTTAAGCAATTCTAATTTGACACAAATTTTCTGCACATCAGCTAAGTTTATCAAATAGTTTGAAAAGTGCTCAAGCTTAGATGAAATTTTATCTGTTTGAAGTGAATTATTTACTGTAATATATGGTTTCTTTCTAAATTGAGTAGTAATATGAATCTACGATGTTATCTAGTGGTGATCATGATATGATTCTTCCCTACACTGCAACCCTTGAATGGCTCAGCACACTGAATTATGCTGAAATTGAGAAATGGCATCCATGGTTTGTAAATGATCAGATAGCAGGGTAAGCTTGTTAATTCTTTTACATGTCATGCATGCATGAACATCTCAAGAAACACTTAACCATAAATCACAATCATCTCAAGCAAATTTCTATACTATGAAAATGACAAATATATTTCTAACAGGTATGCAGTTCGATATGAGAACAATCTACTGTTTGCTACATTGAAGGTGAGAAGCTATTAATTTACCAAACCGGAGGTCTTCGACGCATGATATGTTCAAAAATAAAATTTAAAAAAATTTTTGTTTTACAACCACTGTGATATAAGATTATAATTGCCATTGAAATCTTTTGACTTTTTGATAATTGCTATATTGGTTAGTTTTTGAAGGAATATTTTTAACATGTGGATATATTAAAATCGACAAATATATGAAAATGACTAAATATCCTTCTTTCTTGCCTAAAAAATATTTTTTGTCTTGTGCTATGTTATATGGGGTAATATTAATATTTCTAAAAGAGCTTAATTATTTTGATAGCAATTGTGATATTTTGAAGAAAGCATTGACAATTATAATACTTGAAAAATATTTCAATGACAATTATATTAGAGCATCGCAAATGGAGAGCTCTAAGTTTGGAGCCCAAAGACTTTAAATATGGAGCATACTTCTTTTCAGAACTATGCACTCCAACATATTTGGGCTTTATTTTGATTTTATTCATTGAATCATATAATATTAAATTAAATTATAATTAATTAATTATATACTATATCAAAATTAATATTTATATACTATTTTAGGACACTTGCAAAATTTAAATAAGAAAGGGTTTTTTTGCACCAAAAAGCTACTTTGTTTTCGTTTTGGTGAGTTAAGATTGATTTCGGTTTTCATTCGGGACGAGGCTCTTCTCCTTTGTTTCTTCCTAGTTTGCCCTTTATTGTTTCCAAGTTTTTGATTTCTCTCTTATATTATCTCGTCAGTATTTACTGAGCACCAAATAGCAGTTGAGCAAACTTGAAAGAAAAAAGGAAAAAAAGTTTTATCTGCAATGGAAACAGAAAATGACTATCAAAACAAAATCAAATGACTATTTGGTTAAAAAAACCCAATAATAAAATATTTTTAATTTACTATTTAATTTAAACAAGTATAATTTTAAAATAATTTAATATTAAACTCATTTTGAAGGACTTAACGAGACTTTTCTAACATTAGTATCTTTATTAAAAATTAATTAATAGAACTAATTATAATAGAAGTTTAAATAATTAGTGTATAAAAAATAGATAGAAACAAAATTTAAAAGAATCTTTATAGGGTAATTTGAAAAAAAAAGGGGGAAAGAATAGTATTTTAGAGTTGGACATTAAAAATTTGTATGGGCTCCAAATTTGGTGCTGCATTTTAACAAGCTCCAAACTGAAACTCAACATAGAGCCATTGGATTAAATCGGGCTTCAAATTTGGAGATTTGGAGCTTGGCTGTAGAAGCTCTAAAGATGAAACTTATTTAATCCTTAATGTAAATCTATGCATGCTGTTTTCCTGCAGGGAGCTGGGCATGCAGCAACTGAGTACATGCCTCGTGAAGCTCTGGCTGCCTACCGGAGATGGATTGATGGTGATGAATCGCTTTAATAAAACTTTTGTGTTTAACTCTCTGCATGCTGTGCTTAAATTTGTACACATTTGTTGATGCTTAAAGTTTGTAATCAGATTCATATCAAAATTTCACTTTGAATAAGAAATAGGCATAATTCGAAATTAAGTTAGGTGTTTATTTGTCCAAGTAGAAACTTTCTATTTATCACTTCTTTTTGTAGGATTAGGGTTTTGAGTCTTCTTATTTCTACATGCCCGATAGAATGCCAGTAGACAAAGTAGTAGTTTATTCTTATTTAAAATTTATAACTGTACTGAAACTTCCTAAACTATTTCATTTTCAGATGCAAGTCTTATCTTTTTTTTCTTTGGGTACAAATTGACCAGCTTGACTATAGTTTGAGACTAAGCCTCAATCAATTAGTTAGCCTCATTTCTTAGTCTTAATTTAGGTACTTTAAACTAGTTTAAGGTAATTTGGTGTTTGGTTCTAAACTAGTTTAAGAGTGTATTTATTATTTGTGATGTGATGTGAAAAAGTAAAAAAATATTGATTTGGAAGAAAATGGATGAGATGTACATTTAATAGACAAAATTACTCTTCTCATGTAATGATTATTATAAGGGATTTTTACAAATCACACTCTACATTTTACCTATTTTATGATTCGCACCTCGTCTTTGGGGATTTTATAACGTGACCCCTCATTTTTCCTATAATATTTATTTAACACCCTAACGTTACTTTAGCTAACTGACATTAACCATGTTATATGGTTTATGTGACTCTAGTTCAAAAATTACTAAAATACCCTTAAGGAATCATCTTTAAACCCTAAAATCCCAAAATGGGGTTGAGTTGTCCCTAAAACCCCAAAATGGCATTCAACCAAAAATGATTACAGAAACTAACCCCAAAATCCCAACTTAGGAGGAGTGATGTAAGCTTGGAGAAGCTCTTGTCATTTGGGCAACTTCGGAAGGCAACCCTCCTTCAACCTTCGACTGCTTGATGTTTTGGTGATGTAGCCTTTGGGAAGCTCTAATTCCAAGCTGCAACCTTCCGACTACAAGCTCCTTCAACTCCAATGGCTTGGTGTTTGGGGAGTTACTGCTTGGGGTTTGGAAGTTTTGAGGTCAGCTTTGCATTTAGGGATGTTCTTCATAGTTTAGAGAGCTATGAGATAATAAATTATAGAGATTTAAGTTATGAATAAAATTAGAGATGAGTACAAGGGTAATTTAGGAATATTATAAATTATATAATAGATTATAACAAAATATTATCTTTCTGGTATCATTCTGTTTGATTATAGTTAGGTTAAGTTAACTCAGGGTGTTAAATGAACATTACTATAAAAAGGAAGGGTCGCGTTATAAAATCCCCAAAGACGGGGTGCGAATCACAAAATAGGCAAAATATAGGGTGTGATTTATAAAAATCCCTTATTATAATATATGAATAATATGTGGTGTCTATAATAGTCATTTTTGGGCTTAAGTGTAATTTTCAAATTATTTTGCGGGCTTAAGTGTAATTTGCAAGCTTAAATGACTATGAGAGATATATTTGCAGATTTAAATGAACATGGGAGATATATTTGCAGGCTTAAAATGAATATGTGGTGTATATAATAATCATTTGCAGGCTTAAGTGTAATTTTTAAATTATTTGCAGGCTTATATGATGTCTATAATAGCAATTTGCTAGCTTAAATGAATATGGAAGATATATTTGCTGCCTTGCATCTTTTAGATAAGCCGGCAAATCAAGTCTGCAAACTGAACACACTAAGAGCGATTAAGTCTGCAACTCTAGTTTGTAAACTGAACATGTCTTGCGATTAATGTTACAAATGGAACACATTGCTTGATTATTAAACCCGCTAAAGGAACACAATGCTTACGATTAAGCCCGCAAAGGATCAATGCTTGACTATTAAGCCCCCAAATCAAATCCGCAAACTGAACATATCTTGCGATTAAGCCTGCAAACGGAACACATTGCTTGATTATTAAGCCCACAAATGGAAAAGAACAAAATAATTAAGCCTGCAAACGGAACACATTGCTTGACTATTAAGCCCGCAAACATAACAAAATGATTAAGCCCGCAAACAGAACACATTGCTTGACTATTAAGCCCACAAATGGAACACAACACGATTAAGCTTGCAAACCACCAAAATTACTAAAACTGAACATGTTATCGATGCTAAATTATGTCTTTTTGATAGGAAAACTTTGGAAAGCAACTAATTTCTTTACAATATACTAACCAACTACATTTTTGTTTGGATGTGTGATGCATTTAGTAAGTGTCTTTTCTTATTGTATTAGTTATTTATTTTTATTCAAATAAATTTTCTGTAGGTTGCGTTTGAACGTGGTTGGAGGCACGTTCGAACACATTTGTGAACGTTTGCATTAGGTTGGCAAATATAGAGAACGTGAAATGCGCGTTCGAACGTGGTCGGGCGCATTCGAACGCGGCATTTGAACACTTGCATCACGTTCGCATTGACAAATAACGCATTTTGTGCGTCGGGCGTGTTTTAACGCGATCGGCGGGAATCTTCTAAAATTAGGGTTAATAATTATATTTTGGTTTATTGGCTAGCCTTTATAAAGGTGTGGATGACAGCCAAAATTATTATGCTATTAGATTATTAATTTCTTATCTCCTATCTTCTCTCTATTCTCTCTACCCTAATCTTCCTCCTCCCTCTTTACCGACCTACCACCTCTACTGCTGGTAAGGTCTCTCTTATATTCTAATCTTCCTCGTCTATCGAGTCCTCCCTCTTTTTTGGGATCTCGACCACTTCTTCCCCTTTGTCTTTATCCCTTAACAACATCCACCTTCCACCCTCATCTCCATTATCATCCATAACCCTAACATCTATCCCACCCGTCACCGCCACCATCATCCACACTAAATTGTAATTTCATCCTTGTTGTAGTTCAAATCTGTAAAGGACGTAAATAATAACAACGTAGATCAGGAAGTTATGGATCGATTTCACTTCGTTTCGTAATTTTCTGACTATAAGAGAATATTTGGTGAATATTTTTCCTCGATTGTACGGATTGCTTCCTACAATAAATTCAGATCTTAAAGGAATCATTCCGTACTCTATCATTTGGTATCAGAGCCTATCTTTTGGTAGTGTAGAACCTATCAATGTGTCATTCCAATATTTGCTTACTGAAATTGGAAAACAATCAACCAATGAGTTGATGATACTATGCATTATATTACAACAATGTTGTATTTTAATATACATTATTACTAATTCAAAAAAATTGACAATTGCATTAAATAGAATTCAATACAAACATCTCAAATTGTTTCCTTCAAACAGCCTTGAAAAATAAATCCAAAAAATGACTCCTCATCCTTTTCAACTTGCATATAAGCCCAGCTCCAATCAAAGAAACCAATTTGTGGAGTAAAAAAACCAAAATTATTTTCAGTCTAATGTAAAATAAATTGAGAAGAGAATAACAAAAAATTATTTTCAGTCTTCATTTACACTTCTCTTTATGAATCAAATATGTATCAGTTGGATTATCATACCTTCAAATTTACTTAAAAGAGAGGAATGCATAAATTCAAACAATATATATGTAATTTACTTAACAAATAGAAATGCATAAATTCAAAATAATATTTATCTCATTTATCTTTCAATTCACATCTCTCATTATATCTAACGCATATTTTAATGGTAGCCGTTTCATATCCTTTTGTGCAAATCTAGCCATGTTTTTTCCATGTTGAATATGATCTTCATATTCTAGTAGAAAAATGGCACAATCTAAACTTGCTTCTTATTTTGGTACGTACTTTGTTGATTCCACTTTCCATGCTTACTTGTTTTCGATTTTGTTAGGTTTTTTATTTATTGGTAATTTTGTACAAAATATTCTAAGTGTATGCTTTCATGTATTTGAGCTTTACACAAGTCTAGAATATCACTGGTGTGAAGAATTGCAAGATCATTGGAGAAAAGCCTCGCGTTCTCACCGCGTTCACACAGACAGAGAGCCGCGTTCACAAGCGCGTTCGAACGCGGGCACTGCGTTCACACAGACAGAGAGCCGCGTTCACAAGCGCGTTCGAACGCGGGCACTGCGTTCACACAGACAGAGAGCCACGTTCACAAGCGCGTTCGAACGCGCGCACTGCGTTCACACAGACAGAGAGCCGCATTCACAAACGCGTTCGAACGCGGGTACTGCGTTCACACAGACCGAGAGCAGCATTCACAAACGCGTTCGAACGCAACCTAAAGAATTCAAGCTGTCGCGTTCGAACGCACTTGGGCCCGTTCGAACGCACCTGAGATTAAGTTAGGCCGTTCGAACGCACTCGGGCCGCGTTCGAACGCATATATGAAGTTTGCAATTTATTGGATTTTCGTGAGTACGAATATGAATTGGATTTGGCTCTATCTTGGAGATCATATATAAGGATAGTGTTGCCCTAACCTAGGGTGGTTGAAGTAGATTATTCAAGGAGACTTTTTGGAGGCTACATCGGTTCTTCAACAAACAAGGCCCTTCGCATCTACAAATCTTAATCTTTCGTCTTAAGGGCTATCTAGACGAAAGATCAATCTCGAGGGTTACTGAGATTGGACTTCAATCACAAGAAGCAGTGAATCGTGGGTTCTAGCGATCAAGACTGAGAGGAATAAAGTCGTTTGGATCGACGGGTTGTTTTGTGAGTCAGTCTTGTAACTGCTACTATCATAGTGATTGGTTTTGATCCGAGTTTGGATCCGTGGTTTTTTTCCGTTTGGGTTTTCCACGTTAAAATCTTGGCGTTCATCTCTACTTTCGTTTTTAATATTTCTTCCGACTTTTACTTAAGTGAACGAGAAGTATCATTGCCTAGAGGTTAGATACATACGTGTGTCTAGGGGTTTTTCAGATTTCATTATACCATACTTTTAATATATTGATGATATGAGATCCTTATTTTAAAAAATAAAAAGATTCATAAGTAATGAATTTCTTTAAATAGAAAATATATTTTAAAATTTCTAATGCATATACTATTTCATTTGCCTCCATAGTATAATAGGGTGCCACTCTAAGAGTAATGTTCCTATACTCCTTTCTTAAGATCAACCACTAGTAGATGCCAATGATGAGATGTCCAAAGTGGTATAATCTATTTCTCACAATTTTTTAATCTTTTCTCTTCTAATGCTGGCCTAAGAAATATGTTCATATATTCACATTTTGCCCTGTAGGCTCTGTATATCAATACAAAAGATAGAAATTGTTACATCATTACTAAAAAAATATAATAATATCAAATATTAAAAAATAATAATTAATTAAAATATACATCAAATTTTGTGCTCATGAATAAGCATGGAACATATTCATCTTTATATCCCACTTGTCAAAGAGAGTACATTTTTTTGTGGACATTAATAACATTATCTGAAACCATCTCGCTGTTAATTAATTCAACAATATCTCTTTTATTTAGGACCTACAAATAACATAATCGCTGTAATAATTCAAATAAAAAGTACTAGTTAGTTAATTTCAGCAACATATGAGAAAGCAATGAAAAATATGAAAAAGAGTACTAATAGCAACACTTTCTCTACTATGTATCATGTCTCTACTAACCACGGACTTTAGTCTGCCACCTTGAACTAGGCTATGGACATTACTCTGGACATCTTTCAAGACTCTTTCCATATTTAGTTGTTTTTTTTCCATCTTATTCATTTTGTCCATGAAAAGGATTTACCCACTAGTTAGAATTATAATACCAAAAACTTTAGAAGAGTAATAAAAATGAAATTTATAGTAATTTGATTAAAGACATACCTTATTCATTTTGCCAGGCTGGAATGGTTGAGAATCAACAATATTATCTTGGATATAGTCTTGGTCTGTCGAAGATACATCACCTAATAGTAAGCTGTCAAGTGCATAAAGTGGAATAGAGGACAACACCTATTTGAAAAAATGTAATGTAAGGAGATTTATCATATCAAAATAAAATTTAGTGTTAAAGAAACCAAATAGATAAAGAAAAAATTATCATATCAGTACTCAATTTTGGTATGGTCTTCTTATATATGCTACTTCATTGGATAATTATTGATGTCCATTTAAAAAGTCTAGGAAATGTCACCGGCAGTGCATCGCTATCCAAGGCGGAAGTCAACTCATAAAATCATATTGATAAAACAATAGTTGCCCCACTAATATAGCAAAACTCGACTTTCTTTTCTTCTGTTCATTTTTTCTATACGGGTTGTAGCTTCAATTATGAAATTTATTAGGTATTGATGGATTGCCTTTGCCCATGAATATGTCCCAATCTCCTCATCACAGCTATGTAATTTGTTAGATAATGTGGGCAATAATAGTTGTTGCACTGAAATAGCACGGTGCTAAATAAAAGGAGAAGGAAAAATCTAACAAAATTCTCTATGTCTTTCTTTTCATCACTTGGGCTAACTTCACTAGACAACTAATGATAGTGGGCTGGTCTAGCCTCTTGCCATTTGGCACATGAGGCCTAACTCATGAAGCTCTCAATTGGTCCATCCAATTTGATTTCTTTACCAACTAATGGTAGTCCTAAAATCATAGCTACATCAGAGGCATTCAAGTTTGCTGCTCGTTCACCCAACTAAAATGTCTTATCTTCATTTGACGAAAGATACGCCAGTTGTTTTAGCAACGATGTGTTGCCATCAATGTATAGAAATTGAATCAAATAATGAAAAGGCGTGTTCTTGAATAATTTCCAATGACAAGGCCTAATCAGTGCTGCATTCTCCTTGACTATTTTACCATAACATCTATTATATATTCTAACCATGTACTCATCCGAAAATTCCCTTATAGCCCCAACTTTTGTTCGAACTGCAAACATAAATAAAAAAGAAGAATATTAGTACATAGAGATTAATTGTGTATAATAGTAAACAAACTGTAGTATTTACATAGAAATTACAAAGAGCTTGCGGACATCCTTGACTATAGCAAAAAAATTAATTAAATGCAAAATCTACCACATTTTCATCTATTATGTAATAAACCATAAACTTTGAAAATAATTCTCAAGTATTGATATCAAGTTTTAACAAATAGTTAGATAAAGAAGGTCAATAAACCCTAATTTTCAATCTGCTCTGCAAAAAATTTAATTAAATGCAAAATCTACCCCATTTTTATCTATTTATGCAATAAACCATAAACCCTGAAAATAATTTTCAAGTATTAATATCAACTTAACAAATAGTTAGATTAAAAAGGTCAATAAATCCTGAAATTTTCAATCTGCTCTGCAAAAAAATGTATTAAATACAAAATCTACCCTCATTTTTATCTACTATGCAATAAATCATTCTTTACAACATTTAGTCTATCTAGAAAATCTATCAATTGTGAAAATAATTCTCAAGTATTGGTATCAAGTTAACAAATAGTCAAATTAAAAAAGGTCAATAAACTCAATTTTTAGAAAATACCTCTTTATAAAATCACAAGATTTCAAAATTTTAGAAAATAAAAACTAATAAAATTCTCAATTTCAGAGAGAGCTTGCGAACAACGAAACTTACCTTGGTATAGTGCTCCTTTCTTGGTACCTTCTTCCTTCCTCCCAATTTCTGACACTATCTTGCATTTGTCAAAAATCCAAGAGCTTGATGATGGGAAGAGAGAGCTTCTTACTCCTTGCAGTTTCAGACTTGAGAAAACAAAACTTGATGATGGAAAGAGCTTGAAGATGGGAATAACTGATGGGTTATATTAACAGATTTGGGGGAAGACATATTTGGGAAGAGCTTGAAGATAGGAAGCCGATGATAAGGAGATCGTGGGGTTTTTTTTTCGGTTCTAACCTAGCTAATGGGTTGTTGTAACCTAGCTAACGAACTAATGGGTTACTGTTAATGTGTTTGAGTTGTAATAATGGGTAATGCATTTTTCTATATGTGTTGTTTGCGGGGTTATAACTTGGCTAATGGGTTTATATAACATAGCTAATGGGTTATATAACCCAACAAACATAACCCAGCTAAGGGGGTTATAACCCTGCAAACGATTATATAACCTAGCAAATGGGTATATAACCCAGCAAATTGGTATACAACCCAGCTAATGGGTTACATAACCCAGCTAAGGGGGTTATAACCTTGCAAACGGTTATATAACCCAGCTAAGGGGGTTATAACCCCGCAAACGGGTATATAACCCAACTAATGGGTTATATAACCCAGTATAAAATCCTACTAGGTTAAACCTAGTTAATGGATTGTACTCTTGTCATGTAACCCAGCTAATGGATTGTACTCTTGTCATGTAACCTAGAACGTGGGTGATGGTGGTGGTGACGGGTGGAGTGGAAGTTAGGCTTATGGATGGGTATGGAGATGAAGGTCGATGGTGGATGTGATTAAGAGATATAGACGAAGGGAACGAAGTGGTCGAGATCCCAAAAAGAAGGGTGGCTCGACAGTTGAGGGAGATTAGAAGTTAGGAGAAACCTTACCAACGATAGAGGTGAAATGATGGTGAAAAAGGAGGAGAAAGAAAAAGTCTAAAGAGAAGATAGGAGGCAAGAATTTATTAATCCAATAGCATTATGTAGTTGGCTGCCATCCACATATTTATAGAGGCTAGCCAACAAGTCCTAAAATAATATGTAACCCTAATTTTAGAGGATTTTCGCCGATCACGTTCGAACACGCCCGATTGCGTTCAAACGCACCAAAAGACATTCTTTGTATGTGCGAACGCGATATAGGCGTTCGAACGTGGGCGTTTGAACTCGCCCGACCGCGTTCGACCGCACAATATGTGTTCTCTGTATTTGCGAACCTAATGCAGGCGTTCGCAAGGGCGTTCGAATGCGACCCCTCTTGCATTCGAACGCGACCTACATGAATTTTATTTTAATAAAAATAAACAACTAATGCAATAAGAAAAGATCCTAACTAAGTGTATCTGCCCACTACGCTTCTCCCACCTTGCCCTCAAGGTGAAAAGTCAGGAATATGCTTTAAAATGTTAGTCTCCAACTTCCATGTCGCCTCATTGGATGGCTTGCCAAGACACTCAACTAAAATCTCCATCTCTAATCTGGTACCATGTCGTCATTAGCATCTAGAAAGTACACGAACTGGCTCTACAATCTCTATCTCCTCTAATGGCTTCATGATCTCTAATGTGCTCCCTCAGCAATGAAACATGAAAGACAGGATGCACTCTCAATCCCTCTGGCAGCTCCAAACGATATGCAACCAGGCCAATACACTCCAACACTCGAAACAGACCAAAGTAGCGATGTGCTAACTTTTGGTTACGCATCGGACGTAAGGTCACCTATCGATACGGTTGCATCCTCACAAACACCCAACTACCGATGTCGAACTTCTGCTCCCTATGGCTACGATCATAAATTTGCTTCATATGATTTTGAGTAAGTTTAAGATGAGCACACAACCTCCTCAATGTAGTGTCTTTATCCATCAACGCTAAGTCCACCTTCGTCTGGTTTGCAAATGCCACGGGATCATAAGCGTGTAACGTCGGAGCCGTGCATCCATACACCACCTCAAAAGGAGTCATGCCAATGCTGCTATGATAGGCGGTGTTGTAAGACCACTCCGCCCACAGTAAAAACTCCAACCATTGTCTCGGCATCTCTCCAACAAAGCACCTCAAATACTGCTCAACGTCTCGATTAACCACTTCGGTTTGGTCGTCCGTCTGTGGATGGTAAGCCGAATTGAAATTCAATCGAGTCCACTACAACCTGAAAAATTATGTCCAAGAGTAGCTCATAAATACACGATTACGATCCGAGACAATCGTGCATGGCATGCCATATAACCGAGCAACATCTCTAACAAAATTTTAGCCATCGACTTGGCTGAAAACGGATGTGACAATGCCAAAAAATGTGCATACTTACTCAATCTATCAACCACGTACCATCGGAAGACCCTTTATGAAATACATAGAAATGTCCTCCCAAACACGATCCGATATAGGTAAAGGCTATAGTAATCCGGGTGGTTTCAAAGTGGTTGCTTTAGCTTTTTGATAGACTTCGCAAGCACGGACAAAACTCCTCACATCCCGCCTCAATCCTGGCTACGTGCAACTCTGAGATATCTTCTTATAAGTCCTCAAGACACCCTCATGACCAGCCTCTGGGGTTTGTTAGAAGTGCTCCAACAATTTCTGTCGCAATCCATCACTTGCGGTCCAGCAGCAAACCATCTTGATTTTCCAACTCTAGATGTAACAATCCAATCCCAAAAAAAAAAAAAAATATTTACATGGGCACGACGTGGCCGCTCTCTCTCTTTAAAGCTCTCTCTCTCTCTCTCTCTCTCTCTCTCTCTCGCCCGGTCTCTCTCTCTTTTCTTCTTCCCTCGGACTCTCTCTCTCTCTCCCCCACTACCGAACCGCCGCCGCTATCGTCGTGCTGCCACAAGTGAGCCTCCTCCTTCTTCCTCCTCCTCCTCCTCTCTCTCTATCACTATCTCTCTCTCTCTCTCTCTCTTTTTCCTTCTTTGGGCTCGGGCTCGTCGGAGCCGAGCCGCCGGCGAGAGGCCGGCAGCTGGCTGGCCACCAGCTGCCGGTGCCCTCCCCCCTTCTTCTTCTTCTTCTTCTTCTTCTTCTTCTTCTTCTTCTTCTTCTTCTTCTTCTTCTTCTTTCTTTCTTTCTTTCTTTCTTTCTTTCTTTCTTTTTCTCTTCCCTCCTCGGCTTCCACTTCTTCTTTTTCTGCACAGTGCTGGGCTCGGCCCAGCACTGTAGCAGGCAGTGCTGGGCCGAGCCCAGCACTATAGCAATGTTTTAATTATTTATTTATTTACTTATTTGATGTTATTTATTTAGGTCTTTCCTTCTTAATTAATGCAAATAGATTATTTAGACATTAATTATTTTAATAATAATATATTCTTCAATATGATTAGTAATAATTGTAATTTGTCTAATCAATGATTAATTAGGTATAAATATAAGTAATACTCATATTTATTTATTTATATCTCTATTAGATTAATATATAGATTTGTAAATTATAATTATCAAATTTATATACTAATATTTTTATGAGATACATTTTAAATAATTCTAATAATTTATTATATATTATTATTTTGTAACAAATAAGATAATGACTACATAGTCCCTAATTAATCAGGATATAATTTAATTATAATTAGGTTTTTATCTATATTTATATTTTATTTATAATTAAAAATCTAGCCAATTATAAAAATAAGTAGAAATTCTAAAATCTAATAAATCATCATATTTCACTCGAACGGATTATATTGGGATAAATAACTAACTTTATGTTACTTAAATATTTTCAGATCCCGAACCCCTTATTTGAGACCCCGTGGACTTTGCTAGCGATGAGTGTCACTCGGTTAACTGACGGGCATGAGAGATACGTGGTTTGTGTCTTCTGATCAGACGGTGAGTAGTCTTATCCCCTAGATCCCTTTCTCAAATTAGGTTATATTATATATTATGTACATGTATGTTTTGGCCTCCAGTATGACTATTTGACTTTATATAGAGATGATTTCAGTCAAGCATATTTTATCATGCATTTGATTAGGCTGATCTGGGATATGAGTACATTGGTGATATATAGAGATGATTGGAGATGATTATACTGTTATGGTTTTATGTCGGGATGATTTCTATCATGAGTATGCATATGTTAGACTAGTAGGAGTATGCATGTGTTAGATACATGGTTGGAGTCGACATTGCATCATTTCTCTCTTGGCTTCTTCACCACCTAAATTCCTAAGTTGCATGATCTGTTACAGTTCTGGATATTTGCATATGATCTATCATGTATAGAAAATCATGACAATAGTTGTGTATGTGATGTGATATGATGTGATGGTTGGAACGGTATCTGGTCCGGACTGGTACTGGACATACTCTTAGCGTATGGCAAAGTATGGTGATGGCTGATGGTTGTATTCTTAGCGTATGACAGGGTACAACTATCATTGATATACCCTTAGCGTATGACAGGGTATGATTACTTTCTTCTAAGATACCCTTAGCGTATGGCAGGGTATGATTTATCTATAGAGATACCCTTAGCGTATGGCAGGGTATGATTTAACTACAGAGATACTCTTAGCGTATGACAGGGTATGCTCTGAGCTTGTGACATGATGTGTATCGAGTTTAGGGTTGGGTACCGTAGTCCAGCATGGTGGATGATATTTAGAGTTGAGACGGATGATTGTGATAGTGAGAGATATGTGGATTATATCTAGCTCTGACATATACGATTATTTAGTGGTTGGCATGCATCATGCATCATCATTGATGTGACTAGTATCATTGGATCATAAATGTTATACATGATATGGTGTTATATTCGGTGATGTTATATGATAATTTCATCATGTGTTATATATTTTCGGTTGAGGATATAATATGTTCATTCATGAGAATTGATTTCATTCATATATATGTCATTGAGGATACATATATATATGTTCATACATGGCATCATACTGCTTTCTGATTCATATTATCTAGTACATGATTTACTTTCTGTTTGGCTTCACTGATTCGGGGTAAGGTCTATTCACTGAGCCTTTTGCTCGTGACTCTCTTTATTTCTTTTCTAACCCCCCAGATATTATGATACATGATAGCGACTTGAGATATCATGATGAGATATTTTAAAGCAAGGATGAGGTGAGCTATAGACGTGAAACGGTATTGAAGATAATTTAACTAGACTTTGAGTTGTATCGTTGTTTGTTATATTTGTTCCTTATTGTATCAAATGATGATTTGTATAGTACATGTCAGATTATAGAGCACTCGTGTATCAGTTGTTTAGTTGTATCTTGATAGTTTGTTGTGGTCTGTGTGGGCCTTGCCAGATTATGTAGTGGTCTAGTGTATATTATTATGGACTTGGATATTTCTATGTTAACAAGTTTATTTGGTTGATAGTATGGTGTATTTGGTGATGGATTATGTGATCATGGATAGGTTAACAGGTTTTATTTGATGATGTTATGATTATATGTGCACAGGAGAGTATCTGTGCGTGACGGGCCCCGCCCGACCTGTCGCATGCGCCGCACGTGCTGTGTGGGCGCGTGGGCGTGCACGTGCCGTCCCGGGCGGGGGCGTTACACTAGATGATGCTCCAAATCATCCATCACCTCCTGCAATAATCTCAAAATATCTGGGTCAGATAGACATGTATATGTCAGCTCGTCAAGGAAGCTCGGCGGTATTAGGTTGGTGCGATAGTGTATCCGCCACTCTATTTTCTGTTCCCTTCTTGTATTAGATTTCATAATCATACCCCAACAATTTTGTGACCCATCTTTGCTATGTCGAAGTGCGTATACGTTGTCCCATAAAGTATGGAATTCTCGTTTGATCGTTCAGATAATAAATCGCCTACCGATCAAATAAGGCATCCACTTTGTCACCGCACGCAGAATTGCCAACATCTCTTTCTCGTAAGTCAATAATTGGTGAGATTTTTATGATAAAACCTTGCTAAGATAGGCAATGAGACGTCCTCCTTGCATTAGTACAGCTCCTATGCCAACACCCGATGCATCACATTCCACAATGAACTCTTTGGTGAAGTCCGGTAGCACTAAAACGGGTGCCATCATCATTATTGTTTTTAGTTTTTCAAAGGCTGTTGTGGCTTCATCCGTCCATCTAAAAGAGTCCTTCAACAAAAAAGTTAGAGGAGCAGTGATATTGCCATATCCAGCGATGAATCGGCGATAATATCCGGTCAGCCCCAAAAATCCTCTCAATTTGGTGGTAGTTGTATGAATAGGTCAAGCGGTCATGATGCAACATTTTGAGGATCCGCCGCTACCCCATCCGCTGAAATGATGTGGCCTAAATACTCCACTTTTGGTACTCCCAATAGGCACTTGGACTTATTGATCTTTAATTGGTTTTGAGTTAAACAAATTTAGCACGTCCTCCAAATACCGCCAATGCTCCAATTCAGCCCTATTATACACCAAAATATCGTAAAAAAATACCAAGACATACCTTCGCAATAGAAGCCGAAATATATCATTCATGAGGCCTTGCAAGGTAGTTAGAGCATTGGTGAGACCAAAAGGCATTACCCGAAACTCTAATGCATGATCGGAGTCTAACATACAATTTTATGCACATCTGCCGGGTGAACTCTAATTTGATGATACCCAGCCCTCAAGTCAAGTTTACTAAATATAGTCGCCCCTATAAGCTCGTCCAGCAACTCTTTGATAACTCCGGTCCTTGACGGTAATAGCATTTAATGCTCAATAGTCAACACAAAAACGTCATGTTTCATCCTTTTTTCGCACCAAAAGGACGAGGGATGAATATGAGCTATGACTTGGTTGTATGAGGCCTTGCTCTAACATCTTGGCTACCATCTTTGAGATAACTTTTTTTTGCACTTGTGGATACCGGATATGGCGTCATGTTCGTCGGTGTAGCCCTGGGTACAATCTCTATGCGATGGTCTGCCGCTCTCCTCGGTGGCAACTCCTGTGGCTCCTCAAATAGTATAGAAAAGTTATCTAATAAATTAGACAATTCAATAGTAATACCTGAACTCGTTTGAGAATCATCTCCTACTGGTCCTAACTGAAGAAGATAGGCCAAATCATATGCACAAGGCAGCCCCACCATAGGCTGCATCGCAAGAATCGGCGAAGACCGAACACCATCAAGCCACATATCTTTGTTTCCTTGCTTAAATTTTATTCACATGCTGCGAAAGTTCAATGTGACGGATCCCAAACTCTATAGCCACTGAGTACTAAGGATAATGTTCGCTTCTTGTAGTGCCAATGGATATAAGTTCATAACGATGTCGTCTCCTTACACCCGTATACCGACCTGGCAACACAAGCTCTCCGCCCTAAGCTTCGTGTCGTCTCCAATAGCAACATCAAATCCCATGGTCGGTTCGGCATCCAAACCCAATCTCCTCACTAACCTCTCATCTAGAAAGTTGTGTACTCCCCGAATCGATGAGGATGTGCACACAATGCTTTCTAACGAGTCCGTCTACCCGTAACGTCCTCAGCGCAAAAGTACCCGAATATGCATGCATCGATATTTCAGTTTGGATATCTTCCTCAACGCCCTAACATCGAAAGGTCTCAAAGGTGATCGTGGTCTAGTGCTCGCAGTCGCTGTTTTTGAAACCGCAGAATTTCTAGTCGTCCTTCTAGGTACGAACTGCCCATCTCGGTTGCCCCAATTGGTATTCACTGTCATCTTTTGAGCCCTATGTTTTTGTTCTATCCTTATGGCCTTCTCAAAGGCCTCCTCAAGAGTAGTAGGACATAGAGCACGAACATCCGCTTGTATTTTCTCTCGTAGCCTCGAAATAAATGTGCTCATCAATGTCCTTTTGGGCCACGGTGGCTTACAACGACTACTAACTCTTTTAAACTTAGCTTAGTACTCTAATATGGTAGTCCTCTGAACCACCTTGCTTAATATGGCAGCAAAACTGCCCATTTAGTGCCTCCTCTAACATCGAAAGAAGGTCTCAAAAGTGGTCGTGGTCTAGTGCTCGCAGTCACTATTTTTAAAACTATAGAATTTCTAGTCGGTGTTCTAGGTGCGAACCGCTCATCTCGGTTGCCCCAATTGGTATTCATTGCCATCTTTTGAGCCCTATGTTTTTGTTCCATCCTTACGGCCTTCTCAAAGGCCTCCTCAAGAGTAGTAGGACATAAAGCATGAACATCTGCTTGTATCTCCTCTCGCAGCCCCGAAGTAAATGTGCTCATCAATGTCTTTTTGGGCCACAGTGGCTCACAACAACTACAAACTCTTTTAAACTCAGCTTGGTACTCCAATACGGTAGTCCTCTGAATCATCTTAGTTAATATGGCAGCAAAATCTTTATATGCCGCTGTTCCAAATCTGCGTGTAATCCTCCTACAAAAATCAGCCAATTCGGTAAATCCACCACCACGAATAACTGATCTATTCCAATGCAGTGCCGTTCCTTGGAGGTGAAAGCTTGCCATTTGGACTTTTGCATCTTCTGTTGTACCTTGACAATCAAAATATTATTCAACTTAAAAGACCCAATCCGTTTGATCACCGCCTTGAAATTTTGAAAAGTCCAAACGTGCAGTTCTCCCTAAATAGCCTTCTCGGGTTCACGAAAGATCCTAGGTTTAGGTCTAAACCTTTGTGCATGTTGATCACCTTCTCTAAATCCTCGAGCACGTCCATCACCATCTCCAGAGGGATCAATCTCATCCTCATAGTGCCAATCCTCCTCATCGACAAAACGCACCGGTGTCACACACCTCTCAAGTTCCACCACCACCGCTAGTCTTGACACTCATATGACGCACCTAGACCTGTGGTGTATCGGTTTGATGAGGTTCCACCGCTGGTCCTTCTTGAAATTCTGTTCTTCGTCGAGGAGATGACGAACCCAATCGATTCACGACATATTCCTTGAATTCATTGTGATCATTTTGCATGTTGTCAACTCTATGCAATAATATTTGGAAGATGCCCCTAAGTTCATCCGCTAAGCCCATATTCACACGCATGGACGTTGGTTGACTTGGTCCTACCATAGTCGCTCCAAAGGAATCGGCCTCATGGTTAGGGTCATCGTGGATTGAGTCTTTCCTTATCAGTGTGCTCTCCATAGGTCTCCTTGTTGATGTCATCTTCTTTGTTTTAAGCATTAATGGAGGTTCGAGGTTCATCTAATTTGATACCAGATTGATGGGGTCTCATACCAATTGATGTGTTCTTGTACCAAAAGATTGGCTATGGAACAATTCCTTAAGATCTAAATTTATTGCAGGAATCAGTCCGCGTAATTGTGGTAAAATATTCGTCAGATATTCTTCTATAGTTAGAAAATTTATGAAACTAAGTGGATTATATTTGTAACTTCCTGATCTACAACTTTTGTATTTACGCCCTCTACAGATTCGAACTGCAATTGGAAAAAAACATGAAAGAACGTGGGTGATGGTGGGGTGACGGGTAGAGTGGAAGTTAGGGATATGGATGGGTATGAAGATGAAGGTGGATGGTGGATGGTGGTTGTGATTAAGGGATATAAACGAAGGGAACGAAGTGGTCAAGATTCTAAAGAAGAGGGGTGGGTCGACAGTCGAGGGACATTAGAAAATAGGAGAAACCTTGCCATTCTGCGTTCGAACGCCACCTACAAAATTTTTATTTTAATGAAAATAAAAAACTAATGTAATTAGAAAAGATCCTAACTAAGTATATCAATATATCTTTATAAAAAATTCCCATCGGTTTGTGGAGGGGCAATCCTAACCACTTTTATCTTTTAGGCTCCTCACAAAGCCTTTTCCATCTACTTTTTAACTAATCCTTGTGGATGTCACTCCGGGTACTAAGTTTCCAACCCTTCACAACTTCATTCTAACCATCTTTGGTAAAATTCTTACCACTCTTTCTCCCTGCATCATATTGGCGATGAAGGTGCTCTAATAAAATTGCATCTTTCTCATCAGTCCAATTTTCAATCCTCTTACTAGATTATTGTCCATCATCTCTATTTCTTGGCATCTTCTCCCTAATAACGAAATATGAAGAAAAACATCTATCTAAGAAAATAATAGTACATTTTGATGTGTTACAGGGATCAAATTTTCTAGGACCCATAGCCTATAATAACAATGCAATGTGCATGACCCGTAGCCTAATCTACGTATAGTTATCAAAATTATGAGAAAATCATCTTGCTGTTACTATTGAAACAACACATACCATAAATGGGCTTTGACTTATTAGATCTATAACTATGTGAGATAGTAGATTGATTGTAATACTTACTAGGGATCATCCGAGCTCTCCAATAGGATACCGTTGACCGAGAAGATGCTACTTGTTGGACGTGACAAATTTTGGGATATCGTTGCTTCGTCGACGTCGGCGTGCAACTACTAGGAGGTTTCTTTGTTAGAGATGGCGTGCGTCAGTCGAGCAAATTCTTCGAAGGTGGCGTGCGGCTAAGAGTGAGTAGAGGAGAAAGAAGAGGAGAATTGTTTTCTCTCCATTTTATTGTTGAGAGAGGAGAGGGGACAGTGATGATGAGATTAGATATGATTTGATAAGTCTCAGTATATGGACTTATTCTTCTTATTTGTAGACTTCATATTCTAAGCCAGCAAATAATTCGACTAAGCCCGCAAATATATAACATATAAGCCTGCAAATGCTAGAGCAGTGACTCATCACAATTTTTTAATTTTTTTTAAATAAACCTCACGTGATATTTATTACACAACCATTGGATGTGTACAGTTAATTTATAATAGCAATTTTCTTCCGTACATTTGCAATTATATTTTTTAGCCTACAAAACAACATTTGCTAGCTTTTTTTGTAAGCCAGCTAACTAACATTTGCTGCCTTCTAAGCCTGCAAATAAACCAATTTAATTAAACTTAACCCCACAAATTTATTTTTAAGCCCACAAAACAACGTTTACTAGCTTGTTTTGTAAGCTAGCAAACTAGACTTTGCTGCCTTCTAAGCCTACAAATCAGCTAATTTAGTTAACTTTAACCCTGTAAATTTATTTTTAAGCTCTCAAAATAACATTTTACACCCTTTTTAATAATAGACGAGTTACTTTTATTTTATATTATATTTTATTAAATCTATATTAAATGATATTATCAGTAAAAATATTTTAAAAATAATTATATTTTATCTACTCAAATTATTTACACTATTTTTTGTAATTTTTATTTTATTTTTAGGGTTCTCATTACACGAGGACATAATATTTATAATATAAATACTTGAGTATTTTGAAAGAGAGAAGAAAGAGAGGAGAAAAGCGAAAAGAGATAAGATTGACGAGATATTATAATACTGATATATGTAACTTGATTAAAGAAAATAAAGTTATTTTAGTGTTTGTTTACCAAACCCAAAACAAACGGGGCTAGAAGATTTCTCTGGCCTTAAACATGTTATCTTTTAACATGAAAATCTAATGAATAACCAGCGGATGGAGCATTTCAGATATTTTTTATAGTTAAGGAGGTCAATTATTAAAATAAAATAAATGGATTGAAGTTGATGTAATTATCCCTATTAAAATTGGAGATTTTCTAAATTTGATGCATTTTATGTATTATTGGTAAGAATCAACAATTTAAGAAAGAGCTTACTTTCGATATTTGTTGATGAAGTTTATTTTACTTTCTTATATTTAGTTTGTGAATCAAGTTTATTTATCATTTCTTGACGTTTCTAGCATCATTATATAATATGCCCAGATTACACAAATCATTCTCCCAATTGATTAATCGGAAATTTGAGGTTTAATGAGAATTATTATTCCTACCCTTTGAGGTGTAATAAAGCATCATCCATATCCCTTGATTGGCTGTACAATGAGTATAAATATATTTGCCGATTGGTATTTCTAATTCAGGAAAACCTTGAGGAAAATAAAATACACTTTAATCCATTAATTAACAAATAAATTTGTCCTGCGCAAGCACTTCTTTTTGCTTGTTTGATAAAGGAGTTCATAGACTAATTTGATTAGTCAACAATCCTGTTATATGGTATCTACCTCACACAACTAACTAGCGGAGGCATGAGAATGGAGCGCCTGCTTGGCCAAGTTGTGAGCCTTGACATTGTTAAACTGTCTGTATTCCATAATAACATTTCTAACATTCTAGCTAGGCGGATCAACATAGTCTTTTTAACCAGATTTTCATAGACACTAACAATGAGCTAGCTTTGCCTTGTTCCTTCGATGCTTGTTATGGTCCGAACGTCCGCTTTCCGATCTGGATCAATTGCAGGAAAGCAGCCCACATAGTCGAGGAAAAATATTCATCAGATATCCTACCATAGTTGCAATATTATGAAATTAGGGGTGGTCGATTTTTAATTTTCTGATCTACGTTTATTTATGCCCCTCACAGATTCTGACCACAATTGGGATGAAAATACGTAAAAGTGGGGGTGATGGTGGAAATGACGGGTGGTGGTGATGATAAGGTTAGGGATGATAATGGTAATGGGGGTGGATGATTTGTGGTGTTTAGGGGATAAAGATGAGTGGGGAGAAGGGGTCAAGATCCCAAGGAGGAGGAAGGACTTGATAGACGAGGGAGGTTAGAGGGTCATTGACGTCGATATGGTGCACGGCGAGGGCTTGAATGAAGGAGAAGGGAGATTGGGATAGAGAGGAAGGAAAGGGGATAGAACTCAATATTCATTCATCATAATATTTTTGGTTGCCATCCACACCTTAAGAGGCTAACCAAACAAGACAAAAATAACAAATAATAACCCTAGAAATGGTGAATTCTCATCGATCGTGTTGGAACGGGGTCGAGCATGTTTGAACGCGCATTTCATGTTATCTGTCGATGCAAACGTATGTAGGCGTTCACACGTGAGCGTTAGAATAGGGTCTACTCGTTCAAACGCATAAATTGCATTCTCTGTCACTATGAATGCCTATATGCATTTGCAAGGGGTGTTCGAACACATTCTCTTCTGTATTCAAACGCAACATACATAATCCTTATTTTTCTAAAATTAAACAACTAAACACAATAAGAAAAGACTCTCATAGGATGTATCCATGCTTAAGATGACTCGGTGTGGTCCGAATCACATCATTCCACCATGTTTTCATTTACTTTGTCCTCAAAGTACGAATTCAGGGTATCGCTCCATCAAGGTTGTCTTGAGTTCCCAAGTGGCCTAATCCTATGTCTGTCCCATCCAACTTACCAGCACCTCTATGACCATTCATCCTTCATGTCTGACCCTCCTTCGTGCTAGGACCTTCTCTAGAGCGGGCTCAACTGCCTCTAATTTGGGCTCGTGTAGTTGTGCTGTAACTTGCTCAACTAGACCAACTCAGGCTCTCAAGTTGGATACATGAAAATCCGGGTGAACTCGGGATGACTCGGGTAGGTCCAGCTTATATCCAACTGCTCCCATCTTCTCCAGGATTTGAAATGGACCAAAGAAGCGATGTGCCAATTTTTGGTTCTGAATAGTTTCTACCGAGATTTGTCGATACGGTTGGAGTCGAACATAGACTAAATTGCCAACTTTATAGCTTCTTTCCCAGTGATTGCGGTCATACACTTGCTTTATTCAGTTTTGTACCGTTGCTAGATGAAGTTTGAGCCGCTTGAGTACCTCATCCCATTCCACTAGTACCTCATCTATGTCGGTACGGTCAAGTGCACTTAGCTGGTCATAAGATCTCAATGTTGGGGGCACGTGCCCATAGACAGTCTCAAAAGGGGTCATCCCAATAGCGGTGTGATGAGTCATGTTGTATGAGTACTCCGCCCAAGGTAGGTAAGCTAGCCATCTCTTCAGTTGCTCCTCGGTGAAGCATCACAAATATTGCTCGAGGTAGCGATTAATGACTTTGGATTGCTCGTTGGTTTGCAAATGATATGCCGAGCTCATTTTTAGTTCAGTACCTTATTGTTCGAAGTACTCTTGCCAAAAGTGACTCATGAAGATCGGGTCACGGTTTGAAACTATTGACCTTGACATTCCATGCAATCAGGTTACTTCCTACACAAAAATTTCTACTACCTTCCTCACAGTGTACGGGTGCTCTAGAGCTAAAAAGTGCACACTCTTCATCAATCAGTTGACCACCACCATTACCACCGTATGTCCTCTGACCTAGGGCAATCCTTCAATGAATTCCATCATCACATCTTCCCAAATTTGCTCCGGAATGGGTAGGGGTTGCAGTAGTCCAATTGGTTTGGTTGAGTCTGTCTTGGCGCGTTGACAAACTTCACATGTTCGAACATAGGACAGCACCTCCTTTTTCACCCCTGCCCATACACAATTTTGTGTCAACATGTTGTAGGTTCTAAAGGCTCCCTTATGCCCTGCTATAGGAGTATTGTGGAAGTAGCGAATCAAAGTCATCCATGGTTTGGGTTTGGCCGGTACTTGTACTCACCATTAGTCTAGTAGTAGACCGTTCTTCACTTCTAACCTGGGATAGCTAGATGGTTCTTCCTCGACCTTCTTCATGAGCTCCCTCATCTCTGGATCTTCCACACATGCAACTCTAATCTCCGAAAGGAAGGGAAATACCAGAATAGAAATCATAGCTAAGTTGATCAATTTGGGTTGCCGCGATAGTGCATCGGTGACCCGATTTTCAGTTCCCTTCTTATACACCAATTCGTAGTCATACCCCAACAAATTTGTCACCCACCGCTGTTGTGCTAGAGTGTGGATCCGTTGTCCAAGAATCGCCGACCGGTGAGGTATGGTCTCCATTTGGTGATAGCATGGATAATGGATTGCATCTCTCACTCATAGGTAGATATCATCTGGTTCTTTATTGACAATGCCTTACACATGTACGCCACCAGCCTTCCTTCTTGCATGAGAACAGCTTCAATTCCAGTTCCTAGTGTATCGCATTCTACCACAAAGGGTTTGGTAAAATCAGGTAATACCAAAACTAGAGCAGTGGTCATTGCCTTTCAACGCTTCAAAGGCTTTCATTGCCACCTCAGTCCAACAAAACTCTCCCTTCTTCAGTAGTGATGTCAATGGAGCAGCGATCTTGTCGTAGTTGGCAACGAATTGATATTAGTAGCCCATCAATCCAAGGCAGCCCCACAATTCTTTCGTTGTCTTTGAAATTTGCCACTGCACCATGTTTTGCACCTTGGCAGGATCGGCTTCCACTCCCGCCGCTGAAATAATGTAGCTGAGATACTCCACTCTCGGCTGGTCCTATAAATATTTTGACTCCTTCACCTTCAACTCATTGTCCTTTAAAATCTGCAATACTTCGCGAAGGTTAATAAGATTCTCCTTCCATGAGCGGCTCAATAATGCCCTAAAGACGTCATTCATCAAACCTTGGAAGGTGGAGAGGGCATTAGTAATTCCAAAAGGCATGACTTTGAACTCATAATGCGCATCATGGGTGCGAAATGCGGTCTTCTATACATCCTTAGGCTTCACGTGAATTTAGTGGTAGTTGCCTAGCAAGTCTAGCTTGCTGAAGTAAGAGGCCCCCTGAGAGCTCATCCAAGAGTTCATCGATAACTAGTATGGGATACCTATCCTTCACTGTGATGGCATTGAGTGCACGGTAGTCCACGTAGAAATGCCAAAGTCTCGTCCTTCTTTCACACTAGGAGCACTGGTGAGGAGTAAGAGCTTCGGCTCGGTTGGATGATTATGTTGTCCAGCACCTCCTTGACAAGTCTTGTGATCTCCTCCTTTTGCACAAATGAGTACCGATAGGGCCACAAATTAGCTAGTTCTACTCCGAGAGTAATCTCAATGGCGATGGTCTTGGGGTCGAGCCAGTGGCATGCCGCGTGGCTTCTCAAACACCTTGCTAAATTCTTTCAGTAAAGCGAACAAATCAGTGGATACTTCTTTCTTTGCATGGCCTACTTGACTCTAAATTAGTTGCATTAAAAGTCCATGGCATCTAACCTTTGGCAGCCCCACCATCAGTTGAAGTTGTGCTTCGAGCCACAATCAAATTCCGTCTAACCGCACTCGCTTGCCACTTCATTTGAAGTCCATCCACATCTCCGAGAAGTCAAAGATCATCGAGTCCAAACTTTGCATCCATTGCGTCCCCAATACAATCTTAACCCCTTGTAAGGCCGATGGGTGAAGATCCAAGGTGAAGGAATTGCCCTGAATCTTTAAAAAAAACCCTTGGCATATTCCATTTACCCGGAGCGTCGTGCCATCTCCCAATGCTATATCAAATCTCGAAGTAGCATCTATAGCCATCCCTATCTTCTTGACCACACGCTCGTCCATGAAGTTGTGGATGCTCCCAGTGTCGATGAAGATCCTCACAGTTTGATTCTTCATCGTGCCATCGACCCACAACATTTGAGGTGCATTGGTGCCAGTGTAGGCATGCATGGATATCTCAGCGTGGATCTCCTCGCTGCCCTCTATTGCTTCTTGGTCTTCCATCACATCCTCTAGTTTAGCTTTCATTATCTCCTCTTCCTTGACATCCTTCACTTCATCCAACACGATCACCATGGCCACTGGTTGGACACATTTGTGCCCAGGGGTGAATCGCTCATCATAATAAAAACAAAGATATTTTTCTCTTCTCTCTTCAACTTGGGCTAGAGTAATTCTCCTCATGGTAGTTCGGGAAGGTCTTCTCACTTCTAGTTGTGGCTGTGGAGGTATTCATGCACCCGTTGCTCTCAGTGGAGGCGTCGACGCAAGATGTGTCACTGCTGCTACTTGTCGAGGCACTCCTCTAGGCTCCGTGGTGCTCCAGCTCTCTTTTGCTGCTATCCGTAGCTCTCGAAGCTTCTCTTCTATCAATTGAGCTGTTGCAAAAGCCTCCAATAACGTGGTTGGTCGGGGGACCTTCACTTCGGCTTGAATGTCCCGTCGAAGACCACTAATGAAGGTGCTCTTGAGTTGAGAATCCGACTAGCCCCGCACTTGATTGCTAACTCGCTCAAACTCATCTTGATATGCTTTCAGTATAGTCCTTTAAGTTAGCTTGGTAAGAGCGGCCTAGAAATCCTCATAGCTGGAGGGTCCAAATTAGATGCAAATTGCATCAGCAAACTCCTCCCACGATCAATAGGGTCAATTTGTGGCCTAGTACCATCGAATGGCGGTGTCTTCGAGTTGGAAGGATGCCAACAACACCTTTTGGGCATTAGGTGTTTTTTGGTATTCGAAGAACTGCTCTGCTCGGTAAACCCAATCAAGTGGGTCTCCTTCATTAAAGGGTGGGAAGTTGAGGCGAACAGTCCCTGCATGGACGCCTTGTTCTTCTTCTTCATATCGGTTGGGCCTCTTTTCTCTTGGATTGAATTCAGCATCTCTAGGATGGTGTCATGGGGTCGCTGGTTCTTCATAATTTGCCCACTTGTCATTGTCATCACTCTAAGCAAAGTGTCAGCCGACCTAGGCAAAGTGTTGTGTATGCTTGGGTGGCCGCAACCGGCAATGGTTCGTGAGCTGCGGGGGTTCCTAGGCCTGACATGGTATTATTGTAGATTTGTGGTAAGCTATAGGAAGATTGTAACAGCTTTCACTTCATTGCTAAAGAAGGATGTCTAGTGGATCGAGGCAGCGACGAAAGCATTTGAGGAGCTGAAGACCGCCATGTCAACCGTACTGGTGTTGGCGCTACCCATTTTCACAAAGCCATTTGTGATTGAATGTGATGTATTTGGGTCAGGTATTGGGGTTGTTCTTATACTATTTGGGAGACCTATTGCTTATCAGTAAGGCTTTATCAGGGAGGTCGCAGCAGCTTTCTACATATGAGTGAGAGGCTCATTATCCTGCACGCAATGACCAAATGGAAACCATACTTGATTGGACAATGGTTTGTGAGTCGAACGGATTAGTAGAGTTTGCCATTCTTCATGGGGCAGTGGGTTCACACTCCGGTGCAACAGAAAAGGGTCACCAAACTGCTAGGATACGATTACGAGTTGCAGTACAAGAAGGGGAAGAAAAATAGGGTGGCGGATACACTCTCACGGTAACCTGTGCTCACCGAGCTTGCAACCTATTCAACACCCATATTTCCCTTTCTTACTGATTTGAGGACTGTAGGCGCCACAGATCCTAAGGTGTTCAGGTTGAAACACGAACTGGAGAGTGACCCCATGAGTCACCTTGAGCTCGAGAGTAGAGGAGGATTGTTGTTGGATCATGGGTGCATCCGAGTACCCGATGATGATGCCTTTGCGGAGGTGACTCATGGATTTCTTCTATTCCACACCCAAGGCGGGACACAAGGGCCTTTTGAGGACCTACAAGAGGCTCTCCAAGAGCTATACATGGGCTAGAATGAAGGATCTACAAGAGGCTTTCATGCGGGATTGTGATATTTGTTAGCGAGCAAAGACCAATTCCTTGAGGCCGGTTGGACTACTACAGCCTTTGCCCATTCTAGAGCGTATTTGGGAGAATATCTCGATGGACTTCATTGAAGGGTAACCTCCAGTGAGAGGATATTTTGTCATCTTCATCGTGGTAGACAGACTGAGCAAGTATGCTCACTTCTCAGCCTTAGCGCACCCATATTCAGCGAAGGCAGTTGCAAAGGTGTTTGTGCACGATGTGGCCAAGCTTCATGGCATGCCGTGCTCAATCGTGTCCGACCATGATAGATTCTTCATCAGCACCTTCTGGACAGAATACTTCACACTTCAAGAGACCCGATTAAACCTTAGTTCGGCTTACTAGCCTCAAACAGATGGCCAGACCAAGGTGGTTAACCCAGACATTGAGCATCTAAACTGAAGCATAAATCGTGACAACATCTAACTGAATAATGCTTCAAAATGCATCACTAAATAATGAAAATATCTAAATGCTTCATATTTTGTATTACTTCTAATTGTAGCACCAAATAAGAAGAATATCTACAAGTCATCTGAACACTGAGTAGAATATAACCGTAAGTCATAGGCAACATAACTAGTAAAAGTATGAGATTGATTATAATGTTTCATACTTTGAACAAAATAATTACTTTGTAACAACATCTAAATTGTGAAAACATCTAAACTAAATTATGCTTCAAAATGCATCACCAAATAGTAAAAACATTTTAATATTTTATTTTCTGTTCTGCTTCTAATTGTTTCATCAAATAAGAAGAATATATCTACAAATCATCAGAATATTTAGCAGAATATTAACTATAAGTCATTGGCAACATAACTAGTAAAAGTATAATATTAATTATAATGTTTCATAACTAGTAAAAGTACATGAGAATTTTGTGCAATTAGGCCAGGGATAAAGTGTAATTTTCCCTCTAAAATATATCCATTAATATTTCATTAGTGTGCGTTGACTTATTAGAAAACTAGTCTCTATTAAAATTTAATTTCTAATGTGCATTACTTATTGAATATGTGTATTAATTTTTCATAAAATTAAAATAAAAGTAGTTGACTGCCAGACTATGTGCATTGAGTTTATTTTATATTAGACATGAGTTTTGGTAGAAGGTTGGCATCCGTTTCTAATGTGTATAGATTAGTCAATTTATGTGCATTTTTTTTCAAAACATGTTTATTGATTTTGAATAAATGTGCATCGAATTGTCTTGTAAAAGACTAGTCTCTATTAAAATTATATTTCTAAGATGTATCACTTATTGAATATGTGTGCTATTTAAAATATGTGCATTTATTTTTGGCTTAATTATATTTTGCCCCTTTGTACTTTGATCATATATTACTTTGCCCCTTTGTACTATAAAAGAGTAAAAAAAAACCTCCTAAACTTTTGAATACTATAATTTAACCCATCAATTAGCCTTCCATGAGTTAAAACTCACATGCTAAGCATGTGAATAATATATTATTTTTATATAGATAAAATTAACCTTATGTTGGTCAAAAAAAATATTTTTTAGATAGTTTTGCCCTCATTTTTTTTCCTTAGATGAACTACAAAATGACTTCCACTTATTTTTCCCACTCCATCTCTTCCCCAAGCCCTAAGTTTCTTTATCATATCTTTCTATATATCTTTCCAATATGGTTAGAGCATGAGCAGCAATAATACCAAATACCTCTCTCTTGAAGATGTCTTCTGTCATTGTGGATTAAGAGCTATTATTAGGATCTCCCACACCGAGAATAACCCAAGGAGAAGATTTTTAAGCTGCATGTGCTTCAAGATATATGATAGGTTAGAAATCCTATTACATTTTTTTAAATTAAGTGTTAGATTTGTTGTATGTGCATAAAGAAAATTCTTGTGTTTTCTTTTCTTATATTGATCTCCCCATATCTCCTAAAGTCAAGGATATTGGCTAAAATGTAGAGAGGATTGACAATCTAGAATTAAAGATTATGGAGATTAAAGAGAAATTCTCTATTATGGAAGAAGCCAATCAAGAGATGAGAAAAAGAAGCGAAGAGTTGTTGATTTAGCTTGTTGCAGTCTAGAGAAAGGAAAACATGCATACTTTCTTTTTGCTTTGTAGTGGCTATAATATGTATTCTACTTTAGATAAATAAGCAAACTATCAATAAATGTAATTGCTTTTAAATTTAGCCAAAACATCGAAATGAATGTCACCGGTGATAGGTTTGCAGCACCAATGTCACTAATAATTACAAATCTGTCATTTAATGAAATAATTTTTTTGAATGTAACACTAGGTAGATTTACAGAACCAATAGATTTGTGATGCCATTGGAACTAATACAAATTATAAATTGAATATGAGCACAAATCATGACAACATCTAAATAGTGAAAACATCTAAATTGAATGATGCTTCAATATGCATCACCAAATAGTAAAAACATCTAAATACTTCATTTTCTTATCTACTTCTAATTGTAGCAACAAAGACTAAAAATACATCTACAAGTCATCTGAATATTGAGCATAATATAACTATAAGTCATCGGCAACATAATGATATACTTAGGATTTTATCTAATTAGCTAAATTCAGCTTTGCGCAGTTTCGAAAAAATATTTGTAGAATATTCGACACATATCCAAATAATCTGAAACTAGTTGGATAAGGTCAACAATCTCTAGATCTACAACTTTGATTTTATTCTCCAGATTCGGAATATATCTATGAAAAAACGAAAGCTTAATTCAAAAGGTATTCGGAGAAGATAAGGAATACTGATTTAGTTGGTTTGTTAGGGTTTCATATTGTTTTAGGACTTGTTGGCTAGCCTCTATAAATATGTGGATGGCACCCAACTTTACATTACTATTGGGTTCTTGATTTCTTGCCTCCTATCTTCTCTCTAGACTCCTCCCTCCTCCCTTTTCACCATCCTTTTACATCTACCATTGGCAAGGCTTCCCCTCCCTTCTAATCTCCCTCGACTATCGAGCCACCCCTCTTCTTTGGAATCTCGAATACTTCCCTTAATCACTTCCTCATCTCCATACCCATTCATAACCGTAACATCCACTCCACCCGTCACCACCACCATCACCCACATTATTCCATATTTTCGTCCCTGCTATAGTTTGAATCTGTGAAGGGTCCAAATACGAAAGTTGTAGATTAGGAAGATACGGATCCAACCCAATTGGTTTCGTAATTTTCCAACTACTGAAAAATATCTAAAAAATATTTTCCCACGGTTGAGCGGACTGCTTCCTACAATAAATTTAGATCTTAAGAAATTATTCTGTAGCCGATCTTTTTGTTCTAGATCCCATCAATTGGTATCAGAGCCTTATTATTGGTATCAGAGCCTATCAATTGGTATCAGAACAGGCGAACCTCAGACCTCCATTAATAGTTGAAACAAAGAAGATGACATCAGCAAGGAGACGTATGGAGAGCACATCGACAAGGGAGGACTCAATGCACGATTATTCTAACCGTGAGGCCGATTCCCTTAGAGCGACCACGGTAGGACTAAGTCAGCCAACATCTATGGGTTCGAATATGGATAAACTAAGGGGCATGTTCCAAATATTGTTGCATAGAGTTGACAACATACAAAATGATCACAATGAATTCAATGAATATGTTGTGAATCGATTGGGTTTATCATCTCCTTGACGACGAACGGTGTTTCAAAAAGGACCAACGGTGGGACCCTATCGAACCGATACCCCACAGGTCTAGATATGTCATATGAGTGTCAATGATCCCCTCCTACCTATACCTTCACATCATCCCCCACCTTCGTTACAAAACCCAAGACCGGTGGTGGTGGAACCCAAGAGACGTGAGGCGCCGGTGCGCTTCGTCGATGAGCTTGATCCCTATGGAGATGGTGATGGACGTGCTCGAGGATTTAGAAAAGGTGATCAACATGTACAAAGGTTTAGACCTGAATCAAGGATCTTTCGCAAACCTAACAATGCTATTCGGGGGAGAACTGCACGTTTGGACTTTCCAAAATTCCAAGGCGGTGATCCAACGGATTAGGTATTTCAAGTTGAACAATATTTTGATTGTCAAGGTACATCGGAAGATGTAAAAGTCCAGATGGCAAGCTTTCACCTCCAAGGAACGAAATTGCATTGGTATAGATCGATTAGTCGTGGTGATGGATTTACCGGATGTGCTGATTTTTGTAGGAGGATTACATATAGATTTGGGATAGCGGCATATAAAGATTTTGCTGCCACATTAAGCAAGATGGTTCAAAGGACTACCGTATTGGAGTACCAAGCTGAGTTTGAAAGAGTTAGTAGTCGTTGTGAGTCACCGTGGCTTGAACGTACATTGATGAGTACATTTATTTCATGGCTGCGAGAGGAGATAGAAGCGGATGTCCGTACTCTATGTCCTACTACTCTTGAGGAGGCCTTTGAGAAGGCCGTGAGGATGGAAGAAAAATATAGGGCACTAAAGATGGCAGGGAAAACCAATTGGGGCAACCGAGATGGGCGGTTTGCACCTAGAATGCCGGCTGCAAATTGAGGAGTTGCCACTAAGGAGAGCGGCGGATCATCGTATAGAGATTGTACCCGGGGCTGCACCAGCTAACGTGAGGCCATATCGGTATCCACATGTGTAAAAAGAAGTTATCTCAAAGATGGTAGCCGAGATGTTAGAGCAAGGCCTCATACAACCAAGTCATAATTCATACTCATCCCCCGTGCTATTGGTGCGAAAAAAAGACGAAACATGGCGTTTTTGTGTTGACTATTGAGCACTAAACGCTATTACTGTTTAGGACCGGTATCCTATTCCGATTATCGAGGAGTTGCTGGATGAGCTTGCAGGGGTGACTATATTTAGTAAGCTTGACTTGAGGGCCGGGTATCATCAAATTAGAGTTCACCCGGCGGATGTGCATAAAACTGTATTTCGGACTCCGGATGAGCATTACGAGTTTTGAGTGATGCCTTTTGGTCTCACCAATGCTCCAGCTACCTTCTAAGGCCTCATGAATGATATATTTCGACCTCTCTTGCGAAGGTATGTCTTGGTATTTTTTGACAATATTTTGGTGTATAGCAAGACTGAATTGGAGCATTGGCGGCATTTAGAGGACGTGCTGAATTTATTGGAGCAAAACAAATTGAAGATCAAGAAGTCCAAGTACCTATGGGGAGTACCAAATGTGGAGTATTTAGGCCACATCATTTCAGCGGATGGTGTAGCGACGGATCCTCAAAAGGTTGCATGTATGACCGCTTGGCCTATTCCTACTACTACCACCGGATTGAGAGGATTTTTAGGGCTAACTAGTTATTATCATCGATTCATCGTCGAATATGGCAAGATCGCTGCTCCTCTCACTTCTTTGTTGAAGAGGGACTCCTTTAGATAGACGGATGAAGCCATTTTAGCTTTTGCAAAATTGAAAACAGCAATGATGACGGCACCCGTTCTAGCATTACTAGACTTCACCAAAGAATTCATTGTTGAATGTGATACGTCGGGTGTTGGCATAGGAGCTGTACTAATGCAAGAAGGACGTCCCATTGCCTATCTTAGTAAGACTTTATCATAAAAATCTCAGGAATTATCAACTTATGAAAGAGAGATGCTAGCAATTCTACATGCCGTGACAAGGAGAAGGCCTTATTTGATCGGTAGACGATTCATTATCCGAACCGATCAGAGAAACCTTTCATACTTTATGGGACAGCGCATACACACTCCGACACAGCAACATGGATCACAAAATTGCTGGGGAGGTGATGGATGATCCGGAGCGCCATCTCGAGTTCGAGAATCGAGGCAGTTTGCTGCTGGACCGCGGATACATTCGAGTGCCCGCAAATGATGGATTGCAGCAGAAATTGTTGGAGCACTTTCACCAAACTCTAGAGGCTAGTCATGAGGGTATCTTGAGGACTTATAGGAAGATATCTTAGAGTTGCACGTGGCCAGGATTGAGACGGGATGTGCGGAGTTTTGTCCATACTTGCGAAGTCTGTCAAAGAGATAAAAGCAACCACTTTGAAACTAGCCGGATTACTACAACCTTTACCTATACCGAACCGTGTTCAGGAGGACATTTCTATGGACTTCATAGAGAGTCTTCCGCTGGTACGTGGTTATTCTGTTATCTTTGTAGTGGTTGATAGATTGAGCATGTATATGCACTTTTCGGTATTGTCACATTCGTTTTCAGCTAAGACGGTGGCTGAAATTTTTATTAGAGATATTGCTCGATTACATGGCATGCCATGCACGATTATCTCGGATCGTGATCGTGTATTTATGAGCGACTTTTGGATTGAGTTTTTCAGATTGTAGGGGATTCGATTAAACTTCAGTTCGGCCTACCATCCACAGATGGATAGTCAAACCGAGGTGGTTAATCGAGGCATTGAGCAGTATTTAAGGTGCTTTGTTGGAGAGATGCCGAGACGATGGTTGGGGTTCTTACCGTGGGCGGAGTGATCTTATAACATCGCCTACCATAGCAGCATTGGCATGACTCCATTTGAGGTGGTGTATGGACGCACGGCTCCGACGTTACGCGTTTATGATCCAGTGGCATCGGTAGATAGGACGGAGGTGGACTTAGCATTGATGGATAGAGACGCCACATTGAGGAGGTTGCCTGCTCATCTTAAACTTGCTCAAAACTACATGACGCAAGTTTATGATCGTAGCCATAGGGAGCAGGAGTTTGAGATTGACAGTTGGGTGTTTATGAGGGTGCAATCGTATTGACAGGTGACATTACGTCCGATGTGAAACCAAAAGTTAGCACATCACTACTTTGGTCCGTTTCGGGTGTTGGAGCATATTGGTCCGGTTGCATATCGTTTGGAGCTGCTAGAGGGGTCAAGAGTGCACCCTATCTTTCATGTTTCACTATTGAGAGAGCGTATTAGAGATCATGAGATTGTTGGATCGGTTCTACCGGAGCCATTGGAGGAGATAGAGATCGTAGAGTTTCAAGTACTTGCTAGACGCTGACGACGACATGGTACCAGATTGGAGACGGAGATTCTAGTTGAGTGGCTTGGCAAGCCATCAGATGAGGCGACATAGGAGTTCGAGACTGATATCTTGGAGTGTTTCCCTCTTGAGGGCAAGGTGGGGGAAGCGTGGTGGGCTGATACACTTAGGATTTATCTAATTAGCTAAATCTAGCTCTATGTAGTTTCGGAAAAATATTTGTAAAATATTCGACACGTATCCAAATAATATCAAACTAGTTGGATAAGGTCTACAATCTCTAGATCTACAACTTTAGTATTCATGACTTCTCAACATTCAGAATATATCTATGACAAAATGAAAGATTAATCGAAAAGATATTCAGAAAAGATAAGGAATACTGGTTTAGTTGGTTTCCTAGGGTTTCATATTGTTTTAGGACTTGTTAGCTAGCCTCTATAAATATGTGGATGGCACCCAACTTTACATTGCTATTGGATTTTTGATTTCTTGTCTCCTCTTTTTTCTCTAGACTCCTCCCTCCTCTTTCTTCACCATCCTTCCACCTGTACCGTTGGCAATGTTTCTCCTCACTTCTAATCTTTCTCGACTGTCGAGCCACCCCTCTTCTTTGGGATCTCGACCATTTCGTTTCCATCAACTACTTCCCTTAATCACTTCCACAATCCACCCGCATTTCCATACCCATCCATAACTGTAACATCCACTCCACCCGTCACCACTACCATCACCCATGTTATTACATATTTTCGTCCCTGCTACAGTTTGAATCTGTGGAGGGTGTAAATACGAAAGTTGTAGATTAGGAAGATACGAATCCAACCCAATTAGTTTCGGAATTTTCCAACTACTACAAAATATCTGACGAATATTTTCCCACAGTTGCACGGACTGCTTCCTGTAATAAATTTAGATCTTAAAGAATTATTCCGTAGCCGATCTTTTGGTTCTAGATCCCATCAATTGGTATCAGAGCCTTACCATTGGTATCAGAGCCTATCAAATAATTACATCACATTTAACAATTTTTCAACCTTAGACAAAATAATAACATCATAATGTTCCATTTTCCCCCATAATGTGTACAGTCTATCATAATATTCTATTTTCTCCTAAAATTTGTACAGTCTATTATAAGGTTCTATATTTATAATTAATTACAGTTAGATTCATGAGCTTCAACTACTTGAGTTCTAATTGCCTTTTTGAGTAACATTGTTTTGTGACATCTACATAAAAAAATACAGAATATTAGAATAAATTCACTTGACATGTATTTAATTGAAACTCCAAACACTTAGAATAACTAAAAGCTGTTGTGAAGTTCCATACGTATATTTTGGAACATTGGTGTGCAATGTACATTTCTTGAAAATGGCATTAAAACATGACATGAAAATACAATAAATATTATAGTTAATTTACTTGACATACATTTAGTTGAAATAAATGTACTGTCACTGTCAAAAATTGGTGTCCTATGTTGTATTTTTTGAAGGCTGCATTAAAATATGATATGAAAAAACTATGAATATTATAGTAAATTCACTTGACATGCATTTACTTGAAACAAATTTATTGTTACTGTCCAAATATACTATTCTGAGCATTGTTGTCTAATGCTACATTTCTTGAAGGCTGCATTAAAACATGACATTAAAATATCTAACAATATTAGAGTAAAATGCTAAAGTCTTCAATACCTTCACTAACAATTTCTTCCTTCTATGGTTAATTATAGATACTTGATTACTTGAATTCCTACAAGTTCTTACATTATGACCATATTATTTACAATTTTTGCATCTATGTATAATGTCTTCTTGCTTGATATTGATTTTGAGGCTCATCTTCTCCTCTCTTTTTTTCTAGCCTTATAGGATCATAATTTGTGTGTACCAATAAAGTTTGGTCTGGTATTGGATAGATAATTTGCCATCAAGTACGTAACAGTATGGTAAAACTCATTGACAAACCTATAACTTGATACGATTCGGACTTCACCGACATCGTCTCGAGTTTGGATTTACCTTAGGATAAGATTGAGTTTTAGGATAAGATTGAGTTTTAGGATAAGATTGAGTTTTAGGATAAGATTGAGTTGTTGGTTAGCCTATAAAAGTATGTGTAGGGCAACCAAAATTATTATTGATTATTGAGAATTGAGTTTGCCTTGCCTCCTTCATCTTCTTCGCTCCCGTTCCCTCAATCTCCCCGGCGACGCCGCTTCTAATCTCCCTCGACAGGCCAATCACCCTAGTCCCTTAGGACTGGCCCTCTTCTCCCCCTTCTTCCAATTTATCCATCGCTATCTCTAACCTTTCCATCATCCATAACCCTTCCACCATCACTTTTACACCGGTGCCACCCCATCAACACCGGCCCTCCACAATCCACCATTACCCAGGATTTCGTGCCTTCATCCACGGAATCCAAAAACAGAGTATCCTGACGTTCGTCCACGAAACGAACGATATCTCGAGATCCCCAACTCCGATTCGCCTCAAACTAGATCCGTTGGAAAGTTCTTTTCCGGGCCTACAACATATCAAAATTTCACAGCAATCCAACGGCGGGATATTTCGGGATCTTATCTCAAAGTTCCGTGCAAGATCGTAACAATTTGGTATCAGAGCCATAGCACCAAAAGAGGGTTCGTATCAATCTGGTATCAGAGCCTATAGCCGAGGAAGGATCGTAACATAACTTGTGCATCATACATAATAAAAAAACCTTTAAAATCTTAGTGTGGTACTCAAAATTGGCATCTTCTACATGAAACATAGTTATACTTTCTGGATTTTGTCTTCTAATAACTTCACAATAGTCCTTTAATCTAGTATATTACTGCTTGTAGTCACCTTTTGGTTCATCAATAGTTTTTCATTTAGCCTTATACACTTGCATCCTTGATGCATTAAGCATCCAATCTCTTCTTATTATTTCTTTTTCATTGATTCAACTTTCCAACAGAATTATCAACTAAATGGTACATATACTTTTTCACCAATCAAGTAGTTAGCTATCTTATTACTATAAACTCTTCCACATTTATGAGGTCCTTTAAAACTCTTAATTTGCAAAGAATTTGTGCTGGTCATTGGAGAACCATGCACCCTAAACCCACAGCCATTATTGTATTCAACAGTGATTCTAGAAGGCTCATTTCTAATATATTTGAATTTACATCCTTCTTTAATATGAAATTCATTCAATAAATCTCTAAATGAGTATGTATTAGGAAATATCATCCCAAACTTTAGCACATATTTAGTAATATGCTTCTTGTGATTAAATTCTAAATAATTAAATTAATTTAGCTCATCACTACTATCATCACTTTTATTAGTCTCAGGCTCTTAAATGGGAAGATTCACTTCAATCAATTTTAAAATCACTATCATTGTCCACATTGTTGCCATTATCTTCTTTAGTACCAGCACAGTCATCTTCATCTCCATATAAACACATAGACATAATAAAATCATACTTAGCTATATTATGGTCAAATAATTCATTTAGAATATTTCCTTTAACATTACTAGTAGGTATTGGAATATGGTCAGATAATTTATTGGGAATATTTTTATTTTCTTCAACACTATTAGTAGGCATTGGCATATGGTTAGATAATTTATTATGTTTACTATTTTCGTCAATAGTACTAGTAAACATTTCTCTACTTAACTCATTAACTAAGTTCACTATTTTGATTAGGCTTACTATATGCTGTACTTCTTGCATCTGTCTGCAACTTACATTTATAATGAAATATATATTAGAATGTTTATCTATATGCTAACAAACAAACTCATTGTGCATATAAAGTGCATAGAAATAAACTCAATGTTTATATGGACAAACAAACTAAATGTGCTTATAAAGTGTAGACCACGTATAGATTAGATGGACCACATGCTTGAAAAAAGAGAGCAAATAAACATATGTGGAGTACAAAATATTCACTAGCCAACAAACTCACTATATTCACTGTCTCACTAAGCCCTAGAAAAGCCTCAAATTTGGGGTAGGAACCAAGACATTAATATTATAATATACCTCTTGGAAAGTCTACACCTTATAAAACTAAAAATTTAAGTGGACAAACCTTACAAACTCTCCGATCTGCTAGATCTTTTGTGATGTTTGGCGTTCTATGTCTTCTCCGATGCTTGAGAGGGAAAAGTTCAAGGGAATTTCTATATGGGGATGAGAGTGGTGAATTAAAGAGGAAGAAGGGGGGAAGAAGAAGGGAAGAAGAGAAGAAGATAGGTTTCTCTCATTCTCTTCTCTCTTGTCTTTTCTCTCAACTAACGATGTGGGTGATGAGATGGCATTGGGTGGGGTGTGACTATGTGAGGCAGAGTAGTCTAATTGGTGGTAGGTAAGGTGGATAGGTAATTTTATATTTTTAGCTAATAAACCCTATTATTTTTCTCCAATTACAAAGGGTTTTAGAGTTTCTATTAACGGTGGCTAAGAGGTTATAGCATTTCAAAAGTCTAGGGGGGTATTCGTATGCTTTTATAGTATATTTTGACATGATCATTGTAACGCCCCCGACCGGCATAGGCACGTGCACGCCCACGCGCCCACCCACACGGCATGCACGGCGTACGCGATAGGTCGGGCGGGGCTCGTCACGCACATATACTCTCCTGTGCATATATAATCATGATATCATCAAATAAAACCTGCTAACCTATCCATGATCACATAATTCATCACCAAATAAATCATACTATTAACCAAATAAACCTATTAACATATGAATATCTAAGTCCACAATAATATACACTAGACCACTACATAATCTGGTAGGCCCCACATAGGCCACAACAAACCATCAAGATACAACTAAAATAACTAATACAAGAGTATACTAGGATTCGACCTATATTATACAAATCATCGTCTAATACAAAAGAGTACAAATATCAAATACTAGTACAACTTAATTTCTATATAAACTATCATCTATACCATCTCGCATCTATAGCTCATCTCATCATCGCTCTAAAATATTTTCTCAAGTCGTTATCATATACCACATATCTGAGAGGGTTAGAAAAGAAATAAAGAGAGTCATGAGCAAAATGCTCAGTGAATAGACCTTACCCCCGAATCAGTGATGCCAAATAGAGAGTAAATCATGTATTGGATAATATGAATCAGAAAGTAGCATGATGCCATGGATGGGCGTGCATATATGTATCCTCAATGACATATATATAAATAAAATCAATTCTCATGAATGAGCATATTATATCCTCAACCAAAAGTATATTTCATGATGAAATTATAATATAATATCACCGAATATAACAGCATATCATGTATAAGAATCATGATCCAATGGTACTAGTTACATCAGTGATGATGCATGATGCATACCAACCACTAGATAATCGTATATGTCAGAGCCAGATATAATCCACATATCTCTCATTATCATAATCATCTGTCTTAACTCTGAATATTATCCACCATGCTGGACTACGGTATCCGATCCTAAACTTGATACACATCATGTCACAAGCTCAGAGCATACCCTATCATACGCTAAGAGTATATCTAGAGATAAATCATACCCTACCATACGCTAATGGTATATCAATGATAGTTGTACCCTGTCATACGCTAAGAATATGATCATCAGTCATTACCATACTCTGCCATATATTAAGAGTATGTCCAGTACCAATCCGGACTAGATACCGTTCTAGCCATCACATCACATCACATACACATGTATTTTTTATGATTTCTTATACATGATAGATCATGTGCATATCTAGTACTACAACAGATCATGCAACTCAGGAATTTAGGTGGTGAAGAAGCTAAGAGAAAAATGATGCAATGCCGACTCCAACCATATATCTAATATATGCATATTCTTACTAATCTATCACATGCATACTTATGATAGAGATCATCCGGACATAAAATCATAAAAATATAATCATCTCTAATCATCTCTATATATCACCAATGTACTCATATCTCAGATCAGCCTAATCAAATGCATAATAAAATATGCTTGACTGAAATCATCTCTATATAAAGTTATATAATCATGTTGGAGACCAAAATATGTATGTACATGATATATAATATAACCTAATTTGAGAAAGGCATCTAGGAGATAAGACTACTCACCGTCTGATCAGAAGACACAAATCACGCATCTCTCACGTCCGTCAGTCAAACATCAACTCATCATCAAGGTCCACAGGGTCTCGTATAAGGGGGTTTGGGTTCTGAAAATATTTAAGTACGTTGAAGTTAGTCGTTTATCTAATTAGAATTAATTCAAGTAAAATATAACTGTTTATTAGGTTTAGTATCACTTCTCTTTTATTTTTAATTACATAACTAGGTCTATATTATAGATACGATTCAAATACTATAATTATATTATTATCATAAAATGTTAGTTATAACATAAGGAGAAGAGATCTGTTTCCTTTTATATAAGAGTATTTCTAAATATATAATTATAAAATAAAATAAAATAAAAGGCTAAATAACTATAAGTATAGACAAGGTCTCATTATAATTAATTTTATAATTCATACACTATCTTGATTAATTAGGAACAATACAGTCTTTACTCGATAAAATAATAAATAATTAACTAAATAAGCCTAGTATTTTATTTGTTGCAGAATAATCATATATAATAAATTAATAGAATTACTTAAAATATATATCATGAGGGTATTAGAATATAAATCTAATAATTATAATTTATAAATCTATCTATTAATCTAATAGACATATATATAAATAAATATAAGTATTACCTATATTTATACCTAATTAATCATTAATTATACAAATTATAATTAATAATAATCATATTGAAGAATATATATTGTTATTGAAATAATTAATGCCTAAATAATCTATTTGTATTAATTAAGAAGGAAAAACCTAAATAAATAACATTAATAAAATAAATAAATAAATAATTAATTAATTCTGCTACAGTGCTGCGCTCGGCCTAGCACTGCCTGTTACAGTGCTGCGCCCAACCCAGCATTGTGTAGAAAGAAGGAGAAGAAGCCGAGGAAGAAGAAGAAAAAGAAAGAAAGAAAGAAAGAAAGAAAGAAGAAGAAGAAGAAGAAGAAGAAGAAGAAGAAGAGGATAAGAGGAAAAGAAGAAAGAGAGAAGGTGAGGGAGGGGGTTGTGGACCCGGGCCGGCGGGGATGGCACCAGCCCCTGGTGTTCATCCAGCGGCCGGCCTCTCGCTAGCGACTCAGCTCCGGCAAGTCCGAGTCCGAGCCCGAGGGCAAGAGAAAGAGAGCTAGAGAGAGAGAAAAAAAAGAGAGAAGAAGAGAGAGAAGGAGAAAGAGCTCATTGGCGCTTGCGGAGGTGGCGGGGGTGGTTTCCAAGGATGGCGGCGGCGATAGGCCGGCCTCGGCGAGAGCAAGAGAGAGAGATATAGAGGGAGAAAGAGAGGTAGTGGGAAGGGAGGCCACGACAGCGGCGGTGAGGCCTACTGCGCTAGCTGGCCAGGCCGGTGCCTGGGGCGCGTGGTGCGCTCCCCTCCTGCCATTGCATGGCATAAGGCCGGTTACACTATGGTCGGCCACATCGTGCCATGTAATTAGTTTTTTTTTAATTATTTTTTTTAAGGTTGGATTGTTACAATCAATCAAAGAAAAACCTAATAAACCATAAGAAGAATACGAAGCAAGAAGTTTGTGTTAAATAACACCAAAAGCAGAGGAGAAACATAGTATCTTGTGGTCCCAGATAAGGGGCACGACGACATCACCACGCAAAACCACCGCCCTAGAATCACTGTAGTTCACCACTATGGTCTTCCGCGTTCCCACATCCAATCGGATAATTGGATTACTAACTTAAACTACTTAGTTATTTATATTATGTAGATAAATAGATATCCAATATTTGGATTCGACAACTATATTTAGATCTAGATCTAAATATTTTCTAAAATTACTATTTGTATTCATATCTGAGTTAGAGTTATTCTGACCTGTTTTCACCCCTCCTTATAAGCCATTGGATCATGTCTTAAACCTGCTTATTTTGATATATGACTAGTGATTATTGAGCTAGGATTTCAAGTTTTTCATAGATTAGTTAAGCTTAAATGTTCAATACTAGATTAGATTGATGTACAATGCAGGACAACATATTAGAGAAAGGTGAAGAGCAAGAAAAAGTTTATACCAATAAAAGTTGAAATAATCTATAAACACCCGATCTATCACCCATTATCACATACATGTTTTTTTTTTTTTTTGTTCACATAGACTCCATAAATCATTAGAAACCTTTCATCTTTTAGTTCTCTGTTACATTTTTCATTAAAAAATTATCACAATGACTTATACGTGAGTAGATTTGTGATCTTTATATCTTTATTTTTGGAGGGAAAAAAATTAATGGAGAGAGGTATTTTTATCCTTTCACCTTTTTCATCAATGATGTTAGGGTCAGGATTTTTAAGACCTCATTCACATACTGAATAGAGGTGAAATAAGAAAAATAATACCTATTTGTGTTATTATTAAAATAAAGATTTATTCTAAGAATTAATATTACTATATGTACTTGTATTCTAGAATTAGAGTATAATAATTATATTTGATGAGGGAATATTTAGAAATAAATTAATATATTCTATGTATGAAACACATTGTTACATCCGACTATATGAGTTAAGTCGAATTAAGTTAGTTAGTTAGCTTTATCTTTTTGTTTGAATTTCAAATATATCAAATAATCGGTATGTGGATCTGATCGGCTAGGGATTTTTACTCCTATAAGAGTAGATATTATAATAATCATGGAGTGAATCTGATTTTAGCCAAATATTTCTTATCGTCTTTATCTTTTATTGTAGCCGTTAGATAATTTTATCTTTTTAAGACTAGATCATAGCCGTAGAAGCATCTGACATTCCAAACCTTCTGCCTTATTTGATCTTGCTCTACTACTTTAACCATAACTTTCAATCCGGAGAACCCTAACTTTTGAGAATACTACTCCTTAAAATCTCAAAGTCATCCAAATGGATTATTTCAAATCTGATTCATAACATACATATATGAACAATCTTATCATGCGTTGGTAGGTGTGTCCGTTGGTGTGCTTTAACATTGCCGCGCAATGTTGCTCTAGGTATGTAATGCAGAGAAGTAGTCGGTGTGTAATGCTAGGCAAGTAGTAGCAATGCATTATAAGTTGCTGCTACATGGAAGATATATTTGTTATTTTATATAAAAACATGAGAATATTGATATTAAATTATTTACATCTTTATATATTTATTTTTTCTCTAAGATTTCTTATTTTATTATTTAAAGAAAGAAAATTTTGATAAAATTAATTGATAGTTTAAAGAAATATTTGATTATATTATTACATAGTTTAAAGAGTAAATGTAATATTTTATCTTTGAATAAATATTTAATTCTGTGACATATTGGTTTATTAATATCAAAATTCTTATAGAGAAAAATTATTTTAAAAATAGATAATTTATAGTAATATTTTTATTATATCAAATTAAATATTATGTTATTAAGAGTACATAATATTTATATTTTACTATATTAAAAAATAGTTATTTAATAATAATTACAACCCTTTTTTAAAATGTGCTATATTCGAAAATTGATATTTATACTTTTTAAGTTGAATTTTATTTATTTAGTGTAAAAAATAGTACAAACATTAGATTACAAATATATTTGTGACGTGGAATTAAATGTTATATTATTAAACAATTTTGTGATATATATACATAATTTTAAGAATTTACTATTAAAATAATATATCATTATTAGAGTTAAATATATTTTATCTTCTTGTACTTACGCCTAAAATTACTTTCTCCCATATATTTTAAAACATCTCAAACCAGTCCTTGTAATTATGACTAAAGTGAGATTGTAAATTTTTCTGTAAAATGATTTTATGTATAAGTACATGGAGGTAAAATACATTTAACCCTTATTATTATATACGATATGATGCACTATATGTGTTTGGGAGAGGCATGAGTAATAAATTATGATAAGATATTTAAGAGATGAGAGACGAGAGATGAGAGATGAGTACTAAATTATGTTACAAATCAGATTTGGAATGATCTGTTTATAAAAAAATTATGAAAATTTAGGTGGAGGTAGCCTCGTGAGTTAGGGTTCTAATGGGTTTACTTTCACCTAAATCGGAGATTAGGATGAAAAGTTAAAAATAAAATAGTGGGGATAGGTCAAAGAGGGCAAAATGAAAAATATCCGACGATGTGGCGGTTATCGAAGGGTGGCGGATGGCCAAGGCTGGTGGTGGACGGTCATATTATAGGGTGGCTGCTGGAGGTAGGAGGTGGCTAGGGTTTAGATGCTTGAAAGAGATCTACGGTTATGAGCTATTCCTATGAAGATAAAGACAATCTAACGGATAAGGTAAAAGATAAGGATGAAAATATTGAGGCCCTAAGGTGAACATGCCAAATAGGGGCCTTCATAATAAAAGTCAAAACATAGATTATATAAAAATAACTTGTGTCATTTCAAGCTTGTTTATTAAATTAGTTGAGTTCATTCATAGATCAGATTGATGTGCAGTGTAGGACAAAAGGAGTAGAGAAAGGGAAAGAGCTATTGAAGTAAAACATAGGAAAGAATAGTTGAAAGTGGAAGAAAAGTTTATACCATATGATTAATCCTAGAGTTACACTCTGCTCCAACGATAGCCGTGTTGATTAGCACGGGGTGTGCCAATTGGCACGTGGCACGAGGGCTATCGCATCACACCCCTCCTAGCAACTTTTGTTCACCATCAACCTCGTTGGCGAGCTTGTCGTCATTGCTTGCTGTCAACCTCGCTGTTGTCGCTTGTTGTCGATATCGCCGACCTCGTTGCCTTTCAACCTCGCATCACTAGCACTCGTTTTGGGTGTCCTAACTTGAGGAGGAAGAAAGAGGTAGTAGGTTGGGCTGGGTTAGGTTAAATAAAAACTTTGCGTATTCGATAAGTAGCCATGGCGAGCGGCAAAAAGTGAAGGTGAGTAATTTCTCTCATTTTTTTCTTTCCCTATCTTGCCACGATTGACAAGTGTTGTGACCATTCTTGTTTGTTCCTCTTTAATAGCTCATGATATATCAAACAAAGGAAAAGAAAAGGAATATGAGATGAATAAAAGAGAAGGTCTGTTACGGAACGATTAGAGTCGATCCGCAACAAAGGAGTGTAGGCTTCAATTAGGGTGAATAATGGTAGACAGAGAGGGTGGAAAAAGGGATGATGGCGGTGGTGCTGGTGAGGAAGACGATAGGCGGCGATGGTGGTGATGGAATGAGATTAATTTATTTCTACTCCTAGGTTATCTTACTTCTATTTTTAAGATAAACTTAAGGCTAAAATATTTTCTCAATACTTGGATGATTTAACACAGACGCCCAACCCCTCTATATATAGAGGTTGGGTTCAACAAGTCCTACTAGGACTAAACCTAAATGCAGACATGACTTAAATTTTGATTTGCCTTAAAAGTTTACATAACTTAATTGAATTTTCTTAATGGCTTACTTGACTTAACTAGACTTACTTCAAGGGTTTACATGACTTAATTAGACTTGCCTTAAAAGCTTATATAATCTAACTAAACTTGCCATAAGAGTTTACATTATAGATTAATTTAAAAAGATAAATATACTCAATCTATTGAGTCCAGTGTCTCCATGATTTGATTCGATCATATCCGGATTATATCACTTCACCATACTTTCAGCCACCTTATCCTCAAGGTGGGAAGTCTAAAAAGCGTTGTATTAACTCAAAACTCGGACTCAAATCTCCTATTTGTCCGTTGGACCAACTTATACTTGTGTGATCAATCTTTTGTCTACTCGAATCCTTCTCTTGGCTAGAACACGAAATAGCACGAGCTCTTGGTCATGTGTGGTTGGACCTTGGTATGGCCTAAAGTACCTATGTGCCAGTTTTTGGTTCATAATGGGTTGAACCGAGGTTTGACGGTAGAGTTGGAGTTTGACGTAAACCCAATCTCCTATCTCAAATGTTTGATCCTAGTGCCGCTAATTATAGATTTACTTCATTTGATTCTATGCAACCACCAAGTTGGCCCTCAGCAGTCAAATCTGAGTGTTCGTATCCGCTAGGTTTTCTCGATGTCCGTGTGTTTTGTCTGTCGAGTTAGTGCATAGGAGACCAAGCTAGGAGGCAGCCTCTCGTAAACTGCCTCAAATAGCATGGTGCTTGTGGTCGAGCGGTGGGCTGTGTTGTTGGCTCACTCCGCCCATAGTAAAAACTGAAGCCACTACCTTGGTTGCTCTCCGATGTAGCACTATAGGTATTGCTCCAAACACTGGTTTAAGACCTCTATTTGCCCGTCTATTTGTGAATGTTATATGGAGCTCATTCAAAATGTTGTGCCTTATAGAAGAAAGAATCTTTGCTAGAAATGATTAGTGAACACCGGATTTTGGTTAAACACTATAGATTGCGGTATCCTATGAAGTTTAGCCACATCATGGACGAAGACCTCTACGACCTTTCATTCGGTATAGACTGGCCGAGTACTGAGAAGTGTGCATATTTGGAGAGGCGATCGCCTACTACCATGATAATCGATTTCCCTTGGATGGTAGGCTTTCAATGAAGTTCATTGAAATATCCTCCCATATTTGCTCGAGCACAGGAAGGGGTTGGAGAAGGCCAGCTAGTCGAGTCGAATTTGTTTTAGCTTGTTGGCAGACTTCACATATGCAGATGTAGTTGTGCATGTCTTTCTTCATGTCGGTCCACTAGTAATTGAGCCCTAGTCTCTTGTGTCTCCGGGAGATGCCCTCGTGGCCTGTGATAAAATTCCCAATTTCAAAGAGCTTGCAGGCAATGGAACCTACCTTGGTGTAGTGCTCCTTTCTTGGTACCTTCTTCCTTCTCAATTTTCGACACCATCTTGCCTTTTCCGAAAATCCAATAGAGCTTGTGGTTTCAGGCCCGAGAAAACAAATCTTGATGATGGGAAGAGCTTGACGGAAAGAGCTTGAAGAAGGGAAGAGCTTATGGGTTAACAAATTTGGGGGAAGACAGATTTGGGAAGAGCTTGAAGATAGGAAGCTAATGATAAGGAGATTGTGGGTTTTTTTTCGGTTCTAACCTAGCTAATGGGTTGTAACCTAGCTAACGGGCTAATGGGTTACTGCTAATGGATTCGGGTTGTAATAATGGGTTAAGTTAATGGGTCCTTCTATATGTGTTGTTTGCGGGGTTATAACCCAGCTAATAGGGTTATATAACCCCACGAACGGGTATATAACCCAGCTAATGGGTTATATAACCCAACTAACATAACTCAACTAAGGGGTTACATAACCCAGCTAAGGGGGTATATACCCCGCAAACAGTATATAACCTAGCTAAGGGGGTTATAACCCAGCTAAGTGGGTTATAACCTAGTTAATGGGTTATATAACCTAGCTACTAGGTTAAACCCAGTTAATGGTTTGCACTCTTCTCATCTAACCTAGCTAATGGATTGTACTCCTATCATCTAAACCAGCTAATAGATTATACTCTTATCATCTAACCTAGCTAATGAGTTCTAACCCAACTATTTCTTTTAATCCAGAATTATCTTTTTCTTACTCATTCCTTTTTACTCCTTTTTTTAGTAAAAAATATTTATAAATATAACAAAAATATTTCTAAATAAGACAACATACAACACTTACAACAAATAACCTTCTGTATTTGACATATAACATTACCACACAATAATACAAATATACATACATAGCAATATATTTTTCTTTTCACATATAATAGAAAATTTGCAGTACAACACTTCTTACTCATAATTACAATAAAACCATCTCCATTGATTACAATCTTTTCCTGTTCCTATATAATATTTGTTACTCATTAGTACAATATTACAACAAAACTATCTCCATTGATTACAATCTTTTTCTGTTCATATACAACATTATAAATATTAGAACATTACAACTGTTATCACAACTCTCCAAATACAACATTACAATAAAATCATCTTTATACAACATTACTACAATCTTTTCTTCTCCAAATATAACATTATAATAAAACTATCTTTATACAACAGGACAATATTTTCCTGTTCAGATACAACATTACCATAATATCACCACGACATAAGACAAAATTACAACATTATCAGGTTTATACAATAGTAGTAGAACAAAACATCCATAATTAACCATAATCAAAATATCTGCTGCAATCTCATTGTCTTATAACAATACGTCAATACATATAGAAAATCTAGATCACATATTTAACGAACAACAGAAACAACATGCTCACAAGGAAGGAAATGAGAAAACAAAATATGTGATATTTGTTGAGTCTTTGCTTTCATGGTATAGTTGCTTGCTTCTGATTTGCTGCAATAAATCCGGAATACAAATCCATAGCAAGATCATGTTAGGAAAGAGCGAAAGCATGCGTCTAAAAATACATTCTCCTGAGCATCACATTCCGGCCAAGAATAAATGATGTCGGTCCTTCTACCAATATACACAACATAGTATTTCATCCTAAAGAAATGATATATATAATTAGTCAAAGAGAATATATAAAAAAATTATTATTATTATGAATAAACACAATATCAATAGAAAAGAAAATATACCTCGGTCTCTTCTTTCCCACAATTGAACTGTAATCTCATTTCTTAGCTTATTACCATCACGATTATAATTAATAGATTGTTGTTTTTCAGCCATATAAAAATGTGTATCATCATGGTTGAAGGTAGATTCAATAAATCCAGCCGTAGACAAAAATCTATCATTTTCTTGATGGTGTTCAATAATAAAATTGTGCAATACAGCACATGCCATGATAATTTTGTTTTGCCTCCTTTTCTTGTATGGTCCCATTTGCATTTTTAAAATTTGGAACCGTTGTTTTCATACACCAAAAGTCCTCTCAACTACATTACAAAGTTGCGCGTGACGATGATTGAATAAATCTTGTGATTCGGTATGTGACATACGTGTATAACGGTACTCACTTAAATGATACCTAGTTCCTCTGTAAGGTGCCAAAAACTAATATGAATTTGCGTAACCAACATCTGCAAGATAATATTTCTTTATATACAATAGAACTTAAGTTATCTTAATTTTATGTATAATTGGTAAAAACTTAGTTTATTAATTTCAACTACATCGACTTACTAAGAGGCACAATAAAATTGTATTTAGCAATAACAGATCGTGATACTGTCGTGTCAGATGCACTATCTTCCCAACCAGGTAGGAGATATAAGACCATGTCAAAATTAACCACAACCATTACATTTTTGGAGATATCGCCCTTACGATTGCATGAACGTGTTTGATGATCTATGCCTTTGACAATACACTGCATATAGGTCCTATCTATTGCACCAATAGTATTCTGTATATATGTATAAAATTGAACGTTACAAAATATGAGCAATATATTTCAAAAGTGGTTGAATAATAATGTGAGACTAAAAATGATACTAACCTTGAAGTACAGATAAAATAAATTACTTCCTTGAATCTTTGGATGAACCCAAACCTCGGAGAGTGACATTTTGATATAAGTTTCCTTTAGAGATCAGCCGAAGCATCATGAACATGCTCACAAATTATTTGAGTTGAGTACTAAAATTTCTCTACAAGAGTCCTCATCGATGCCCCATGTGTAATCATATATAAAAAGATAGCTAACTGCTCATTTGTTGAGATATTTGTATTCCTAATTAGGCGTCTTTCTTCCAATAGTTTTACTAAATAAGTAAAAATTTCAACACTCAATCGAAACTCATCGATGTACCAGTTTGGATGGCCATTAACAAGATCATTTTCAGAAAATGGTCTAGTTCTACAAGGCCTTGGTGTAGGTCTTGTAGAACTAGATGGTAGGAAATATTCTTCAACTTCATCTAGGAATTCATCCAACTCTTCTGAAATTGACAGAGTTGTCATGTAGGCCACCAAATGATACACTACTACAATTTGAAGGGGCACTATCTAAATTATAATCAATATCAACTTGTTCTCTAAACATTTCCATTTGGAGTTATTCCCTGTTATTCGCAATATGAATTTGTAACTAGTTACAGCATATATTAACTATGTTCCTTATAGAGTAAAGATGACAATACGAATTATCATGCCTGCCAATTTTGTTGTCCAATTATGAGTTTTATTGCTTTCTGTAATAATAAAATATGAGTCAAAATATTTCAATAATTAAAACTTTTTATAAATAAAGCATGCTCAATATACAAACAATACATTTTAAATGTGGTCACAACCACATAGTTTCATATACAAATAATATAAACTTATCAATAAAGTTTCATGATATGTGATCAAAATGATGATGGTAATACATGTTCACAATCACTATATAGTACCAAAATTTAAATGAAATACCATATTATATGCCACAAATAATAAATATCACATAGTACATCATTCTTAGTAGAACGCCTAAGAGTACACGCCTAACAATTTACTCAATAATAGTACACTTAATAATAGTACAATAAAATAAAACCAAGCACATTTGAAGCACCTTGTTGTGTGAATGGTGGTAGCAAACCCATTTTCATACCTATCTAGTAGCTACGATCCTGAACAGTTTGCAATCCCTTCCATATTGACTCTATTATTATCATCTAGAAAAGTCTCTCCAAGAAAGTATATCTTTCTACAATCTATACCAAAAATTTCATAGGTTAAAGACAAACAGTGTTACATGTCTTTATCCTTTTCCTTTCGGCATTCCTTCTTGAATTTTTCCAATTCAAGGTTTATCATTGTATCCTGTCTTTCATGCCTTTTAACAAACCATTAAAAATTTACCAAAGGCTTCATTGCTAATGTGGGACTTCTTTTTTGGGCTGTAGTTGATCTACTTTAATTTCTTCTCTTATTACTACCAGACGAGGTTCTAGTAGTATCTGTGAGTTAATATGGGAGATATTAAAACCTGTCTACTAAGTGCAATTAGCAAACTAACTGTCATAAACAGGGGATTTGCCACATACATCTCTACTAGGTGTATCAGAAGACCTAGTACTCTTCAAAGTGTAGAAATCCTTTGTCTCAACATCGTTCGTATCTTATATCATTCTAGAAAGTGGAAAAAAATATTTTTGTATTACTATGTTTGATAATTTGTCAGTACAGTAAATAAAAAAAACTAATTTAATTAAATTTGAGAAAACATTATTAAAATATACCTTTATTAAAAATTTCCAATCATCAACATTATGTGCGACTGGCTTGTAGAGGATATCGTCCCAACCTCATCCACTTTTATTTTTTTAGGCTCTTGTAATTTTTGTAATACTCACAAAGCTTCTTCCATTTACTTTTTAATCGATCCTTGTGTATGCCACTCCCGGTACTCAATTTCCAACCCTTCACAACTTCATTCCAATCATCTTTGGTAAATTCTTACCACTCTTTCTCCCTGCATCATGTCGGCGACGAAGGTGCTCTAATAAAATTGCATCTTTCTCATCAGTCAAATTTTCAATCCTCTTTCGAGATTGTTCTCAACCATCTCTGTTTCTTAGCATCTCCTCCCTAATGACGAAATATGAAGAAAAACATCTAAGAAAGCACTAGTACATTTTGATGTGTTATAGGGATCAAATTTTTTAGGACCCATAGCCTATAATAACAATGCAATATGCATGACTCGTATAGCCTAATCTACATATAGTTTTCAACATTATGAGAAAATCATCTTGCTGTTAAGTGAAACAACACATACCATAAATGAGCTTTGATTTATCAGATCTATGACTATATGAGATAGTAGAAGGATTAGAATACTTACTTGGGATCGTTCGAGCTCTCCAATAGGATATCGTTGGTCAAGAAGATGCTACTTGTTGGACACGACAAATTTTGGGATGTCGTTGCTTTGTCAACATTAGCGTGTAACTGCCGAGAGGTTTCTTTGTCGGAGATGGCGTGCGGCACTCGAGCAAATTCTTTGAAGGTGGCGTGCGGCTAGTAGAGAAGAGAGAAGAAGAGAGGAGAGATGAGAGAACTGTTTTCTCTCCATTTTCCTTGCTGAGAGAGAGGAGAGAGGAGACGAGAGAACAGGGGAAAGAGGACAGTGATGATAAGAATAGATATGATTTGACAAGTCTCAGTATACGAATTTAATCTTCTTATTTGTAGACTTCACATTCTAAACAAACAAATAATCTGACTAAGCCCGCAAATATATAACATATAAGCCTGCAAATGTCAGAGCAGTGACTCATCATGATTTTTTTATTTTTTTTAAATAAACCTCAAGTGATATTTCTACTAGAGAAGATAGGAGAGGAGAGAGGATACTGATGATGAGATTAGATATGATTTGATAAGTCTTAGAATATGGATTTATTCTTCGTATTTGTAGACTTCATATTCTAAGCCAACAAATAATCTGACTAAGCCCGTAAATATATAACATATAAGGTTGCAAATGTTAGAGTTATAACAACCTGCCCTAAAAAAAATAATAAATAAAAATAAAATAAAATAATAATAATAAAAAGAAAAGTTTTTAGGCCTGACGTGGCCGGCCACAGTGCCATGCAAGCTGCATAAGCAACTTGCGTGGTGAGGCGCCACGCGCCCACCGTCGCTGCCACAGCTAACTAGCTATGGTCAACTAGCCACGGCGGGCCCCGGCGCCGCTGCTCTTTCCCCTCCATCGCCTCTCTTTCTCTCGCTATATCTCTCTTTCTCTCGCTCTCTTTCTCAGTCTCTCTCTCTCTCTCATGCGCGCACCGAGGTCGGCCTATTGCTGCCATCGCCGTCCTTGAAAACCACCGTCGCCACCTCCGCAAGCATCGGTGAGCTCCTTTCCCTCTCTCTCTCTCTTTCTCTCTCTCTCTCTTGCTCGCTCACACCCGAGCTCGGGTTCGTCGGAGAGGCCAGCCGCTGGCTAGCCAATAGTGGCTGGTGCCCTCCCCGCCGGCCCGGGTCTGCACTTCCCTCCCCTCCTCTTTCTCTCTTCTTCTTCTTCTTCTTCTTCTTCTTCTTTCTTCTTTCTTTTTCTTCTTTCATTTTCTTCTTCCTTGGCTTCTTCTCTTTCCCTTTCTGCACAGTGCTGGGCTCGGCCCAGCATTGTAGCAGGCGGTGCTGGGCCGAGCCCAGCACTAATGGTAGTGATTTATTTTATTTATTTATGTTATTTATTTAAGTATTTCCTTCTTAATTAATGCAAATAGATTATTCAAACATTAATTATTTTAATAATATTATATATTCTTCAATATGATTATTATTAATTATAATTTGTATAATTGATGATTAATTAGGTATAAGTATAGCTAATACTTATTTATTTATTTATTTATATCTCTATTAGATTAATATATAGATTTGTAAATTGTAATTATCAAAATTATATACTAATATTCTTATGAGATACATTTTAAGTAATTCTAATAATTTATTATACATTATTATTTTGTAACAAATAAAATACTAGGCTTATGTTTTTATTTATTATTTTATAAAGTAATGACTACATAGTCCCTAATTAATCAAGATATAATTTAATTATAATTAGTTTTTTTATCTATATTTATCTTTTTATTTATAATTAAAAATCTAGCTAGTTATAAAAATAAGTAGAAATTCTAAAATCTAATAAATTATCATATTTTACATGAATGGATTTTAATTAGATGAACGACTAACTTCTTGCTATTTAAATATTTTCAGATCCCGAACCCCCCTTATGTGAGACCTTATAGACCTTGTCGATGAGTTAATATTTGATTGATGGATGTGAAAGATACGTAGTTTGTGTCTTCTAATCAGACTGTGAGTAGTCTTATCCCCTAGACGTCTTTCTCAAATTATATTATATTATATATTACGTACATGCATGTTTTGGTCTCTAGCATAATTATATGACTATCTAGGGATGATTACAGTTGAAAATATTTTATCAAGCATGTAATTAGGCTGATCTTGGATACGAGTATAATGATGATATATAGAGATGATTAGAGATGACTATACCGTTATAATTTTATGCCTAATTGATCTGTAGTATGAGTATATATGTTGTGATAGATTAGCATGGGTATACATGTGTCGACTACATGATTGAAGACTACATTACATTATTTTTCTCTTGATTTCTATTCCACCTAAATTCCTGTTATGCATTGACTTGTTATCGTACTAGATATATGCATATGATCTGTCTTTAGAAAGAAAGTATGAAATATGATTGATAGGATAATTGATAGAAAGCGTGAGGATACCCGAGTGACCGCAAGGGTTAGGGCACGCTTGGTGGATAATTGATCGCTCGACATAGTCGTGATCCTGTTGGCCTTTCGTCCGAGGTCGTTAGTCTGTGTGCGCAGCAGACATTTGGACACATTCTATTCGCTAGGGCATATGTGGTGAGCTATCTTCATGAGATTTCTATCAGCTAAAAGGGTGCCCAGCCTAGTTGGATGTTGATACCCTTAGTGGATGGCAAGATATGGTTATATTTGAGATACTCCTTGCGGATGGCAAGATATGGTTATATTTGAGATACTCCTTGCGGATGACAAGATATGGTTATATTTGAGATACTCCTTGCGGATGACAGAGTATGCTCTGAGCCTTCGGGCATGATGTTGAGACTAGGTACCAAGTGTTGACTGTGCATAGTGGTCTAGTATGATAATGATATATAGAGCTAACATTGATGACTAAGATGTTGAGAAATGCATATGATTTCATTATTATTTGATTTCCTAATTATTGAGTGATCAATATACATCATATATGGTTGCATTTGATATCATAGTATGGTCATGGTCGACATGCATCATGTATCATATTTGAGAGAGAGTTATGATGATCATATGACATGGAGATTTGTTTACTCATTGTCAAATATTATATACTTTTATCAATTATGACATGTTATCTACTTTTCATTTATATATTATTGAGGGTACATTCACATACTCATTCATGACGTGATACTCTTTTCGATTCATATTATCTAGTACATGATTTACTCTCTGTTTAGCATCACTGATTTAGGGTAAAATCTATTTACTAAGTTTTTTGCTCATGACTCTCTTTATTTTTTTTTAACCCCCACAGATATTATAGTACGTGATACCGACTTGAGATATCATGATAAGATATTTTAGAGCAAAGATGAGGTGAGCTATAGACGTGAGATGGTATAGAAGATAGTTTAACCAGACACTGAGTTGTATCGTTGTTTGTTATATTTGTACTTTAATATATCAGACGATGATTTATATAGTACATATTATATTACAGTGCACTCCTATATCAGTTGTTTAGTTGTATCTTGATGGTTTATCGTAGCTTGTGTGAGTCCTGCCAGATTAGGTAGTGGTCTAATGTATATTATTATGGACTTAGATATTCATATATTAACAGATTTATTTGGTTGATAATATGATTTATTTGGTGTTGAATTATGTGAGTATGAATATGTTAGTAGGTATTATTTGATGATGTAATGATTATATGTGCATAGGAGTGTATTTGTGTGTGACGGGCCCCGCCCGTCCTATCGCGTGCGCAGTGTGGGCGCGTGGGCGTGCACGTACCTATGTCAGGCGAGGGCGTTACAAATGTAGTGACTCATCACAATTTTTTTAATTTTTCTAGTAGAGAAGATAAGAGAGAAGAGAGGACAGTGATGATGAGATGAGACATGATTGACAAGTTTCAGTATATGGACTTAATCTTCTTATTTGCAGACTTCACATTCTTAACTAGCAAATAATCTAACTAAGCCCGCAAATATATAACATATAAGTCTGCAAATATCAGAGCAGTGACTCCCCATAATTTTTTAAACAGACTTATTCTTCTTATTTATTGACTTCATATTCTAAGCTAGCAAATAATCCAACCTGCAAATATATAACATACAAGCCTGCAAATGTCAGAGCAATGACTTATCACGATTTTTTTAAATAAATCTCACCTGATATTTATTTTACACAACCATTGGATGTGTACAGTTAATTTAATAGCTATCGTCTTCCATACGCTTGCAATTTTATTTTTAAGCCCACAAAACAATATTTGTTGGGTTCTTTTGTAAGCCAGCTAACTAGCATTTGCTGTCTTCTAAGCTTGCAAATCAGCCAGTTTGTTAACTTTAACCCCACAAATTTATTTTTAAGCCCGTAAAACATTTGATGGCTTGTTTTGTAAGCTAGCGAACTAGGCTTTGCTGCCTTTCCAGCAAATTTATTTTTAAGCCCGCAAAATAATGTTTTATACCCTTTTTAATAACCGACAAGTTACTTTTATTTTATATAATTTTTTTATTAAACCTACACTAAACAATATTAGTAGTAAAAATATTTTTAAAATAATTATATTTTATCTAATCAAATTATTTATACTATTTTCCTGTAATTTTTATTTTATTTATAGGGTTCTTGTTATATGATGACAGAATATTTATAATATAATATTTGAGTATTTTGAAAAAGAGAGAAGAGAGAGGAGAAAAGAGACAAGAAATAAGATTGAAATTAGAATCAAATTGAAAGAATAATAGAACTTATATATTATTATTTAGTTATTTATTAGGACTGAAATTGATTAAAAAAAATAAAGTTATTTTATTGTTCGGTTACTAAACTAGTTTAGCGGACCTAAATCAGTTTAGGGACTTTCTCTAAACCTAAAACGAACGGGGGCTTAGTAACTTGTCTTGAGTTCCAGATTTTGAGCTGATTTTCTTCAAAAGTTGGTGATGTAGTTCCTATTCATGCCCATCATTGTTATAGTTTCTCCATGAACTCATTCAAATAGAAATTAATTTTCCCATGCTCGCAACAGAAAAGGGCCTGTAAACATAAGTATTTCCAAAGAAAAGAGACTTGTAGATTGGTGTCTTTTCTCATTAATTTAGTTTCTATATCCTATTGGAACTTCATATTTGAATTGAATATTCCATTTGGACTTTAGTGTTTCTTAACTCTTACGGAAATATCCATCATGTGCAGTTTGGATATTCTGCATGTTGTTATAGCAACAATTTGTTGATTATTTGATTACATGTGATCTTTCGAGAACCTCCATATGCTGCTGAAAGTCCTCTTTATACTCTATCAGAACTTGATAAGATAGTCATATTGCAAATTTGTTCGTTAAAGAAGTAATCATAATAAGAAACTATGACCACATGTACTTGTCCTTGAACATATCTTCCATTATAGCAAAATGATGACACGATGTTTTTGGCAAATCAGTTGAGATTTTGTGCTTCTCCATGATATACATCCTTCATCTTGCTACTTATCTGCATTAATTGATTTCTTCTTGTATCTTACATAGTGAAGGAATCACCGCAAATTATATTTTACACACTCTTAGATTTAGTATGGTTTACACCCTTTGTTATAGAACTATGCATTTTCTCTTAAAAAAACATTTTGTAATAGACTAGCATAAAAGTCACAATATATGGAATTTCTGTTTTCTATTATAAAGGAGAAAAAAAGTTTAATACCAAATATACTGGTGTGAGCACCACTATTCGTTATGTTTATTCTCATAGGTACAAGAGGGCTGCACTCATGGCCCTTTCGCTTAATGAGGGTTTTGATTAACTTTTTAGGGCTATTCTTGTCTTTTATTTTATTTTGCCTATATAAAACATTGTAATCCTCTTTTATTAGATAATAATTTTTTTTAAAATTTTTTACATATTGAGTGTTTGTTGGTGAATTTTCCGACTTTGATTATTTTCTCTACTTCTCAAATCTGTATTCAAGAAGTTGTCTTGCATCATATACATTTCCATTGATCTTTAAGACCTTAGCCTAAACTTTAAGCCTTAGATTATAAATGGGTATGCCTGTCATTTGAAGTCTGTAGCTAAGCAAAATAATTCTAGAGTAAATCCCAAAAACTTTAGGGTGTTTTTGAGGCAATAAAGGGAAATTGAAGGGAATGAATGCAAAAAGGATGATTTAAAACATAATATTCCCAAGAATTAAATTATCAGTTAGGAATATAATCCATCCCAAAACTCAGCTTGCTTCATTTTTCCGCACAATCTTGGTCAAGCACAGTTGGGCATGCTGACAAATCAAAAGCTCTAATTACAAATTTGATGTAGGGCAGAGTATAGACAAAAGAGAGATTGGATAATGAAAAGGAGAAAACCATTGACTCCAAGTCCTTGAGTACCATACTTGAGAAAGTGCAAGAAGCTTAACTGATGTATTGAGTTCCTCATCTTACATCTTTTTCCTCTTCTACAGAACAAGATACATCAAAAGAAGGAAGGAAACAAAAAGGGAAAACATTCCATCATATGTTATCATACTCTCTCCTGATCCTTCCGTTTATAGTTCAATTATGTTTTATATTCAAAATCCTTAGGACCTTAAAAATCTTCCTTACCCTTGTTGTAAGAACTGAAAAAAAAAAAATTTGAGAGAAGAGGGTGCACATGCAAACCCCTCCCCTCTCCCTCTTTGGCACGCGACGAGGCGGCCGCAGAGATCTCGTCGAATCCAAATCTAATTTAGATTTGAATTTTTACCCTATAAATTAAACCCTAATTCTCTATTTCTTCTTTACTTAGCCTCCTCTCCCTCTTTATCTTCTTCTTCTCCTTTGTTTTCTTCTCTCTTGCCGTCGAAGTCATGGCATAGGTTCGAACCATTGGAGCTTTGCCAGAGTTAAAAGGGACCGTCATGCTCCTCCTCGGTAAGCCCTCTCCCATCCCTCAAGTTTAATAGGTTAAAATAGAAATACCTAATTTGTGAGATTTCGACTTCGTCGATAAATCACGCCGGCTGGTGGCTTCGGTCATTGCCGCTCCACCACTAGAAGCCTTTTGTCGTTGGCCTCGTGCCGCGGACGTTCGCCTTTGGAGCCCTCGTGGCTTTGGTTGCCGTCGGCCATTGAGTCGATCATCTTTTGTGGTTTCTCCGCCACCTCATGAGGACAGCGGTGTCGTGAGGGTGTCGGGGAGTTTAGGGCATGGCTGACGGATCGTCGCTGGCAGTGGCCGCCAACGTCGCTCTCTTTCCTTCTCTTTTTCTCTCTCACCCTTGTCGATCCCCCTCGAGTTGAAGAAGGTAGACTCGGGCAACCCGAGTCTGGCCTTCTTCCCTTAGGGACCTAACCTGATTCCATTAATTTAATTAGATTGGGCCTTTGGACCAATCCATTTAAGGGTATAGTTGGGTAGGCTGTGAGCCAACTATAACCCAACCCAACCGATTAGGCTTGCTTTGACCCAAATTAATTTTTTTGAGTTAAATTATAGAAAATCTCAATATTATTTAATTTAAAATTTGTTCGTCATTTATTATTAAAGGTGGTGATTTTTAGCACGTGAGCTAGAGATTAGAGATTAGAGATTTCAGTTGTCTTGCTTAGACTTAGGTGAGTGGGTTCACTCATATATTTATTTATATTATACTTTGTACCTTTGTCAGACCATGTAATTTGCTTTGTGCAAATTTATTTATTTTATTCTTTCGTGCAAATTTATTTATTACATTTTCTGTGTACATTTAATCATTATACACAGTGTATTGTCATATCTTGTGCAAATTATAAATTTTAATGAAAAGAAAAAAAAAACTAGTATTGGTATGACTTAGATAACAGTTTTGGTATAGATTGCTTGCAGCTTTTCGTGGTGACTTAAGTCTATTTGGAAATCCAAGAGAAAGTCCTATATCAGATCACTACGATGACTCTAGTGGGGTTAATGAACAGTTATAAGATGAATGAGAAATTTTCTAAGGTGACTCTAACCTCTCTTAATAGTTAGTGGAAAAGACAGGGTGTGTTGATCATATAGTGATACCATCTGATGACCATAACCGGATTAGCTATGAGGAAAAGTTTCGAGTGTCGTCTCGAGATGATTTCTAGTTGATGTGGATCCACAGGGTATAAACCCATTGAGACAAATCACATTATAAACATTAGAAAGATGTTAATATGTTGAAACTGAGCAAGGCTATAAGTTATGACTCTTGATTGTACATCGTCATTATTTTAAGAGCATGCCTATTAGAAAATTGTTATTTATATTGTTGAACTTGGGTTTTATTTAATATTATAAAATTTTAAAATTTATTTGGTTTTTGAGTGGATTCCACTACTAAGCTATAATTTTTGGCTCATGTATTTCTTTCTCTCTCTTTTATTATCTCAGGTAATATAGTCAGCATGGCGATTGAGCGAGATGCATCGTGACCCTCCCTCCACTTATGACCTACCTATTTACCTTTCCGCTCTTTGGTCTTATGTTTTAGTTTAATTGTTAATTTGATTTTGTTTAGACACAATAATAATGGCATTGTTTATTTTCATTTCAATTAGTTTAAATTAAATAAAGCAAATCATCTTTGTTTATCTATGCTTGCCATTATACACTTAGGAAGTATTAGTAAGGCTTCGTGTATCTCAAGCGTATTGAGATGCACATAGCTAGTCATGATTCTGATTTCGGGTCGTGACACTTGGTAGAATAGTCTCTTCATTATCTTTTAAGGATCTTTTTAATATTTTCATGATTCATTCACTTCATCTTCTTCCTAACATCTAAAACATTTTCTTCTCTTGCACAATCATCTTCTATTGATTGCTCTTTGACCTTTCATCAGATATTGCCTTATTTTAAAAAGTACTCATTTCGTTGTTCTATTTTTGTACGAAGAAGATCCTTAGATGGAAAGACTGGTTATGCACCTTAAAATTTTGCTGGAAGTAGTTTCGTTATTTGATCATAAGTATAAAACAGGACATATGTTATTAATGTATTAATTCCTTATTCATACAAGAAATTGTCTTTTGAAATCAGTGTATTGGTGTTTTATGTTTGGTGCAAAAAAAGAAAAAGAAAAAAAGAGACGCGGGCCTTTCAATGTGCTACCCATCATCTGCCAACCCAACTCAACAATGTAGTGCCTCACTTCCTAGCTGGTCTTATTCTTCAAGGCTTTCTAGTGGACAACCTTATTGATATCATTAATTAGTAAGATATCTGATGGCACATGTAATTAGAAGTTAGAAATGAATATTTAAATCTATAAACTATTTGCAGAAACTAGGACGGATATTCTTACGACTTAATAGAAAGAAGATCAATCCAATCTTATTAATTGACAAGTTCAAAATTTGGTTTTATGCGTCATTTGTTTTGTCATGTCATCTAAGATAACTCCAATATAATACTAAATAATATGTTGCTATATGACTGAAACTGACAAAAATAGGGAGTTTGGATAAGCTTCATCTCAAAACCATCAGTCTGTGCTGAAAATATACTTATTTTCCCAGTATCTATTTCCACTTTTACATGGAAAGAAAGGAGCTCGTCATGTCTCTTTGAATTCTGTACTCATACCAAATCTTCCTGACTTTCACTATCTTGAATTTAGGATGAAGAAAGTCTTGATGGTTGACAAAATTGAAACACAGATGGTTACACAAGATTAATTATGTGACACTGCTTTTGGCATGTTTCCAAATCAATGATCTTTTAGGCATCTTACTGAATTGATACCATAATTTCAGATTGGCACCTACTGAAACCAGATCATTTTAGTTTTAAGGATGAAACTTATGTGGTGGAGACAATGATGCACTGGTTTAGTGTGCACACAACCGACCCGCATATGTTTATTGCAATGAGAATGATTAGGATGAGCTTGTAGGACAGTAGCAAGATATTCCTCCTTGCATGAGTTCCTGTCAAGATTGGTGGGTTGTTTGTTCAGTTGTAGTGATGGATACCACTGATCTTGCATTCGTATGCAATGTTACACTCACATTATCGTCCAATAATCCACATACCTCATCTCACTGCTCAATTATCTCATATTGGTTATTGTAGTATAATAGAAATATAACCTAATACATGATGTTAGATAAAATGTTTTCCAGTTTGACTTAGAGGAAGATACACAACCTTTTTCTTTCCCTATTTTGACATAATGAATATATTTGTTGGTTCCTATTTGTTGTTACCTCTGTAGGTTTGTGAATTAAGATTTGTATGTAAACCTGCTGAATTTTGTTTAGGTTCAGATACGCGCTAGACCCAGTTTTCTTGTGCTGATTAGTGATTGTCTTATGTTCAGCATGCTATAAGCGTCTAATGCACTTTTTGATATTACTTTTTGTTTTTCAGGATGAGGTGAAAAGGTTAAAAGCTGACCAGGGATACTAAGTGAGATGAAATTGTTGAAAGCTGAATAGGGATACTAAGTGTTGTGCAGGCCAGCATGGGTGAATCTGTTTTGTAGAAATGAACATGTCTAGTTACCATGGAGCTGTATAACTGGCAGGAAAGCTTGTCCTCAGATGAAGTTCCTTAGTTTTCTTCGAGACTTTTTTCAGAACTTGTATCAAATTCTCGTGGTCCTTCAAATTAAAATGACTGCTGCATGTAATACTGATAAGCATTCCTTTTTTTTATTTTCGTTTTATGAGAAATGATACTGATATGTGCTTGTCTGTTGATCATTGCGATCGTCAATGATACTGTGTCTACGGAAGCAATGTTTGACATTAATGAAAGAGGTAATGCATAGGCATAGCAAACCAATGCATTGTGGCCTAGATCTGTGTAAATGTTGCAGTTTCTTCCATATAGCAAAAAGGAAGGAAAAGCTTCTACCTTTGCTTTATGATCAGTAGTAATTTCTGTGTCGTGGGATTTCAACTGGGTCTTATGAGAATCCCTTTAGCAATTATGGTATGTGCTACTTAAATCCTCTCTACGTCTACTGGTAGAATATCATAAAGATGGGAATTTTATTATGAGGACTCGACGAATAATTTACTATAACAATATAATATCAATCCTGGAAATATAATTCCTTTCTTCGGTTATTCTCAAAAAACAGCGCGCTATTGCTTACGCAAGAGTTGATAAACCCTCCTGGCCACATTGCTTCTAAGCCTCAGCAACGCCTTCTCAAACTCCTCCAGTTCTTCGACTTCGAGCTCACCGACGTCGGCCTCCCACCACTTCTTCTTCTCTCCCGTCGCCTTCTCCACCGCCTTCTCCAACCCCCCGAGCCGCCGCGCCGCCTTCTCGGCTTTCACCTGTCCTTCGTATCTTTCTTTGAACTCCTGCAGCACCGTGGCGTCGACGGCGGCGCCATCTCGATAACCGCCAGCGAGGAAGCGAGCGATGACGAAGTCGACCGACGGGTTGCCGAAGCTGAACGCCTTCCCTCCCTGCGAGAAGACGACGACGGCGGTCTTGACGCCGCAGAGGACGGACAGCTCGCTCGCCTTCTTGAACAGCCCGGCCCGCCGCTTCGAGAAGCACACGTGGCGGGCGGCGTCGTTGGCGATGCGCTTGATCTCGATCTTTTGCTTGCCCAAGGTGGTTGTCTTCCCGTTCCACGACATGACGATGGAAGTACCAGTTGCTTTGCAAGAGAGAACAGAGAGTTTTTGGGATTTTGGTGAGCGTAGAAATAGAGCACATATAATTAAGGATGTTAAGTTATTCTAATTAGATTAGGATTAGGAGTCCTTATCCAAATCGGTAACTGGCGACAGGTGCACGCTTCGCCCTTAAACCGAACCTTGAAATCATAGACTAAAATTTTATTTCTTTTAAATTTATTTCTCTTGATATTTAATTAGTTTATATAGGAATAATTACAGTTGAGTCCCTTCAACTATCACAGTTTTTACATGCACTGTTCTTGAACTTTTATTATCAATACAAAACTACTGCCAATAGAACATTCACACAGATCTCATGAGCAAATCCAATTAGGTTCTAAAGCTAGCTCCAAATTAAAATGAGTCTAATATTAAATTATTTTTGAGTTAATTTAAATTTTAAATTTTTTATTATTTATAAAAATGGATCTAATAAATTATGTGTCCTAAAATATAATTCCTTAAAATTATTTCCCAATGTAATTTTGATATTTTTAGTTAATGACATATAATGCTTATTTCGATATTTATTTTGTGTAATATAATTTCGATGCGTTTAATTAAAAAATTAGTAATTTAAAATTACTTCTAAAACTATTGAATATTAGTCTTATTTTAAAAATCTCGATGAGAGTTTTTTAACCATATATTTTTATTAAAAAATAATAATACTAAGATGACCTATTAAGTAATTTAAAATAGCTAATATAATAATATATATTATATTATTATTTTAATAAATATGGAGCATGATGCATTGGAGTGGACCGGGCTCTTGCTCAAATGCTCCAAATATGGAGCCATGGTTGGAGATGCTGTTAATAAAGAAAAAAAGAAGTGTATAGACTTTGAACTAAGAATTTTCTTAGGTTAGGAAATTTATAGTAATAAAAATGTTTAGAGAGTATGCGAAAAATGGTAATAGTTTAGGATGGGCAAGTATAAATAACCTTTGTATATATTATTTGTCTTTTACATAGGTTTTTGTTTTTTTTTGTCTCTTTATACCCTTCAATTTACTTGGATGCCTCTCTAAAGTCAACATTTACTTATATACCCCTAAAAAAGATAAGTTATTTGCATAGGTACCCATCCAATTACTTTTCAAGTAAACTCTCAACAATTTAATAGAAAAAATAAAAATATTCTTAACTAAGAAAAATTTATCAAAATTAAAACAAGGATAGTTCATCTTTTTATGTCTAAATTGTTTAAATTTTAATAGTTAGATAATTCTAAAACAAGTAAAGAATAGCAATAGTTAAATGATAATGTGTAATATCACTTAATCATTCACGGAGGTGAAGAAACCGGATCGAAAAAAGAGGGATTTTTTGTTAATCCTAACTCCCACGTAATGAAAAAAAGAATCAATTTTTGATGTAGTAAAAAAGACATATCTTTATATGGGTATATGTATAGAAACTTTTTAAATATTAGTCTTAGGTGGTTTAGACTATAGTTTGGTTGTTTGAACTTCTAAAGAAATGTTTAAAAAGGTCTTGACATTGGACAGACTAGGAAGGCTGAATTCTTCATGCCTTTTAAATTTTGTTCGACTTGAGCATTCTTCATTCCCACTTGTTTCTCTTTATTATATGTTCTAAGATATGAACTTTTTTGTGTGGATAAAAAGAGCAGATTGAACTGCTTATAGTAGTCTGGCCATTGCTACCCTAGACGTCTCAAAATTTACAAAATCTATATGTCCTTCGTATCCCCTTGTCCTCTCCCCTGATATCATTTACCTAAAAACCTAAACTATGGGCTATCCAATCGACAACTTGACAGCTAGGAATATATCGCTTACCCAACAGCTTGATAGCTCTAGAATAGGTGATACAGATCTTTACCCTCCAAGCCATAGAGAAGGCACATGGCCTAAAACATAACCTGTAGCCTACAAAGACGTACATGCATAGGAAGATTACCATGAAATAATTTACAGATGAAAATTTTGCACGAGGGCTAATTGGGAGCTTCCACAGTAAGGCTCTCAACCTCTCCAAGAAGATGTATGAGGCTCTTTAAAGAAGTTATAGAAAGCTTTAACATTTGGGGCTTTATCTGGCATTAGCCCCCAATACCAATAGTTTGAAGCACTCGCAGACCCGGCAGTTAGTTATTGGACCTACACAGCAATTGAGGGCCAAATAGGGCTCATAGGGCATTAGTTTGCCAAATCCAATTAGAAAGAAGTGAACCTATTGAGGGGATCTCACACATGTGTTACGGACCATAGAGATGCTCCGCAACAAGGGAGTGTATGCTTTAATTATAGTGAATGATGGTAAATGGAGAGGGTGGAAAGAGGGATGATGGTGGTGGTGATGGTGAGGAAGATCATTAGCGATGATGGTGATGAAGGGAGATTAATTTACTTCTACTCTTAGATTATCTTACTCTTACTCTTAAAATAAACTCAAGGCGGTTTGCAAGTCAGCATTAGTTAGGATTAGGATTCGGTTCCCCTTGAGCACTAGTCCATCTCTCATCCTATACTCGATCTAACTTGATGGGTCTTGAGTCACATGAGCCACAAGTTCCACAAGGCTTGGGTCCTTCAAGGTAGCATCCCTGATCTGGTACAACAAGGGGATGTTATGGATCGATTAGAGATGATCCGCAACAACAGAGCGTATGCTTTGATTATGGTGAATGTGATACACTTAGTTAGGATCTTTTCTTATTGCATTAATTATTTATTTTTATTAAAATAAAATTTCTATAGGTTACATTCGTACGTAGGAGGAGTCACGTTTGAATGCCCTTGCGAACACCTGCATTAGGTTCGCAAATACAGAGAATGCATATTGTGTATTTGAACACGGTCGGGCGAGTTCGAACGCCTGCATCGCGTTCGCACATATAGAGAACGTCTTTTGTGCATTCGAACGTAATCGAGCGTGTTCGAACGCGATCGGTGGGAATCCTCTAGAATTAGGGTTACTTATTATTTTATGACTTGTTGGCTAGCCTCTATAAATATGTGGATGACAACTAAATTCATTATTTTATTGGATTATTGATTTCTTGTCTCTTATCTTCTCTTTAAACTTTCTCCCTCCTCCTTCTTCACCATCCTTCCACTTCTACCGTTGGCAAGGTTTTTCTTAACTTCTAATTTTCCCTCGGCTATCGAGTCACCCCTCTTCTTTGGGATCTCGATCACTTCGTTCTCTTAGTCTACATCCCTTAACCACCTCCAGCATAACCCTAACATCCACTCCACCCGTCACCACCACCTTCACCTCTATACCCATCCATAACCCTAACATCCACTCCACCCGTCACCACCACCATCACCCATGTTATTTTGTATTTTCATCCCAGTTGTAGTTCCAATCTGCGAAGGGAGTAAATATAAAAGTTGTAGATTAGAAAGATACAAATCTAATCCACTTAGTCTCGTAATTTTTTGACTACTAGAGAGTATTTGACGAATATGTTCCCACAGTTGCATGGGTTGATTCCTGTACTACATCCAGATCTTAAAGGAATCATTCCATAGCCGATCTTTTAGTACCGTAACCCATCAAAAAGGCTTCCAATAATATCCTAGGCCTCATGGCCTTGACCTCCGCTTGTATGTCGGACTTGAGTCTTGAAGGTGCTGCCAAAGGCTAAGTCTGACCAACCTAGTACACGGTTGTAAATTCTTTCAAACTCTTCTTGATAAGCTCAGATTGTGGTCCATTGAGTTAGTTTAGTCAAGATTGCTTGGAAATCTTCATACTCAGTCGGACTGAACCAAGTACATAGTGTAGACGCAAACTCATCCCAAGACGAAAATAGTTGAGTTCGTTGTGCCGCTTGGAACTATTTGATCGGCCCCGCGGAGCTTTCTTAAATAAAAGCAAGGACCAGCAGGTTAGAGCAAAGGACTAAAAATCCTTGTCTCAGTGGTTCGAATCCACTTCTGAGCGGGCTTTTGGTCCACTGAGAGTGAGCCTACTGAAGGAAGAAATGAAAATGAATGAAAGAGGCTTCTTTCCAAAAAGCGTGCGACCCTCCAAGTGGAATAAGGCTATTAGGACCTTCTGGTGGTCTAGGGTCCCTTGGTAGGTGAAGAATTGATCTGCTCGATAGAGCTAATCTAGTGGATCACCTCTCGCAAACTTAGAGAAATTAAATCGTATGGTCCAAACTTGAGCCCCTACAAATGGCCTATCTTCATGGATGGCATGTCCTCATTCCCCACGTGTGTCCCTTCTGCCATGTGGAGGGGGCCCCACTATGGCATCGGCTTTATGACCCATTAGTTCGGACCATTGCCTGCCCTAGCTATAGGTGTCTTAGGCCAACCTCTCGTTGCGGGTTGCTCAAGCCTTAGTCTTGGTGTAGGCGGTTCATGCCAAGGTCTACCCTGTTCTATTTGGGGCCAAACCTTAGTTGTGGGTGGCTTAGTTTAAGCCCTAGGCGCAGGTGGTTTGGGTGATGCCCTAAGCACCACCGGCTCAAACCAAGCCCTAAGCGTCGTCGGCTCAGACCAAGCCCTAAGTGCTGTTGGCTCAGACCAAGCGCTAGCCATTGGATAGGGTAGAGTTTCAATGCATCGAACTCCATCTCGTGTGCCTAACCCTGGTGGGTTCATCCATTTGTGTGCACACCCAAAGGATGGGTCCATATCCTCCTCTTCAACCTGGTTTAGTGCTTATTGGTTCGGGAGCCACAACACTTGTAACAACCTAATCTCAAAAAAAATAAAAAAAAACTATTTACATGGCACGACGTGGCCGGCCACAGTGTAGCCGATCTTGTGCCATGCAGTGGTAGGAGGAGGGCATGCCACGCACCACCTCGCGTCGTCGCTGCCAATCGGCTATGGCCAGCTGGCCACAGCGGGCCCCAACACCGCCGTAGCCACCGTCGCAGCCACCGCCAAGACCCCTCCCCCACCGCCTTCCCTCCCTCTCTTTAAATCTCTCTCTTTCTATCTCTCTCTCGGTCACTCTCTCACTCTACTCTCTCTTGCACTCCTTCTCGTTGCCGACGTCGGCCTGCCGCCACCTTCCTGAAGCCACCGCCGCCGGTGAGAAGCTCTTCCTCTCTCTCTTTCTCTCTTGCCCGAGCTCAGGCTCGTCGGAGCCGAGCCATCGGCGAGAGGCTGGCCGCTGGCTGGCCAGCAGCGGTCGATGCCCTCCCCGCTGGCCCAGGTCCGCAACCTCCTCCCTCACCTTCTCTTTCTTCTCTTCCTTCTCTCCTCCTCCTCCTCTTCTTCTTCTTCTTCTTCTTCTTCTTCTTCTCTCTTTCTTTCTTTCTTTCTTTCTTTTTCTCCTCCTCCCTCAGCTCCTTCTCCTTCTTTCTACACAGTGCTGGGCCGAGCCCAGCACTAATGGCAAAATTTATTTATTTATTTATTTATGTTATTTATTTAGGTATTTTTCTTCTTAATTAGTACAAGTAGATTAACTATTGTAATAATATTGTATATCTTCAATATAATTTTATTAATGATAATTTTTATAATTTATGATTAATTAGGTATAAATATAAGTAATTCTCATATTTATTTATTTATATCTCTAATAGATTAATATATAGATTTGTAAATTATAATTATCAAATTTATATACTAATATTTTTATGAGATACATTTTAAATAATTCTAATAATTTATTTTGTAACAAATAAGATAATCGGCTTATGTATTTATTTATTATTTTATAAAGTAATGACTACATAGTCCCTAATTAATCAAGATATAATTTAATTATAATTAGGTTTTTATCTATATTTATATTTTATTTATAATTAAAAATCTAATTAGGTTTTACTCTACATTTATATTTTATTTATAATTAAAAATCTAGCCAGTTATAAAAATAAGTAGAAATTCTAAAATCTAATAAATCATCATATTTTACTCGAACAGATTATAATAGGATAAACAACTAACTTTATGTTACTTAAACATTTTCAGATCCCGAACCCCTTATTTGAGACCCCGTGGACCTTGCTAACGATGAGTATCACTCGGTTAATTAACGAACGTGAGAGATGCGTGGTTTGTACCTTCTGATCAGACGGTGAGTTCTTATCCCCTAGATCCCTTTCTTAAATTAGGTTATATTATATATTATGTACATGCATGTTTTGGCCTCCAGCATGATTATATGACTTTACCTAGAGATGATTACAATCGAGCATATTTTTATCATGCATATAATTATGCTGATCTTGGATATGAGTATGATGATGATAAATAGAGATGATGAGATATGATTATACTGTGGTAAGGTTATGTCGAGATGATCTCTAGCATGAGTGTGCATGTGATAGACTAGCGGGAGTATGCATATGTTAGATACATAGTTGGAGACTACCTTGCATCATTTTTCTCTTGATTCATGTTCCACATAAAATTCTTGTTATGCATTGACTTACTATCGTACTGGATATATGCATATAATTTGGCATTTAGAAGGAGAAATATGATTGATAGGATAGTTGATAGAAAGCGTGAGGATATCCGAGTAGGCGCTAAGGTTAGGAGTGCCTGGAGTGATGATTATGGTCGCTGATATGTGATATCTCGTGGCCCATGTCCGAGGTCAGTTATGTCTGTGCGCACAGATAATCAGACACATGCCGTTCGCCAGGGTATATGTGGTTAGTTATCCTCACGAGGTTTCTATCAACTATATGGGGTGCCCGGTCTGGATGAATGTTGATACCCTCAGCGGATGGTAGGGTATGATTATATTTGAGATACTCCTTGCGGATGGCAGAGTATGCTCAGAGCCTTCGGGCATGATGTTGAGACTGGGTACTGGGTGTTGATTGTGCACAGTGGTCTAGTATGATGATATTATATCGAGATGTCAGTGATGATTGTGATGTTGAGAAATGCATGTGATTTCATTATCATCCGAGTACCTGATTATTGAGTGGTCAATATACATCATATATGATTGCATTTGATATCATAGCATGGTCATGGTCGGCATGCATCATGTGTCATATTTGAGATAAAGTTATGATGATAGTATGACATGGAGATTCGTTTACTAATTGTCGAGGATTATATACTTTTATCAATTGTGATATGTTATCTATTTTTTATTTATATATTATTGAGGATATATTCATATACCCATTCATGACATGATATTCTTTTTTATTCATATTATTCAGTATTTGATTTACTCTCTGTTTGGCATTACTGATTCGGGGTAAGGTCTATTCACTAAGCCTTTTGCTCATGACTCTCTTTATTTTTTTTCTAACCCCCCAAATATTATGATATGTGATAGCGACTTGAGGTATCATGATGAGATATTTTAAAGCAAGGATGAGGTGAGCTATAGACGTGAAGCGGTATAGAAGATAGTTTAACCAGACTTTGAGTTGTATCGTTGTTTGTTATATTTGTACCTTATTATATCAGATGATGATTTGTATAGTACATGTCAGATTATAGAGCATTCGTGTATCAGTTGTTTAGTTGTATTTTAATGGTTTGTTGTGGCCTATGTGGGCCCTGCTAGATTATGTAGTGGTCTAGTATATATTATTATGGATTTAAACATTCATATGTTAACAAGTTTATTTGATTGATAGTATGATGTATTTGGTGATGGATTATGTGATCATGGATAGGTTAGCAGGTTTTATTTGATGATGTCATGATTATATGTGCACAGGAGAGTATCTGTGCGTGACGGGCCCCGCCCGTCCTGTCACGTGCGCCGCGCATGTCGTGTGGGCGCGTGGGCGTGCACGTGCCTGTGCCGGGCGGGGGCATTACAACACTGCTCTCTATTTGTGCTCGTGAAGTTCGTTCATCATGGAGTTCATAAATGGCGAACACCATCTCAGCCATGAATGCTTGTATTGATTACAAGGATTGAAGCACCTCTAGTTGGGCTATCGAGGATGGTGGGGTCAGCAGTTCCAGCAGTGGACTTGTGTTCTTGGGTTGTCGGGTAGCCGTCGCAGGTGGTGGATCCATGATCGTAAAAGTCTCCCTAGTTACTCTTGCTGCCATCCCTCGTGTGATTGTCATTTGGTCCGAGGATAACGATGGCTCTGATACTAAATTATTACGGACCATCTTGAGATAATCCGCAACACAAGAGTGTATGCTTTGATTAGGGTGAATGATGGTAGATCGAGAGGATGGAAGGAGGGATGATGGTGGTGGTGATGGTGAGGAAGATAATGGGCAGCGATGGCGGTGATGAAGGAAGATTAATTTACTTCTACTCCTAGGTTACCTTACTCTTACTCCGAAGATAAACTCAGGGCTAGAATACTTTCTCAATGCTTAGATGCTTAACAATGAGCCCAACCCCTCTATATATAGAGGTAGGTTACAACGAGTCCCATTAGCACTAGCCCTAAAGGCTGACACGACTCTGAAAAAACCCCTAGACACACGTATGTATCTAACTTTTAGGCAATGATATCGTTCGTTCACTTAAGTAAAAGTCGGAAGAAATATTAAAAACGAAAGTAGAGATGAACGCCAAGATTTTAACGTGGAAAACCCAAATGGGAAAAAACCACGGATCCAAACTCGGATCAAAACCAATCACTATGATAGTAGCAGTTACAAGACTGACTCACAAAATAACCCGTTGATCCAAACGACTTTGTTCCTCTCAGTCTTGATCGCTAGAACCCACGATTCACTACTTTTTGTGATTGAAGTCCAATCTCAGTAGCCCTCGAGATTGATCTTTCATTTAGATAGCCCTTAAGACGAAAGATTAAGATTTGTAGATGCGAAGGGCCTTGTTTGTTGAAGAACCGATGTAGCCTCCAAAAAGTCTCCTTGAATAATCTTCTTCAACTGCCCTAGGTTAGTGCAACACTATCCTTATATATGATCTCCAAGATAGAGCCAAATCCAAATCATATTCGTACTCACGAAAATCCAATAAATTGCAAACTTCATAGGTGCGTTCGAACGCGGCCCGGGTGCGTTCGAACGGCCTGACTTAATCTCAGGTGCGTTCGAACGGGCCCAAGTGCGTTCGAACGCGACAGCTTGAATTCTTCAGGTTGCGTTCGAACACGTTTGTGAACGCTGCTCTCGGTCTGTGTGAACGCAGTACCCGCGTTCGAACGCGTTTGTGAACGCGGCTCTCTGTCTGTGTGAACGCAGTGCTCGCGTTCGAACGCGCTTGTAAACGCGGCTCTCTGTCTATGTGAACGCAGTACCCGCGTTCGAACGCGTTTGTGAACGCGGCTCTCTGTCTGTGTGAACGCAGTACCCACATTCGAACGCGTTTGTGAACGCGGCTCTCTGTCTGTGTGAACGTAGATTTCGCGTTCGAACGCGTTTGTGAACGCGGTGAGAACGCGACGGCTTTTCTCCAATGATCTTGCAATTCTTCACACCAGTGATATTCTAGACTTGTGTAAAGCTCATATACATAAAAAAATACACTTAGAATATTTTGTACAAAATTGCCAACAAATAAAAAACCTAACAATCTCCCCCTTTGGCAATTTGTGACAAAACACCTAGGTTACAAGATATTACAATGACTTCAAACTGAGCAATCAACAAGTCTAGAATATTTTGCACCTCAATCCCTGCAAGGAAACATATACCAATCCAAGATCAAGTGAAAATAACTTGAAATAAAAAAAATCAAAACACAAGTTATCACAAGAGCAAAAATTTAAACACAAAGATTAAACACACGTTATCACAATTACTTCAAGTTAAGTTCAAATGCCAACGACACTAAGACAAAGCAAAGTTCAACCATCAAGTAAACTCCACTAAACTCCCCCAATGCCCATACTCCCCATACACACCTAGACACCTAAACACTAAGACACTCTCCCCCCTTTTTGGCACAAATGCCAAAGACTAGGAACTCGGAGGAAACTGACGATGAAGAATCGTCAACACGGAATCAAGTACAATTCCCTGATGGACTTGCTCAGTACGTAAATCATTCACTGCTGAATGGAGATCCTGCACTTGAGTACTAAGTTGATCGAACCGGTCCGAGTACTGTGGTAACTCTCCCTCAGTGGGAGATGAGTCATCGGTAGAGCTATCATCAGAACTGTCGAGATGCGATGACCGACCAGCGGCGGAAGAGGATGGTTTGAGAGGAGACGTCTGGTCGTGAGCTTGACTCCACTTCAGAGTAATCCGATCCAATGGTTTCTGCGAAGTAAGAGAAGGTTCCGAAGCATCTACTCGCACTCCACTTTGAGTGCACAAATTTGTAAGAAAAATGCCAAAAGGTAATCCCTCACGAGGTGCTTCTTTCTGTGCAGCTGAGAGAATCGAATCATAGATCACTGTAGCTAAGTCAATAGAGACTCCCGATAACATGGCATGAAGAAGGAATGCACGATCCAGACTAATGCTGGAATGTCGAGTCTTGGGGGTGACATTGTACAGACAAAAGAGGTGAAACATGCGAGCCATAGATGTCAGCCTTGCATGCGGCATCATGTTACCTTTCCAACGTTCCCCTTTGATCAGGACTATACCGGCATATTCATTTACATTAGGGAGTGGAGCAGACGTCGGATACTGAAACTCACCATCAGGCAGACTCAGTTCAGCACGAATAACATCGGAATCCAGGTATATAGATACACCACGAACAGTAGAACGTATACAGTGATTGAAAATCGTGGCATTACTAAAGAATTCTCGAACAACTTCCACATAAGCAGTCCCACTCATCCGACACACTGATAACCATCCTCGTTCAGTAAAGATCTGTTCAATCCCCAACTCAGAAAAATCAGATATAACCACAGGTCTTTCATAGATAACAGGACGGGTGCCAAAATTATGCTTGTAACGACCCACAGCCGTTGTTGAAGAAAACTTGGGAGCCGAGGATGGCGAGGAAGGCGGCCTTGGTATCTTGGTCACTGACGTTTTCTTAGGCATTCTTGAAAAGAAAACACGTTTCAATATTCAATACATGCCGAAAGCAACCAAAAATAGCAAGAAATCCAAAAAAAAAATGGTAGAAACCATGAAGCCCCAAAAGGAAAAACATCTTGCACTTGAAAAACGCTAAGATATCACGTTCAATCTCACAAGAACCATCAAGAGTTTAACATTAACGTGATCAAAAGTTGAGAATGCACAAATCACTCAAGATCAAGCATGTTTATTGAATAAAAAAAAAACTAAGAAAATAATGGATGATCATACCTTGCAAATGTGGGGAGAAGCTCAAAAATTTGGTTGAAAGACACTAGATCCGGAGGAGATCTACCCCAAAAAGGATTTGAAGTGAAAAATTCGATGAAAAAGACAAAGATCTTGAAGATTTGAGAAGGGGAAAATGAAGGGTTTTTAGGGTTTGGAGAATGGAAGATGAAACCCTTGGGTTCGGACGCAATATTTAAAGAACCCACGAGTGCGTTCGAACGCACTAGTCCGCGCGTTCAAACTCAAGAATCCTCGTTCGAACGCTCTTTTTTTTTTTTTTTATAACTAAAAACAAGTTAAAAATATTTTTGGAGATGCACTTCTAGAATTCCAAAATATATTCAAGACATAGAATAGGACAATTAAATGAAATAAGTCATACAAGATCAATCAAACCATTAAAAACATATTATAATCAATTCGAATGCATCACTCAAAATTACATTAATCTTGATTGATCATAACGATATGCATATGCAAGATGAGCATAGATAACATGAACCAATCTTCTTAAACAAACTTTACTATTTAAACAATGATGCAACACAGTAGTCAAATCGACTTGGTATAGAAATTTTGCACTTTTCGACTTATTCTCCATAACACAACAGGAATTTTTCCTGTATTTTTTTTTTTACTAAAACATATATGTGCAATGATGGCTTTCACACATGAGTAGGTAGCCCTTTTCTTGTATGAAAAACCCCTAGACACACGTATGTATCTAACCTCTAGGCAATGATACTTCTCGTTCACTTAAGTAAAAGTCGGAAGAAATATTAAAAACAAAAGTAGAGATGAACGCCAAGATTTTAACGTGGAAAACCCAAACGGGAAAAAACCACGGATCCAAACTCGGATCAAAACCAATCACTATGATAGTAGCAGTTACAAGACTGACTCACAAAACAACCCGTCGATCCAAACGACTTTGTTCCTCTCAGTCTTGATCGCTAGAACCCACGATTCACTGCTTCTTGTGATTGAAGTCCAATCTCAGTAACCCTCGAGATTGATCTTTCGTCTAGATAGCCCTTAAGACGAAAGATTAAGATTTGTAGATGCGAAGGGCCTTGTTTGTTGAAGAACCGATGTAGCCTCCAAAATGTCTCCTTGAATAATCTCCTTCAACCACCCTAGGTTAGGGCAACACTATCCTTATATATGATCTCCAAGATAGAGCCAAATCCAAGTCATATTCGTACTCACGAAAATCCAATAAATTGCAAACTTCATATGTGCGTTCGAACGCGGCCCGAGTGCGTTCGAACGGCCTAACTTAAATCTCAGGTGCATTCGAACGGGCCCAAGTGCGTTCGAACGCGACAGCTTGAATTCTTCAGGTTGCGTTCGAACGCGTTTGTGAACGCTGCTCTCGGTCTGTGTGAACGCAGTACCCGCGTTAGAACGCGTTTGTGAACGCGGCTCTCTGTCTGTGTGAACGCAGTGCCCGCATTCGAACGTGTTTGTGAACGCGGCTCTCTGTCTGTGTGAACGCAGATTTCGCGTTCGAACTCGTTTGTGAACGCACCGCGTTCGAACGCGTTTGTGAACGCGGTGTGAACTCAACAGCTTTTCTCCAATAACCTTGCAATTCTTCAGACCAGAGATATTCTAGACTTGTGTAAAGCTCATATACATGTAAAAAATACACTTAGAATATTTTGTAAACAATTGCCAACAAATAAAAACCTAACATTGTAGTACAAATCAAACGATGTGCAAGAAGAAATTCACATATATCATTTCTTTTTATAAAATTTGCAAATAATGTACTGAGTCAAACTGAACTCGAAACAAGACGGTTTTCACACTAACTCATTGTAGCCCTTTTCATTGATCTTTTATAAAAATATATTTGATAACTAAGCATGAGGTCAAACTGTGCAAATCAAAGTTAATAGAGAGCTATTTAAAAAAAATATTCATGATATCATACTCACACAAGAATACACATACGTTATGAGGCATTAAAAATTTATTATTATAGAAGTCGAGGGAGTGACAAAATCAAAATTGAAACAATATAGTACAAGATGACAAAATTGACTATAATAACTCATAATCAAAAGAAAAATCATATTTTTATGTCAAGAGTATATTATTGAATCTAGGAGTGCATCAATTTTTTTTTTATGACAAAAACTCTCGACAAAAACTGTAACGCCCCCGCCCGGCACGGCACGTGCACGCCCACGCGCCCACACAGCACGCGCAGCGCACAAGATAGGTCGGGCGGGGCCCGTCACGCACAGATACTCTCCTGTGCACCTATAAACATGACATTATCAAATAACACCTACTAACATATCCATGATCACATAATCCATCGTCGAATAAATCGTACTATCAATCAAATAAATCTGTTAACATATGAATATCCAAGTCCACAATAATAAACACTAGACCGCTACATAATCTGGCAGGACCCATACAGGCCACAACAAACCATCAAGATACAACTAAACAGTTGATACACGAGTGCTATAAAAATCTGACATATACTATATAACTCATCATCTGATACAATAAGGTACAAATATAGCAAACAACGATACAACTCAATGTCTGGTTAAACTATCTTCCATACCGTCTCACATCAATAGCTCACCTCATCATCACTCTAAAATATCTTCTCAAGATATCTCAGGTCGCTATTACGTACCACAAATCTAAGGGGTTAGAAAAGAAATAAAGAGAGTCATGAGCAAAAGGCTCAGTGAATAGACCTTACCCCGAATCAGTGATGCCAAACAAAGAGTAAATCATGTACTGGATAATATGAATTAGACAGAGCATCATGTCATGAATGAGTATATGAATGTATCCTCAATAATACATAAATGAAAAGTAGATAACATATCATAACTGATAAGAATACATAATCCTCAACAATGAATAAATAGGTCACCACGTCATATAATCATCATAACTTTCTCTCTCAAATATGACACATGATGCATGCCGACCATGACGATACTATGAAATCAAATGCAATCATATATGATTAATATTGACTACTCGATAATCAGGTAACCGAATGATAATGAAATCATATGCATTTCTCAACATCATAATCATCACCGACATCTCGGTATAATATCATCATACTAGACCACTGTGCATAGTCAACACCCGGTACCCGGTCTCAATATCATGCCCGAAGGCTCCGAACATACTCTGCCATCCGCAAGGAGTATCTCAAATATAACCATACCCTGCCATCCACTAAGGGTATCAACATCCATCCAGACCGGGCACCCCACATAGTTGATAGAAGCCTCGTGAGGATAACTCGCCACATATGCCCTGCCGAACGGCATGTGTCTGATTGTCTATGCGCACAGACTCAACTGACCTCGGACATGGGCCACGAGATATCGCATATCAGCGACCATAATCATCAATCTAGGCACCCCTAACCCTGGCGCCTACTCGCGTATCCCCACGCTTTCTATCAACTATCCTATCAATCACATTTTATGCTTTCCTTTTAAATGACAGATCATATGCATATATCCAGTACAATAATGAGTCAATGCATAATAGGAATTTAGGTGGAACAGGAATCAAGAGAAAAATGATGCAATGTAGTCTCCAACCATGTATCTAACACATGCATACTCCCGCTAGTCTATCACATGCACACTCATGCTAGAGATTATCTCGACATAAAACCATAATAGTATAATCATCTCCAACCATCTTTATTTATCATTATCATACTCATATCAAAGATCAGCCTAATTACATGCATGATAAAAATATGCTCGACGGTAATCATCTCTAGATAAAGTCATATAATCATGCTGGAGGCCAAAACATGCATGTACATAATATATAATATAACCTAATTTGAGAAAGGGATCTAGGGGATAAGACTACTCACAGTCTGATCAGAAGATACAAACCACGCATCTCTCACGTCCGTCAGGTAACTGAGTGCCACTCATCGCTAGCAAGGTCCACGGGGTCTCAAATAAGAGGGTTCGGAGTCTGAAAATATTTAAATAATATGATGTTAGCCGTTTATCCCATTTAGAATTCATTGGTGTAAAATATAATAAATTATTTGATTTTATTAAATAACTTGATATACCTTATATATATATAATTATGATAACCTTATTCAATTATATGGCAATTATTACTTTTACTTAACTAGTTACTAATCATACATATATTAATCATTATTCATAAATATAAAAATGATTATCTGAGCTCAGCATTTTATTGCATAGAAAATAATATATAATAATAATGATAAGTTGCTAGAAACACATTGTATACTCAAATGTATTAAATATATGCATGTATAAGCATACATAAACATTAATAGAAACTTATAAAATTTAATTATTTTTTAATAAAACTAACTATATAAAATATAAGATTATTAAATATATGATTACATGTATTAATCTAATAAACAATGGTTATACTATATATAATCATATGCAAGTACTTATAACTATAATTAATAAATTATTATACTAAAATTATTAAAATAATCTATCATCCAGATAACTGATTCACCTAAATTTTAAAAACTAAATCATATAATTAATATAAACAAATTAAAAAGGGAGCAATCCCTTGTCACAGTGCTGGGCTCGGCACTGTCTGCTACAGTGCTGGGCCGAGCCCAGCATTATTGCAGAAGGGAAATAGCTAAGGAAGATGAAGAAGAAGAAAGAAGAAGGAAGAAAGGAAGAAGAAGAAGAAGAGAAGAAAAGAAAAGAAAGGAAGAAGAAGAAGAAGAGAAGAAAAGAAAAGAGAAGAAGGGAAGAAGGAGGAGGGAGGTGCGGACCCGGGCCGGCGGGGAGGGCACCGGCAGCTGGTGGCCAGTCAGCTGCCGGCCTCTCGCCGGCGGCTCGGCTCCGACGGGCCCGAGCCTAAGGTAAGAAAAAGTGAAAGAGAGAGAGAGAGAGAGAGAAGAAGAGAGAGAGGAGGAGAAAGACCTCACCGGCGCTCGTGGAGGTGGCGGCGGCGGCGATAGTCCGGCCTCGGCGAGAGAGAGAGAGAGAGATTTAAAGAGAGAGAGGGAATGCGCAGCTTGCATGGGCACGAGGCCGGCCATAGTGTGGCCGGTCGCGTCGTGCCCAGAAATTTTTTTTTAAAATTTTTTTATTATGATTGGGTTGTTACAAAAACTGAAACTAAAACCAAAGAAAATTTCAGAGTAAAAGAAAACCTAAAAAAAAAAACGAAAGAAACTCGCACTCATGTTGTCACAATAAAGCACCATAGTATCTTGTTCAATGCCATAATCCTTGACCATCTGTTTCATCCATAGTAACTGAGAACAACACCTTCCTACTGCAATGTACTCGGCCTCCGCAGTAGATAAAGATATTGACTTTTGTTTCTTACTGTGCCAAGCAACCAGATTGTTTCCAACATAAAAACATCCACTTGAAGTACTTTTTCTATCATCACATGAACCTGCCCAATCAGAATCCGTGTATGCCGATATGATAGCACCCGAATCATAAGTAAACCAGATACCTAAATCAACTGTGCCACTGACATATTTTATGATACGTTTCACAGCAAACAAATGTGACTCCTTGGGTTCAGACTGAAACCTAGCACACACACCGACACTAAATGCAATGTCAGGTCTACTAGCCGTTAAGTACAAAAGGCTACCGATCATGCTCTTATACACTGTCTGATCAACACTTTTTCCTGACATGTCCTTACCTAGTTTGGTAGTTGTACTCATAGGAGTTCTAGCATGTTTTGCATTTTCTAAACCAAATTTAGTCACAAGATCCTTAGCATACTTGGTTTGAGCGATAAAAATCCCTCTCTCCAATTGAGTAATTTGAAGCCCGAACTTCAACTCACCCATCATACTCATCTCAAAATGACTGTGCATGAGATCTGCAAACTCCTTAGCTAATAATTGACTCGTCGCCCCGAAGACAATGTCATCCACATATATTTGTGCCACAACTAAACTCTTGTTTTCACGTCTAATGAATAATGTCTTGTCCACTCCCACTCGAGTGAACCCTGCATCCACTAAAAAGGTGGTCAACTTCTCATACCAAGCTCTTGGAGCTTGTTTTAGCCCGTAAAGAGCCATTTTCAATTTAAAAACATGAGAAGGAAATTTTTGATCTTCGAAACCCTTAGGTTGTTCCACATAAACATCTTCATTCAGGATACCATTCAAGAAAGCACTTTTAACATCCATTTGAAACAATTTAAATTTTAAATGACAGGCAATGGCAAGCAGTATACGAATAGACTCTAATCTAGCAACAGGAGCAAATGTCTCATCAAAATCTATACCCTCAACCTGAGTGTATCCCTATGCTACTAGTCTGGCTTTATTTCGAACTATATTGCCATGTTCATCACTTTTATTTTTGTAAATCCATTTTGTTCCAATAACGTTCACATTCTTAGGTCTAGGAACTAAATACCAGACATCATTCCTAGAAAATTGCTCTAATTCCTCATGCATAGCATTAACTCAAGAATCGTCTAACAATGCTTCCTTCACATTTTTAGGTTCAAAAGATGTATAACAAGTAAATGATACCTCACTTTGGATTTGTCGTCTTGTCTTAATTGGTCCATTTACGTCTCCGATCACTTGTGACAGTGGATGATTTGATTTCACTCTAGTAGATGGTTCCGGTACGTTGCAGTCATTTTTGTTCATTTTAACTTTGTCCTCGTCCTGATTCTCAATTTTCAGATCAAGCTCCTTTCCTATTTCTTCGTAATATGTATCTGCAAAAATAGAAATAGAAGTAGCTTTAGTTAAGTCAGTCGAGGATTCATCTATCATAACATTAGCAGATTCTATAACAGTAGAAGTTTCAAGATTAAATACTCTGTAGGCTCTACTATTATTCGAGTACCCCAAGAAGATGCCTTCGCTACTTCTAGTGTCAAATTTAGTTAAATATTCTCGATCACGCAAGATATAACATTTACTACCAAAAACTCGAAAATATTTAACACTAGGTTTCTTACCTTTCTAGATTTCATAAGCAGTCATATTTGTACCTGGTCTTAGATAAAAACGATTATCACATGTACCGCTGTATTGACCGCCTCTGCCCAAAACCTTTGAGTAAGCTTTTTAGCATGAAGCATAACCCTAGCCATTTCCTGCACAACTCGATTTTTTCTTTCAACAATCCCGTTCTGTTGTGGAGTTATAGGAGCTGAAAACTCATGTTGAATACCAAGAGAATGGCAAAATATAGAAAAATTTTCATTTTCAAATTCTCTACCATGATCAGAACGAATCCTAACTAGGGTTGTAGATTTTTCATTCTGCAATTTTAAGCATAATGATTTAAAAGCTTCAAAGGTTTCAGACTTCTCACGTAGAAAGGCAACCCAGGTATATCTGGAGTAATCATCGACCATTAAGAATATATAGCGTTTACCTCCAAGACTTTCGGTCTTTGTTGGGCCCATCAAGTCCATGTGAACTAATTGTAGCACACGGTCAGTGGTAGCTGTATTTACCTTCTTGTGTGAGATACGAATTTGTTTTCCAATTTGACACGAACCGCACTCTTTTTGACATTTCTTTTATCTTAGGTATTCCTCTTACCACTTCATGTTTGGACAGAGTAAATAATTCATTGTGATTCACATGTCCAAGACGTTGGTGCCAAAGATCTGCACTGTCGAAAGACGCACTGTTATATTTCAGTTTATGTGAAGTTCCAACGACATAGCAATTATCAGATGTTCTAGATCCATAACATATAACATTATCATCATGATCTAGAACAGTACAATCATTTTTGGAGAATTTTACCTCATAATTTTCATCACAAAATTGACTGATGCTTAGTAGATTTGCTTTCAAGCCCTTAACATAAAGAACATTTTCGAGACTAGGAATCCCTAGAGTACTTACCTTTCTTTTACCTATTACCTTTGATGAATTACCATCTCCGAATGTCACAACTCCCCCTTCATGTTTTTCAAGATTAGAAAATAACGATTTGTCACTCGATATATGTCTTGAACAGCCACTGTCTAAATACCATAAATCAGAATTTAAAGCTTTCAAGGCTGTATGCACAACATAACATTTCAAATCACTTTTCTTGACCCATATGGTCCTTGTTTTCATCCCATAAATGAAAGCAGTTCTAGGTTTTTGCAAAAATTTGCAATGAGGTCGAATATGCCCTAGAATGCCACAATGATAGCATATCGGAACAAACCTTTTTCTACTCACCTTTTGCTGAGGGGTGTGATTAAAGTTTACCTTTGGTATCGTTAAAGATTCACCAGTTTATAGATTCAACTTCAATTTGGAAGGATTCATCCAGGATTGCTTGTGAACGCGGCTCTCTGTTTGTGTGAACGCAGTACCCGCATTCGAACGCGTTTGTGAACATGGCTCTCTGTCTGTGTGAATGCAGATTTCGTGTTCGAACGCGTTTGTGAACGCGACGGCTTTTCTCTAATGATCTTGCAATTCTTCACACCAGTGATATTCTAGACTTGTGTATAGCTCATATACATGAAAAAATACACTTAGAATATTTTGTACAAAATTGCCAACAAATAAAAAACCTAACAGACTCGAATTAGGATTTGCCTTAAAGGCTGACACGACTCGAATTAGGATTTACCTTAGAGGCTTACATGACTTAATTGGACTTGCCTTAAAGGCTTACTTTGCTTAACTAGATTTGTCTTAAAGTCTATTAGAACTTATTTCGACTTTAAGGCAAATAATTAAAAGATAAATATACTTAATCAATCGAGCCCAATATCTCCGTGAATTGATCTGATGAGACTCGGATCACATCAAGAAGGATTGGCCTACCCCAGCAAAGGTAGATAGTTTTAGTAATTCAACTCAAACATTGACATATCAAATAGAACATAATACACGGAACGAGAGGAGAAATAAAGTGATGACAACTTGACTACAATAGGTAGCACCGTAAAGAAAAGTAAGTGGTAGGGCTTTATCAATAAATCTTAATATGTTTCTAGTCCACATAATCAATTAATAATGAAAATTCCAAAAATTTAGACAACACATGACTTATTTGACTTGTCTTAATTAAAGAATTCTTAACTTAACAAGACTTATCTTAAGGGATGTCATAACTTATTTCGACTTGCCTTAATAACTCACATGACTAAACTAGACTTGCCTAAAATGCTTACATCATGAAATAATTAAAAAATAAATAAACTCAATCAATCGAGCCCAATGTCCCCGTTAATTGATCACATCAACATGATTTGCATGTTGATAGGAAGTGGTCTACATGTGAGTGAGATGCTTCCCATCCGTGGATTGTAGAAGTGATTAAGAGAAGTAGACGAAGGGGACGAAGTGGTCGAGATCCTAAAGAAGAGGGGTGACTCGACATACGAGGGAGATTAGAAGCAAGGAGAAACCTTGCCAATGGTAGAGATGGAGAGATGGTGAAGAGGGGGGAGGGAGGAGTCTAGAGAGAAGATAGGAGGCACGAAATTAAGAATCCAATTGCATTCTGAAGTTGGTTGCCATCCAATATTTATAGAGGCTAGCCAACAAGTCCTAAAACAATATGAAATCCTGATTCTAGAGGATTCCCGTCAATCGTGTTCGAACGCGCTCGATCGCGTTCGAACGCACTCAAAAAGCCCCTTCTTTGGATTTGCGAACGCGACATAGGCGTTCACAAGGCATTTGAACGCGGGCGTTCACAAGGCGTTCACAAACGCGGATGTTCACAAGGCGTTCACAAGGGTGTTCGAACGCGACCTATAGGTATTTTATTTTAATAAAAATAAACACTTAATGCAATAAGAAAAGATCCTAACTAAGTGTATCAGCCCACCACGCTTTTCGCACCTTGCCCTCAAGGTGAAAAGTCAGGGAAACGCTCTAAGATATCAGTCTCCAACTCCCATGTCGCCTTATCAGATGGCTTGCTAAGACACTCAACTAGAATCTCTATCTCCAATCTGGTACCATGTCATCGTTGGCGTCTAGAAAGTACTCGAACTGGCTCTACGATCTCTATCTCCTCCAATGGCTTTGGTAGAACCAATCCAACAATCTCATGATCTCCAATGCACTCTTTTAACAAAAAAGCATAAAAGACAGGGTGCACTCTCGACCCCTCCGGCAGCTCCAAATGATATGCAACTAGACCAATACGCTCTAACAACTGAATACATCTGCGGTCTAACAGCAAACTGTCTCGATTCTCCAACTTTGGATGGCGCTCCGAATCATCCATCACCTCCTACAATAATATTAAAATATCTAGGTCAGATGTACATGCATACCTCAGCTCATCAAGGAAGGGAAAGGTAGGAGATGAATAGGTTGCAAGCTTGGCTGTATCGGGTTGGCGCGATAGTGCATCCGCCGCTATATTTTCCGTTCCCTTCTTGTATTGAATTTCATAATCATACCCCAGCAATTTTGTGACCCATCGTTGCTGTGCTGAAGTGTGTATGCACTGTCCCATAAAATATGGAAGGCTCCTTTGACCGGTTCGAATAATGAATCGTCTACTAATCAAATAAGGCCTCCACTTTGTCACCGCATGTAGAATTGCCAATATCTCTCTCTTATAAGTCGATAATTGCTGAGATTTTTGCGATAAAGCAATGCTAAGATAGGCAATGAGATCCTTATTGCATTAGTACTGCTTCTATGCCAACACCCGATGTATCACATTCAACAATGAATTCTTTGATGAAGTCCGATAGTGCTAGAACGGGTGCCATCGTCATTGCTGTTTTCAATTTTTCAAATGCTAAAGTGGCTTCATCTGTTCATCTAAAAGAGTCCTTCTTCAACAAAGAAGTGAGAGGAGTAGCGATCTTGCCATATCCGGTGATAAATCGACGATAATAACCAGTCAGCTCCAAAATTCCTCTCAATCCGGTGGTAGTAGTAGGAATAGGCCAAGCAGTCATACATGCAACTTTTTAAGGATTCACCGCTACACCATCCGCTGAAATGATATGGCCTAAATACTCCACCTTTGGTACTCTCCATAGCCACTTGGACTTCTTGATCTTCAATTAGTTTTGCTCCAACAAATTCAGCACGTCATCCAAATGCCACCAATGCTCCAATTCAGTCCTACTATACATCAAAATATCATCAAAAAATACTAAGACATACCTTCGCAAGAGAGGCTGAAAATATATCATTCATGAGGCTTTGAAAGGTAGCTGGAGCATTAGTGAGACCAAAAGGCATCACTCGGAACTCGTAATGCCCATCCGGAGTCCGAAATGCAGTTTTGTGCACATCCACTGGGTGAACTCTAATTTGATGATACCCGGCCCTCAAGTCAAGCTTACTAAATATAGTCACCCCTGCAAGCTCATCCAGCAACACCTCAATAATCGGAATGGGATACAGATCCTTAATGGTAATAGCATTTAGTGCTCGATAGTCGACATAGTCGCCCCTACAAGCACGTTCAGCAACACCTCAATAATCAGAATGGGATACTGATCCTTGATGGTAATAGCAGTTAGTGCTCGATAGTCAACACAAAAACATCATGTTCCATCCTTTTTTCGCACCAATAGCACGGGGGATGAGTATGAGTTATGACTTGGTTGTATGAGACCTTGCTCCAACATCTCGGCTACCATCCTTGAGATAACTTTCTTTTGCACATGTGGATACCGATATGGCCTCACATTCGTCGGTGCAGCCTCAGGTACAATCTCTATACGATGGTCCGCCGCTCTCCTCGGTGGCAACTCTTGTGGCTCTTCAAATAGTCCAGAAAAGTTATCTAATAAATTAGACAATTCAATGGTAATACCTGAACTCATTTGAGGCTCATCTCCTGCTGGTCTTAACTGAAGAAGATAAGCCAAATCATACACACAAGGCAGCCCCACCATAGGTTGCATCGCAGGAATCCGCGAAGATCGAACACCATCAAGTCACACGTCTTTGTTTCCTTGTTTATATTTCATCCACATGCTCTGAAAATCAAATGTGACGGGTCCCAAACTCGGTAACCACTGAGCACCAAGGATAATATCTGCTCCTCATAGCGCCAACGGATACAAGTCCATAATGATGTCATGTCCTTGCACCCGTATACCGACTTGGCAACATAAGCTCTTCACCATAAGCTTCGTGCCGTCTCCAATAGCAACGTCAAACCTCGTAGTCAGTTCAACATCCAAAACCAAGCTCCTCACTAGCCCCTCGTCCAGAAAGTTGTGTGTACTCCCCGAATCGATGAGAATGTGCACATAATGCTTTCTAACGAGTCCGTCTACTCGTAACGTCCTCAGCGTGGAAGTACCTGAATATGCATGCATCGATATTTTAGCTTAGATATCTCCCTCAACGCCCTCCACAACGGCCTCCTCATGGGTCTCCTTTGGACACTCTCCATCATCAACTACCTCATCATCCTCCTTAGGACTCTCGATAGGCATCACACTCCCGATCGGTTTAGAACACCGATGACCGGGGGTGAAACGCTCATCACATCGAAAGCAAAGGTCCTTCGCTCTTCGCTCCTCCACTTGGGCAGGTGTCAGAGTCCGAACCGGGGGGGGGTCTAGTGCCTCCTCTAACGTCAAAAGAAGGTCTTAAAGGTGGTCGTGGTCTAGTAGTCACAACTGCTGTTTTTGAAATCGCAGAATTTCTAATCGGCATTCTAGGTGCAAATCGCCCATCTCGGTTATCCCAATTGGTTTTCGCTGCCATCTTTAGAGCCCTATGCTTTTGTTCCATCCTCACGGCCTTCTCAAAGGCCTTATCAAGAGTAGTAGGACATAGAGCACGAACATCCACTTGTATCTCCTCTCATAGCCCTGAAATAAATGTACTTATCAATATATGTTCAGACCACGGTGGCTCACAACGACTACTAACTCTTTCAAACTCAGCTTGGTACTCCAATACGGTAGTCCTTTGAACCATCTTGCTTAATGTGGCAGCAAAATCTTCATATGCCGCTATCCCAAATCTGCATGTAATCCTCCTACAAAAATCAGCCCATCCGATAAATCCACCACCAAGAATAACCGATTTTTACTAATGCAATGCTGTTCCTTGGAGGTGGAAGCTTGCAATCTGGACTTTCGCATTTTCCGCTGTACCTTGACAATCAAAATATTATTCAACTTGAAACACTCAATCCGTTGGATCATCGCCTTGGAATTTTGAAAAGTCCAAGAGTGTGGTTCTCTATAGCGTTGTCGGGTTCGCAAAAGATCCGTAGTTCAGGTCTAAACCTTTGTGCATATTGATCACCTTCTCTGAATCCTCAAGCACGTCCATCACCAATTCCATAGGGATCAACCTCATCCTCATAGTACCATGGCTCGCTTGAAAGACCCGTAGAGGCCTCCCGAGATGCGAGTCAGTGGCAGACAGTGCGACTATTCCCAAGCACCCAGGAATGGAACATCCATAAATAACTTGGACCTTCTTTTTTTCCAGAAGGTGGCACTTTCAAGGCGTCCGTTAATCACTACAAGACCCACTTGAGGCACCACCGCCGGTCTTGTGTTTTATACCGGAGGTGGAGGATGATGTGAAGGCATAGGTAGGAGGGGATCATTGACACTCATATGACACACTTGGACCTGTGAGATATCGGTTCGACGGGGTCCCACTGTTGGTCTTTCTTGAAACTCCGTTCGTCGTCGAGGAGATGACGAACCCAATCGATTCATGACATATTCCTTGAATTTATTATGATCCTTTTGTATGTTGTCAACTCTATGCAACACTGTTTGGAACATGCCCCTTAGTTCATCCATATTCGAACCCATGGATGTTGGTTGACTCGGTCCTACCGTGGTCGCTCCAAAAGAATTGGCCTCACGGTTAGGATCTTCGTGCATTGAGTCCTCCCTTGTCGGTGTGCTCTCCATAGGTCTCCTTATTGATGTCATCTTTCTTGTTTCAACAATTAATGAAGGTCTGAGGTTCGCTTGCTCTGATACCAAGTTGATAGTGCTCTGATACCAAATTGATAAGCTCTAATACCAATTGATAGTGGTCTGCTACTAAATGATAGGCTCTGATACCAATTGATAAGCTCTGATACCAATTTGATGGGATTTGGAACCAAAAGATCGGCTATGGAATAATTCATTAAGATCTAAATTTATTTTAGAAAGCAGTCCGCACAATTGTGAGAACATATTTGTCAGATATTCTCTGGTAGTCATAAAATGAAACTAATTGAGTTGGATCTGTAAGTTCCTATTCTACAACTTTTGTATTTACTCCCTTCACAGATTCGAACTGTAGTAGGGACGAAAACATGGAATAACGTGGGTGATGGTGGTGGTGACGGGTGGAGTGGATGTTAGGGTTATGGATGGGTATGAAGATGATGGTGGATTGTGGAAGTGATTAAGGGAAGTAGACGAAGAGAATGAAGTGGTCGAGATCTCAAAAAAGAGGGGTGACTCGACAGACGAGGGAGATTGGACAGACGAGGGAGATTGGAAGCGTTCGAACACACTCAAAAAGCCCATTCTCTAGATTTGCGAATGCAACACAAGCATTCACAAGGCGTTCGAACACGGGCGTTCATAAACTCGGGCGTTTAAAAGGGCGTTCGAATGCGACTCCACCTGCGTTCGGTCGCGACCTACAAGAATTTTATTTTAATGAAAATAAACACCTAATACAATAAGAAAAGATCCTAACTAAGTGTATCATGGAAATGCTTGAGCAAGGGATTATTCAACCGAGTAGAAGTACCTACTTGTCGCCAGTGCTGTTGGTTTGGAAGAAAGACGAGAGTTGGTGATTTTGTGTCGACTACCGAGCCTTGAACGCGACTAATGTCAAAGACCGATACCCAATATCGGTGATCGAGGAGTTGCTGGATGAACTTATAGGGTTGGCTTACTTCAGCAAACTTGACTTAAGAGTGGGGTACCATCAAATCTGCGTTGATCCAAAATATGTGTACAAAACGACGTTCTGAACTCACGATGGCCACTATGAGTTCCGAGTCATGCCGTTTGGGCTCACTAACGCACTAGCCACCTTCCAAGGGCTGATGAATGACCTTTTTCGCCCGCTCTTGCGTCGGTATGTGCTCGTCTTCTTTGACGATATTCTAGTGTATAGCAGGAATTGGAGCGAGCACTTGCAGCATGTGCATGAGGTGTTGAATATCTTACAACAAAACCAGTTAAAAGTCAAGATGAGCAAGTGTCTTTGGGGAGAGCCATGAGTGGAGTACTTGGGACATATAATCTCAACGAGAGGAGTGGAAGTTGACCCAAGCAAGATCAAGAATATGGTGGACTGGCCGATTCCCACTAATTAGCGGGAATTGAGGGGATTCCTTGGGTTGATGGGGTACTACCGGCGATTCGTTGCCAACTATGGCAAAATTGCTGCCCCACTGACCTCCTTACTTAGAAAAGGAGGGTTTTAATGGACGGGCAAGGCGATGGAGGCCTTCGAACCATTGAAGAGAGCCATGTCTACCGCACCGGTTCTAGCACTACTAGATTTCAGCAAGCCCTTTGTGGTGGAATGCGACGCTTCGGGTGAGGGCATTGGAGCAGTTCTGATGCAAGAGGGCAGACCCATGGCATATATGAGCAAGGCATTGTCAAATCGGTTGCGACGGCTATCCACCTACGAGCGCAAAATGCTAGCAATTCTACACGCCGTCACCAAATGGCGATCCTATTTGATTGGCCAACGGTTTACTATCCGCACGGACCAGCGTAGCTTACCCTACTTCATGTAGCAACATGTGCACACTCCAGCACAGCAACGGTGGGTCACGAAACTCTTTGGGTATGACTACAAACTAGTCTACAAAAAGGGGATCAAGAACCGAGCGGTCGATGCCCTTTCATACCAACTAGACACAAGTGAGCTCGCCTCCTTGTTAGTACCAACCTTTCCTCTATTTTCAGATATGTGGGGAACCAATGCAGAGGATCAAATCATAGAGGAGCTTGAGTGAGAGTTCAAAGATCGCTTCCCTAATTTCAAACCTTGAGGACAAGGTTGCGGAAGCGTGGTGGATTGATATGATTCAGATTTCACCGATGTCGTCTCGAGCATGGATACACTTTAGGGATGTCTTTGTTTCTTATTTTAGTGTTTAATTCTTAAAAAAATAAGTTTCTTTATGTCGCGTTCGAATGCAGGTGGAGTGCGTTCAAACGCGGTTGTGAACGCCTGCATTAGGTTCGCACATCCAAAGAGTGTGAATTGTGCCTTCAAATGCCGCATTCGAACACGCCTGCGAACGCCTGCATTGCGTTCGCAAATCTAGAGAAGTGCGAAAAATGTGCATTCAAACGCGGTCGGTAAAAATATACTATTTAGGGTTATTTTTGAATTGTTTGGTTAGTCTCTAAAGGTGTGGATGGCTACCATGGAGTCATTATTGATGAATTGAGTTTTTGCCTTGTCTCCTTTGTCTTCTTCGCTCCCATTCTCTCGATCCCCGACGACGCCGCTTCTAATCTCCCTCGACAAGCCAATCACCCTAGTCCCTTAGGTGCGGCTCACTCCTCCCCCTTTTTCCAATCTATCCCACACTTGCCCTAACCCTTCCACAACCACTTATTCATTGGTGCCACCCCATTAACGCCGGTCCACCACCATCCACCATCATCTAGGATCTCGTGCCTCCATCCACAGATCCTAAGACAGACCCCCTGATGTTCGTCCACTAATCAGATTATATCTCAAAATCCCTATATCCGATTCATCTAAAACTTGATTTGTTGGAAAGATTTTCTCTAGGGCTACAACATATCAAAATCTCACATCGATCTGATGGCGGCATCTTTCGGGATCTTTTTCTAAAGTTCTGTGGGAAATTCTGTCCAGATCTGGAAATTATGAGAGATCGAACCTTAGCCTAAAGGGGAGATCGTATCATCGTGCCCCCTTGCTTTTCAAGGATTGGTCCACCCTCTACCCCTTTGTTTAGCTTAATGCTCTACCCTACCATCGCTACCATTATCACCCCCAATACCTAACCATTATTTCATCTTATTCATCACGTCCATATCGCAACCATTGGACCAATGGTCAATATTTCCCTTATAACTTCTGATCTACACCTTCGATCGATGTGATTTTGGTTACGTTGGATCCCTTACTTCAAGGTGAACAACTTGTCAAAGTATTAGATCTATTGGACAGCTAGATCATTTGTTGTTCTTCTCGAAAGTTCTACCCTAGATCCAAACTGATCTTGAGTTTCATTCACACTTCATCAAACTGGATTGTAATAGTGGTATCAGAGCTAGGCTGATGTAGAACATACCATTGGTGATGAAAACTTGAGCGATGGCTACTAGAAGGCAAATAAAAGATCTAAACGTAATGGACGAAGGTGGAAACATTGAAAAACCAAGGCGTGAAGCACGAAGAACAGATCTTTCCTCGGAAAGTCCAAAGATTGTGGAAGGCCTCACGTCCGTGTTAATGGATGCCTCGGCACCGATCAACATGATCTTAAAAAGATTGGTGAAGGCTAGTGATGAGAACAATGAAGACCATCACGCCACTTGCGAAGCAATTCATGGATTGATGTTGGAACGCGGCGAGACCTCAACACATCGACGTCAACCATCGAATCCAGCTAGCTCTACTGTGGGTCATGTCATCCATGACAATGAGCTGCTCCTTCCACACTGCATGGCATGAGAGGCCGCGACTAACTTTACATAAAGATGATGAGGAGTGGGTGGAGTATGATGAGGTGGAACACCGACATGATTTCATGCAACAAAGAAGGGATGACTTCGGTCAAGGCTACGACCCTAACGATGACTTCCGTGTACGAGGTCGGTCAATACATCTTGATTTTCCAAAATTTCAAAGTGGCGATCCTTTTGATTGTATATATAAGGCCTAGCAATTTTTTGAGTTCTAAAAGATGTCAAAAGACTCCAATGTGATTGATGGGTTCTTATACCAATTGATAGGTTACGGAATAACTCCTTTAAGATCTGTATTTATTGCAGAAAGCAGTCCACGCAACCGTGGGAGCTTATTTGTCAATTATTCTCCTTTAGTCATAAAATTACAAAACAAAGTAGATAATATCCGGTTAGCCCCAAAAATCCTCTCAATTCGATGGTAGTAGTAAGAATAGAACAAGCGGTCATGCATGCAACCTTTTGAGGATCCGCCACTACACCATCCGCTGAAATGATGTGGCCTAAATACTCTACTTATGGTACTCTCCATAGGCACTTGGACTTCTTTATCTTTAATTGGATTTGCTTTACCAAATTCAACACGTCCTCCAAATGCCGCCAATGCTCCAATTTAGTCTTGCTATACCCCAAAATGTCATCAAAAAATATTAAGACATACCTTCGCAATAGTGGCCAAAATATATCATTCATGAGGTCTTGAAAGGTAGCTGTTGCATTGGTGAGACGAAAAGGCATCACTTGGAACCTGTAATGCCCATCTAGAGTCCGAAACGTAGTTTTGTACACATCCGACGAGTGAACTCTAATTTGATGATACCCGGCCCTCAAGTCAAGCTTGCTGAATATAGTCGCCCCTGTAAGCTCGTCCAACAGCTCCTCTATAACCGGAATGGGATACTGGTCCTTGACGGTAATAGCGTTTAGTGCCCGATAGTCAATACAAAAATACCATGTCCCATCCTTTTTCGCACTAACAGCATGGGGGATGAGTATGAGCTATGACTTAGTTGAATGAGATCTTGCTCCAACATGTCGGCTACCATCTTAGAGATAACTTCTTTTTGCACATGTGGATATCGATATGGCCTCACATTCGCCGGTGCAGCCCTGGGCACAATTTCTATGCGGTGGTCCCCTGTTCTCCTTAGTGGCAACTCTTTCTGTTCCTCAAATAGTCCAGCAAATTTGTCTAATAAATTAGATAACTTAGGGGTAGTATCTAGACTAATTTGAGGCTTATCTCCTATTGGTCATAAATGTAGAAGATAAGCCAAATCACTCGCACATGGCAGCCCCACCATAAGCTACATCATAGGAATCGGTGAAGATCGTACACCATCAAGCCGCACATTTTTGTTTCGTTGCTTAAATTTCATCCACATGCTTCGAAAATCAAAAGTGACGGGTACTAAGCTTTATAACCACTCAGTGCTTAGGACAATGTCTGCTCCTCACAGTGCCAACGGATACAAGTCCACAATGATGTCGTGTCCTTGCACCCGTATACCACCCCGACGATATAAGCTCTCCTCCTTAAGCTTCGTGCCGTCTCCAACAGCAACGTCTAATCCTGTGTTCGATTCGGCATCCAAATCCAATCTCCTCACTAACCTCTCATCTAGAATGTTAGGTTTTTATTTGTTGGCAATTATGTACAAAATATTCTAAGTTTATTTTTTCATGTATATGAGCTTTTCACAAGTCTAGAATATCTCTGGTGTGAAGAATTGCAAGATCATTAGAGAAAAGCCGTCGCGTTCACACCGCGTTCGAACGCGAAAACTGCGTTCACACAGACAAAGAGCCGCGTTCACAAACGCGTTCGAACGCGGGCACTGCATTCACACAGACAGAAAGCCGCGTTCACAAACGCGTTCGAACGCGGGTACTGCGTTCACACAGACAGAGAGCCGCGTTCACAAACGCGTTCGAACGCGGGTACTGCGTTCACACAGACTGAGAGCAGCGTTCACAAACGCGTTCGAACGCAACCTGGAGAATTCAAGCTGTCGCGTTCGAACGCACTTGGGCCCGTTCGAACGCACCTGAGATTAAGTCAGGCCGTTCAAACGCACCCGGGCCGCGTTCGAACGCACCTATGAATTTTGTAATTTATTGGATTTTCGTGAGTACGGATAAGACTCAGATTTGGCTCTATCTTGAAGATCATATATAAGGAATGTTGTTACGATCCTTCCTCGGCTATAGGCTCTGATACCAGATTGATACGAACCCTCTTTTGGTGCTATGGCTCTGATTCAAGATTAATACGATCTTGCACGGAACTTTGAGATCAGATCCCGAAATATCCCGCCGTTGGATCGCTGTGAAATTTTGATATGTTGTAGGCCCGGAAAAGAGCTTTCCAACGGATCTAGTTTCAGGCGAATCGGAGATGGGGATCTCGAAATATCGTTCGTTTAGTGGACGAACGTCAGGATACTCTGTTTTGGATTCCGTGGATGAAGGCACGAAATCCTAGGTAATGGTGGATTGTGGAGGGCCGGTGTTGATGGGGTGGCACCGGTGTAAAAGTGATGGTGGAAGGGTTATGGATGATGAAAAGGTTAGGGATAGCGATGGATAAATTGGAAGAAGGGGGAGAAGAGGGCCACTCCTAAGGGACTAGGGTGATTGGCCTGTCGAGGGAGATTAGAAGCGGCGTTGCCGGGGAGATTGAGGGAACGAGAGCGAAGAAGATGAAGGAGGCAAGGCAAACTCAATTCTCAATATTCAATAATAATTTTGGTTGCCCTACACATACTTTTATAGGCTAACCAACAACTCAATCTTATCCTAAAACACAATCTTATCCTAAAACTCAATCTTATCCTAAAACTCAATCTTATCCTAAAACTCAATCTTATCCTAAAACTCAATCCAAACTCGAGACGATGTCGGTGAAGTCCGAATCGTATCAATCCACCACGCTTCCGCAACCTTGTCCTCAAGGTTTGAAATTTGGGAAGCGATCCATGATGTCTGCCTCTAGCTCCCATGTAGACTCGTCAGTAGGTTTGCCCAACCACTCAATCAGCACTTCAGTCTCTAATCTGGATCCTTGGCGTCTTCTCCTACGACTTAGGACTCGAACCGGCTCAGTGGAGCCATCTTCCTCCATTAGTTCGGGTAAGGTCGAACCCACTACATGGTTAGGCCCGATCTGGGCCTTCAATGCCGAGACATGGAAGACGGGATGTATCCTGGTTCCTTCAGGTAGGTCCAATCGGTAAGCTACTGGACCGATTCGTTGTAGCACTCGGTACGGACCATAGTACTTGTATCCCAACTTTTGGTTCAAAATTGGCCTCAATGTGGATTGTCGATACGGTTGAGCTCGAACGAACACCAATTGATCCACCTCAAATTCTCGCTCACGTCTGCCTTTGTCATGCGTTTGCTTCATGCGGTTTTGTGCTGTGGCTAGGTGAGTCTTGAGCCGTCTCAATGTTTCATCTCGATCAGCAAGCTCCAAGTCAAGCTCAGTCCTATCCGTCGCTGCGAGTCTATCGTAGGCACGCAAGACAGGGGGAGTGCGCCCATAAACCGCCTCAAATGGGGTCATGCCAATGCTTGAGTGATGAGCGGTATTGTATGACCACTCAGCCCAAGGAAGAAATTTGACCCAATCCTTTGGTCGATCCGCCACAAAGCATCGCAAGTATTGCTCTAGTCCACGATTCACCACCTCGGTTTGGCCATCCGTCTCGGGGTGATAAGCTGAACTAAGATTGATTTGAGTCCCTTGCAATCTGAAGAACTCGGACCAAAACTCACTTATGAAGATGCGATCCCGGTCTGACACGATCGTCCTAGGCATCCCATGCAAGCGTGCCACTTCCCGAACAAAAATTTCAGCAACCCTTTTTGCTGAAAACGGATGAGACAATGTTATGAAATGTGCATACTTGCTCAGTCTATCCACCACAACAAACACCACCGATTGTCCTCGAACTTCCGGCAGCCCCTCGATGAAGTCCATGGAGATATCCTCCCAAATACGCTCTGGTATCGGTAGTGGTTGCAGTAGCCCGCTAGGCTTGAGTGCCTCCGATTTGACTCGTTGGCAGATTTGACATTCACGCACATACTTCTTCACGTCCGTCTTCATCCCAGTCCAAGTACAGTTTTGGGCCAGCCGCTTGTAAGTACGTAATACCCCTTCATGACCTGCTATAGGAGTATCATGGAAGTGTGCCATCAATAGCCTCCGTAGCTCTTCGTTTCGGGGTACCTTAATTCGTCCATGCTCTAGTACTAACCCATTGCGCTCCTCGTGCTCGGGGTTGCTTGAGGGGTTCTCTCTCAACTCCTCCATGAGTCGGACCAGATCACTATCCTCTGCACTGGCTCTTCGTAGATCTGAAAAGAAAGGAAAAGTGGGTGCCGAGAAAGAAGCGAGCTCCCTTTCTTTTGAAAGTTCAAGCAGCGGTTTACTTCCATCCAACAACACTCTCTGATCATCTCTCCAAAAGGTCAATGTGAGGCTTATAAAATCAAAGGTCACGGGCCCCAAGCTCCGAAGCCATTGGGTCCCTAAAACAATATCGGCACCTTGCAAGGCCAATGGATAAAGATCCAATGTGAAAATTTGGCCTTGCACCTTCAATTCTGCACCTCCACAAATAGAATCTGCTCGCAAGGTGGTGCCATCTCCAATCGTCACATCGAACCCTTCCGTGGGTTCCGACTCGAGCCCAATCTTCCTAAGGAGCCTCTTGTCAATGAAGTTGTGGGTGGACCCGGTGTCAATCAAGATTCTCACTGTGGTCTTCTTGACTACACCGTTCACCCGCAATGTCTTTGGCGCAGCTGTCCCCGAATAGGCGTGGAGGGAGATTTTGGCCACCGTGTCCTTCGCGTGATGTTGCTCCTCAACTTCTTCTCCTCGATGTCCAGCCACATCTGCACTTTCAGCTGCCATGGGTGGAAGATCGTGGCCTTCTCCTTTGAGTGGTAGCTTGGCAGGGAGCTGCAACGTCATCGCTGGTGATGAAGCTGTCGTGGTCGACTGTCGATTGACCGAGGAGAATGGTAGAAGATCGCTGGAGGCCATATGCGATTTCTTCTTAGTTGCCGACTCACTATGGTTGCAAAGGGAGCTAGTGAAAGGCGGCCCAAGTGTCGAAATTCGCGATTTCGGATCATCTCCTTCACCACTGATGAGGATTCCTGATGAGGGATATCCAGCGACCAGGTGTGGCGTAGCCAGCACTTCGCGATTTGTCGACAAGGTCTCCGGTGCATGGGAAGATGTGGAGGTTCCGAGGGCTGCTACAATGGTTGCAGATCTCATTGTAGTTGGTGGCAGTTCGTTGCGGCTGACCATAGGTCGAGGTGTAGAATCTCGCTCTTGCTGGATAGCCGAACTTTCCCCTATTTTTGTGATGAACGGGGAGGCCGTGGAGGATGTTGGGTATGTTGTGGAGGGTTCCCAATACTGTCTTGTGATTGCCTTGCTTGTTGAAAAAGGTTTCGTCCATGCCCGTATTTCCTGCATCATCTCCATCATTATTTGCTTGTTGATGGCAATCTGTTTGGAAATAGACCCCAACATGGATAGAACGCTAGGTTCTTCCGTATTCCTATTAGATCGAGTGATCGTCATTGGAAGCGCTTGTCCGAGGAACGGTGGCTCTGATACCAGCTTGTTACGATCCTTCCTCGGCTATAGGCTCTGATACCAGATTGATACGAACCCTCTTTTGGTGCTATGGCTCTGATTCAAGATTAATACGATCTTGCACGGAACTTTGAGATCAGATCCCGAAATATCCCGCCGTTGGATCGCTGTGAAATTTTGATATGTTGTAGGCCCGGAAAAGAGCTTTCCAACGGATCTAGTTTCAGGCGAATCGGAGATGGGGATCTCGAAATATCGTTCGTTTAGTGGACGAACGTCAGGATACTCTGTTTTGGATTCCGTGGATGAAGGCACGAAATCCTAGGTAATGGTGGATTGTGGAGGGCCGGTGTTGATGGGGTGGCACCGGTGTAAAAGTGATGGTGGAAGGGTTATGGATGATGGAAAGGTTAGGGATAGCGATGGATAAATTGGAAGAAGGGGGAGAAGAGGGCCACTCCTAAGGGACTAGGGTGATTGGCCTGTCGAGGGAGATTAGAAGCGGCGTTGCCGGGGAGATTGAGGGAACGAGAGCGAAGAAGATGAAGGAGGCAAGGCAAACTCAATTCTCAATATTCAATAATAATTTTGGTTGCCCTACACATACTTTTATAGGCTAACCAACAACTCAATCTTATCCTAAAACACAATCTTATCCTAAAACTCAATCTTATCCTAAAACTCAATCTTATCCTAAAACTCAATCCAAACTCGAGACGATGTCGGTGAAGTCCGAATCGTATCAAATGTGAAACCCTAACTTTAGAGTGGTTGAAGAAGATTATTCAAGAAGACTTTTTGGAGGCTACATCGTTTCTTCAACAAACAAGGTCCTTCGCATCTACAAATCTTTATCTTTCGTCTTAAGAGCTATCTAGACAAAAGATCAATCTCGAGGGCTACTGAGATTGGACTTCAATCACAAGAAGCAGTAAATCGTGGGTTCTAGCGATCAAGACTGAGAGAACAAAGTCGTTTGGATCGACGGGTTGTCTTGTGAGTCAGTCTTGTAACTGCTACTATCATAGTGATTGGTTTTTATCCGAGTTTGGATCCGTGGTTTTTTTTTCCGTTTTGGGTTTTTCCTCATTAAAATCTTGGCGTTCATTTCTACTTTCGTTCTTAATATTTCTTCGATCTTTTACTTAAGCGAACGAGCGATATTATTGCCTAGTGTTTAGATATATACGTTTGTCTGGGATTTTTTTTCAATTGGTATCAGAGCAGGTTCTCTCATTCTTTGAGAGAGATCAGATAGGCATGAATTTTCATAGAGATGGACCCACATCTATTAGACCTCCTATTCTAGATGGATCAAATTATGGATATTGGAAAGCTAGGATGAGAGCTTATTTGAAGTCTATAGATGAGCGATTCTCTTGGTATTCAACATGAGTTTTCAGCTCTTATAATTCCACAACAGAACGGGATTGTTGAAAGAAAAAACTGAGTTGTGCAGGAAATGGCTAGGGTTATGCTTCACGCTAAAAAGGTTACTCAAAGGTTTTGGGCAGAGGCGGTCAATACAGCGGTACATGTGATAAATCGTGTTTATCTAAGACCAGGTACAAATATGATTGCTTATGAAATCTGGAAAGGTAAGAAACCTAGTGTTAAGTATTTTCGAGTTTTTGGTAGTAAATGTTATATCTTGCGTGATCGAGAATATTTGACTAAATTTGACACTAGAAGTAGCGAAGGCATCTTCTTGGGGTACTCGAATAATAGTAGAGCCTATAGAGTATTTAATCTTGACACTTCTACTGTTATGGAATCTGCTAATATTATGATAGATGAATCCTCGACTGACTTAACTAAAGCTACTTCTATTTCTGTTTCTGCAGATACATATTACGAAGAAATAGGAAAGGAGCTTGATCTGAAAATTGAGAATCAGGACGGGGACAAAGTTGAAATGAACAAAAATGACTGCAACGTACCGGAACCATCTGCTAGAGTGAAATCAAATCATTCACTGTCACAAGTGATCAGAGACATGAATGAACCAATTAAGACAAGACGACAAATCCAAAGTGAGGTATCATTTACTTGTTATACATCCTCTTTTGAACCTAAAAATATGAAGGAAGCATTGTTAGACGATTCTTGGGTTAATGCTATGCATGAGGAATTAGAGCAATTTTCTAGGAATGATGTTTGGTATTTAGTTCCTAGAGCAATTTTCTAGGAATGATGTTTGGTATTTAGTTCCTAGACCTAAGAATGTGAATGTCATTGGAACAAAATGGATTTACAAGAATATAAGTGATGAACATGGCAATATAGTTCGAAATAAAGCCAGACTAGTAGCAGAGGGATACACTCAGGTTGAGGGTATAGATTTTGATGAGACCTTTGCTCCTGTTGCTAGATTAGAGTCTATTTGTATACTGCTTGCCATTGCTTGTCATTTAAAATTTAAATTATTTCATATTGATGTTAAAAGTGCTTTCTTGAATGGTATCCTGAAGGAAGATGTTTATGTGGAACAACCTAAGGGTTTCGAAGATCAAAAATTTCCTTCTCATGTTTTTAAATTGAAAAAGGCTCTTTACGGGCTAAAACAAGCTCCAAGAGCTTGGTATGAGAAGTTGACCACCTTTTTAGTGGATGCGGGGTACATTCGAGCGGGAGTGGACAAGACATTGTTCATTAGACGTGAAAACAAGAGTTTAGTTGTGGCACAAATATATGTGGATGACATTGTATTTGGGGCGACGAGTCAATTATTAGCTAAGGAGTTTGCAGATCTCATGCACAGTCATTTTGAGATGAGCATGATGGGTGAGTTGAAGTTCTTTTTAGGGCTCCAAATTACTCAATTGGAGAGAGGGATTTTTATCGCTCAAACCAAGTATGCTAAGGATCTTGTGACTAAATTTGGTTTAGAAAAAGCAAAAGATGCTAGAACTCCTATGAGTACAACTACCAAACTAGGTAAGGACATGTCAGGAAAAAGTGTTGATCAGACAGTGTATAGGAGCATGATTGGTAGCCTTTTGTATTTAACTGCTAGTAGACCTGACATTGCATTTAGTGTTGGTGTGTGTGCTAGGTTTCAGTCTGTACCTAAGGAGTCACATTTGTTTGCTGTGAAACATATCATAAAATATGTCAGTGACACAGTTGATTTAGGTATCTGGTTTACTTATGACTCGGGCGCTATCATATCGGGATACACGGATTCTGATTGGGCAGGTTCATGTGATGATAGAAAAAGTACTTCAGGTGGATGTTTTTATGTTGGAAACAATCTAGTTGCTGGGCACAAAACTCAATATCTTTATTTACTACGGAGGCCGAGTACATTGCAGTAGGGAGTTGTTATTCTCAGTTACTATGGATGAAACAGATGGTCAAGGATTATGGCATTGAACAAAATACTATGGTGCTTTATTGTGACAACATGAGTGCTATTAATATATCGAAAAATCCTGTTCAACACTCGCGTACAAAACATATTGATATCCGACATCATTTTATAGGCGAGTTAGTTGAAGACAAAACAATAGCACTGGAACATGTTGAGACGGAGAAACAGTTGGGTGATTTGTTTACAAAACCTTTGGATTTACAGAGATTTGAGTATCTTCGTACTTCTTTAGGGATTTGTGCTTTGGACTGATTTTATTGGGATTTGAGTTCTTTTTAGTTTGCGAGTTTCTTTCGTTTCGTTTTTTTAGGTTTTCTTTTACTCTGAAATTTTCTTTGGTTTTAGTTTCAGATTTGTCGAGAGTTTTTGTCATAAAAAAAATTGATGCACTCCTAGATTCAATAATATACTCTTGACATGAAAATATGATTTTTCTCTTGATTATGAGTTATTATAGTCAATTTTGTCATCTTGTAGCATATTGTATCAATTTTGATTTTGTCACTCCCTCGACTTTATTATAATGAAACTAAATTTAATGCACTCATAACGTATGTGTATTCTTGAGTGAGCATGATATCATGAATTATTTTTTTTAAATAGCTCACTATTAACCTTGATTTGCACAGTTTGACCTCATGCTTAGTCATCAAAAATTTGTTCATAAAAGACCAATGAAAAGGGCTACAATGAGTTAGTGTGAAGGCCGTCTTGTTTAGAGTCCAGTTTGACTCAGTACATTATTTGCAAAATTAACAAAAAAAAATGACATATGTGAAATTCTTCTTGCACATTGTTTGATTTGTACTACAAGAAAAGGGCTACCTACTCATGTGTGAAAGCCATCATTGCACATACATGTTTCAGTAAAAAAAATACAGGAAAAATTCCTGTTGTGTTATGGAGAATAAGTCGAAAAGTGTAAAATTTCAATACTAAGTCGGTTTGACTACTGTGTTGCATCATTGTTTATATAGGAAAGTTTGTTTAAGAAGATTGGTTCATGTTATCTATGCTCATCTTGCATATGCATATCGTTATGATCAATCAATATTAATTTAATTTTGAGTGATGCATTCGAATCGATTATAATATGCTTTTGATGATTTGATTGATCTGTGTATGACTTATTTCATTTGATTGTCATATTCTATGTCTTGAATATATTTTGGAATTCTAGAAGTGCATCTCCAAAAAGATTTTTAACTTGTCTTTAGTTTAAAAAAAAATTATGAAAAAAAAGGAAAAAAAAGGCGTTCGAACGAGGATTCTTGAGTTCGAACGCGGCGCGTTCGAACGCACGGACTGGTGCGTTCGAACGCACTCGTGGGTTCTTTAAATACTGCATCCGAACCCAAGGGTTTCATCTTTCATTTTCAAAACCCTAAAAACCCTTCATTTTCCCCTTCTTAAATCCTCAAGATCTTGGTGTTTCTCCTCGAATTTTTCACTACAAATCCTTTTTGGGGGTAGATCTCCTCCGGATCTAGTGTATTTTTGAGTTTCTCCTCACATTTGCAAGGTATGATCATCCATTATTTTCCTAGTATTTTATTCAATAAACATGCTTGATCTTGAGTGATTTTGTGCGTTCTCAACTTTTGATCATGTTAATGTTAAACTCTTGATGGTTCTTGTGAGATTTAACGTGATATCTTAGCGTTTTTCAAGTGAAAGATGTTTTTCCTTTTGGGGCTTCATGGTTTCTACCATTTTTTTGGAATTCTTGCTATTTTTTGGTTGCTTTGGGCATGTATTGAATATTGCAACGTGTTTTCTTTTCAAGAATGCCTAAAAAAACGTCAGTGACCAAGAAACCAAGGCCGCCTTCGTCGCCATCCTCGACTCCCAAGTTTTCTTCAACAACGGCTGCGGGTCGCTACAAACATAATTTTGGCACCTGTCCTGTTATCTATAAAAGACCCGTGGTTATATCTGATTTTTCTGAATTGGGGATTGAACAGATCTTTACTGAACGAGGATGGTTATCAGTGTGTCGGATGAGCGGGACTGCTTATGTGGAAGTTGTTCCGGAATTCTTTAGTAATGCCACGATTTTCGATCACTATATACGTTCTACTGTTCGTGGTGTATCTATATACCTGGATTTCGATGTTATTCGTGCTGAACTTCGTCTTCCTGATGGTGAGTTTCAGTATCCAACGTCTGCTCCACTTCCTAATGTCAATGAATATGCCGGTACTGTCCTGATCAAAGGGGAACGTTGGAAAGGTAACATGATGCCGCATGCAAAGCTGACATCTGTGGCTCGCATGCTTCACCTCTTTTTTGTCTGTACAATGTTACCCCCAAGACTCGACATTCCAGCATTAGTCTGGATCGTGCGTTCCTTCTTCATGCCATGTTATTGGGAGTCTCTATTGACTTAGCTGCAGTGATCTATGATTCGATTCTCTCAGCTGCACAGAAAGAAGCACTTCGTGAGGGATTACCTTTTGGCATTTTTCTTACAAATTTGTGCACTCAAAGTGGGGTGCGAATAGATGCTTCGGAACCTTCTCTTACTTCGCAGAAACCATTGGATCGGATAACTCTGAAGCGGAGTCAAGCTCACGACCAGTCATCTCCTCTCAAACCATCCTCTTTCGTCGCTGGTCGGTCATCGCACCTCGACAGTTCTGATGATAGCTCTACCGATGACTCATCTCCCACTGAGGGGGAGTTACCACAGTACTTGGACCGTTTCGATTAGCTTAGTACTCAAGTGTAGGATCTCCATTCAGCGGTGAATGATTTACGTACTGAGCAAGTCCGTCAGGGAACTGTACTTGATTCCATGTTGACGATTCTTCATCGTCAGTTTCCTCCGAGTTCCTAGTCTTTGGCATTTGTGCCAAAAAGGGGGAGAGTGTCTTAGTGTTTAGGTGTCTAGGTGTGTAGGGGGAGTATGGGCATAGGTGGAGTTTAGTGGAGTTTACTTAATGTTTGAAACCTTGCTTTTTCTTAGTGTCGTTGGCATTTGAACTTAACTTGAAGTAATTGTGATAACGTGTGTTTAATCTTTGTCTATTTAAATTTTTGTTGATTGCTCAGTTTGAAGTCTTTGTATTCTAGACTTGTTGATTGCTCAGTTTGAAGTCTTTGTAATATCTTGTAACCTTGGTGTTTTCTCACAAATTGCCAAAGGGGGAGATTGTTAGGTTTTTATTTGTTGGCAATTATGTACAAAATATTCTAAGTGTATTTTTTCATGTATATGAGCTTTTCATAAGTCTAGAATATCTCTGGTGTGAAGAATTGCAAGATCATTGGAGAAAAGCCGTCGCGTTCATACCGCGTTCACAACCGCGTTCGAACGCAAAAACTGCGTTCACACAGACAGAGAGCTGCGTTCACAAACGCGTTCGAACGCGGGCACTGCGTTCACACAAACAGAGAGCCGCGTTCACAAACGCGTTCGAACGCGGGTACTGCGTTCACACAGACAGAGAGCCGCGTTCACAAACGCATTCGAACGCGGGCACTGCGTTCACACAGATAGAGAGCCGCGTTCACAAACGCGTTCGAATGCGGGTACTGCGTTCACACAGACCGAGAGCAGCGTTCACAAACGCGTTCGAACGCAACCTGAAGAATTCAAGCTATCGCGTTCGAACGCACTTGGGCCCGTTCGAACGCACCTGAGATTAAGTCAGGCTGTTCGAACGCACCCGGGCCGCGTTCGAACGCACCTATGAAGTTTGCAATTTATTGGATTTTTATGAGTACGGATAAGACTCAGATTTGGCTCTATCTTGAAGATCATATATAAGGATTGTGAAACCCTAACTCTAGTGTGGTTGAAGAAGATTATTCAAGAAGACTTTTTGGAGGCTACATCGTTTCTTCAACAAACAAGGTCCTTCGCATCTACAAATCTTTATCTTTCGTCTTAAAGGCTATCTAGACGAAAGATCAATCTCGAGGGTTCTAGCGATCAAGACTGAGAGAACAAAGTTGTTTGGATCGACGGGTTGTTTTGTGAGTCAGTCTTGTAACTGCTACTATCATAGTGGTTGGTTTTGATCCAAGTTTGGACCCGTGGTTTTTTTCCCGTTTTGGGTTTTTCCACGTTAAAATCTTGGCGTTCATCTCTACTTTCGTTCTTAATATTTCTTCGATCTTTTACTTAAGCGAACGAGCGATATTATTGCGTAGTGTTTAGATACATACGTGTGTCTGGGATTTTTTTTCATAGAAAGTTGTGTGTACTTCCCAAATTGATGAGGATGTGCACACAATGCTTTCTAACGAGTCCATCTACTCGTAACGTTCATAGCGTGGAAGTACTCGTATATGCATGCATTGATATTTTAGCTTGGATATCTTCCTCCATGCCCTCCTCAACGGCCTCCTCATGGACCTCTTCTAGACACTCTTCATCATCAGTAATCTCATCATCTCCTCGAGACCATCAATGAGCATCACACTCCCGATTGGTTTGGAACACCGATGACTGAGGGTGAAACGCTCATCACATCGAAAGGAAAGGCCCTTCACTCTTCGCTCCTCCACCTAGGCAGGTGTGAGAGTTCGAACGGGGGGGGGGGTCTTGTGCCTCCTGTAACATTAGAAGAAGGTCTTAAGGGCGGTCGTGGTCTAGTACTCGCAATCGCTGTCTTTGAACTCATAGAATTTCCAACCAACGTTCTAGGTGCAAACCACCCATCTCGGTTGCCCCAACTTGTGTTTGCTGCCATCTTGAGAGCCTTATACTTTTGCTCCATCCTCACGGCCTTCTAGAAGGCCTCCTCAAGAGTGGTAGGACATAGAGCACAAACATCTTTATATGCCGCTGTCCCAAATCTGCGTGTAATACTCTTATAAAAGTTAGCCCATCTAGTAAATCCTCCACTACGAATGACCGATCTATACCAATGCAATGCCGTTCATTAGAGGTGAAAGCTTGTCATCTAGACCTTTGTGTCCTCCGTTGTCCCTTAACAATAAAAATATTGTTCAACTTGAAACACTCAATCCGTTGGATCACCGGCTTAGAATTTTGGAAAGTCCAAGCATGTGGTTCTCCCCCGAATAGCATTGTTGGGTTTGCGAAAGATCCCTGGTTCATGTCTAAACCTTTGTGCATGTTGATCATCTTCTCTAAATCCTCAAGCACGTCCATCACTATCTCCAAAGGGATCAACCTTATCCTCAAAGTGCCAATCCTCCTCATCGACGAAGCACACCGGTGTCGCATGCCTCTTGGGTTTCACCACCACCAATCTTGGATTTTGTCACAGAGGTGGGGGATGATGTGTAGGTATGAGAAAGAGGGGATTATTGACACTCTCATGTCTCACCTGGACCTGTGGGGTATCGGATCGATGAGGTCCCACCGTTGGTACTTCTTGAGGCTCCGATCGTCGTCAAGGAGATGACGAACCCGATCAATTCTGATACGATTCGGACTTCACCGACGTCGTCTCGAGTATGGATTCACTTTATTAGTGTTTTTGTTTCATGTTTTAGTGTTTAATTTCCATTAAAATAAGTTTTTTGTAAGTCGCGTTCGAACGTGGGTGGAGTGAGTTCGAACGCGGTTTGTGAACGTGGGTGAAGAGAACGCACTATGAACGCCTTCATCGCGTTTGCAAATACCGAGAGGGGCGTTCGATCGTGCATTCGAATGCCTGCATCGCGTTCGTAAATCCAGAGGAGTGAACTCGGTGCGTTCGAACGCGGTTGCAATCGGGTGAGTTCGAACGCGGTCGACGAAAATTGTATTTTTAGGGTTAATTTTGAGTTGTTAGTTAGCCTTTAAAAGGATGTGGATAGCAACCAAATTGATTATTGAATATTGAGAATTGAGTTTTGCCTTGCCTCCTTTGTCTTCTTCGCTCCCGTTTTCTCAATCCCCGGCGATGCCGCTTCTAACCTCCCTCGATCGGCCAATCACTCTAGTCCCTTAGGGGTGGCCCTCTCCTCCCCCTTCTTCCAATCTATCCAACACTTGTCCTAACCCTTCCATCAACCATAACCCTTCCACCACCATTTTATACCAGTGCCACCCCATTAACACCGGTCCACCATCCACCATTACCTAAGATCACGTGCCTCCATCCACGGATCCAAAACAGATCATCCTGATGTTCGTCCACTAAACGAGATGATATCTCGCGATCCCCAACTTTGATTCACCTGAAACTTGATTTGTTAGAAGGCTCTTTTATGGGGCTACAACATATCAAAATTTTACGTCGATCCGACGGCGGCATAGTTTGGGATCTTATTTCAAAGTTCCGTACCAGATCTAGTCTAGATCTATGAATCGGAAGAGATCGATCCTTAGCCCATAAGGAGAGATCGTATCAAGCTGGTATCAGAGCTCCATAGCCCCAGGCGTGATTGTATCAAGCTTAGTATCAAAGCCACCGTTCCTCGGACAAGCGCTTCCTATGACGACCACCAAATCCATGGCTGCACGGCGAGATTATGAAGAAGAGATTCTCCCAATAGAGGAGAGAGAAACGGTTGCAGGGACTTCCACCCACGGAACCGCCCGATCTAATCGGAATACGGAAGAACCTAGCGTTCAAGCCGTGTTGGGGTCTCTTTCCGAGCAAATGGCCATCAATAATCAAATGATGATGGAGATGATGCGGGAACAACGGGCGACAAGGGAAGCAATGGCGAACGGGAATGCACCCTCGACCCCACGACGCGAGTCCACCCCCTTGAACCCACCGCCATCGGTTCAGCCTTTGTAACCACAAGAGCCACTGCTACCACCACCCTATGGGAAGAGGCAAGCAAGGATGGTTACACCAGGTCCAGTTGCGGGTGAACCCATCCGACGACCAAACCACTATGGAGACCACCTTGGAGATCAAGATCCGTGGGCGGGCGATCCGGAACCACGGCGAGTTAATCAAAACTGAAGGAGGGATCATCAACCCTTCATGGTGCATCCTCCCCCGGTTAGACAAAGGCTTGGACATGATCCGGAACGAGACAATGGCATCCGTGGACAAGTCGTGCGTCTCAAATTCCCCAAGTTCAAAGGTGGCGATCCGATCGATTGGTTGTATAGGGCGAAGCAATTCTTTGCATACCAAGGTACGATGGAAGAATACAAGGTGACGCTTGCGAGCTTCCACCTTGAGGATGCGGCGCTTCATTGGTTTCGAGCAGCCAATGCCATAGAGGCCATCGAAACTTGGGCTGAATTTTGCACCGATATCACACGACAATTTGGAGCATCGGGGTATGAAGACTTTGCTGCTCTCCTCTCAAAAATAGTGCAAAAGACTACAGTTGGGGCATACCAAGAAGAATTTGAGAGGATTAGTAGCCGATATCATCCACCATGGACGGATCAGCAACTTCGCAGCACCTTCATCTCCGGGCTGCGGGGTGACATACAAGCCGATGTGAGGGCTTTAAGGCCTAAAACCTTAAAGGAGGCCTTCGAGGATGCAGTGCTTATGGAAGACAAATATAGGGCCATGAAGATACACCTGAAACAGAGTTGGACGAGCCAAGGAAGCCGCAATCAATCCCAACCAACCATAACGACAGGAAACATCACCGGAGTACCAAGAGTTGCTGCTATAGTGGTACCTCCTCGAGCACCGTTGAAGATATCCCAAGATGTGAAGTATGCACCTAGAGGTCCGGGACGAGCACTCACACCTGCCCAATTAGAAGAAAGAAGGGCCAAGGGCCTATGCTTCTGTTGTGATGAGAAGTTTGTACCCGGGCATCGCTGCGCTAAATCGATGGGATCGGTGATGCTAATCGATGGATTGGAGGAAGCTGAGGATGAGTTTGCAGCTGAAAGTGCAGATGTGGCTGGACATCAAGGAGAAGAACCTGAGGAGTAATCCGTGGAGGACATGATAGCCGAAATCTCCCTTCACGCCTATTCAGGGACAGCTACGCCTAAGACCTTGTGGGTGAACGGTGTAGTCAAGAAAACCACAGTGAGAATCTTGATTGACACTCGGTCCACCCACAACTTCATTGACAAGAGGCTCCTTAGGAAGATTGGGCTCGAGTTGGAACCCACGGAAGGGTTCGATGTGACGATCGGAGATGGCACCACATTGCGAGCAGATTTTATTTGTGGAGGTGTGGAATTGAAGGTGCAAGGCCAAACTTTCACATTGGATCTTTATCCATTGGCCTTGAGAGGTGCCGACATTGTTTTGGGGACTCAATGGCTTCAAAGCTTGGGGCCCGTAACATTTGATTTCTCAAACCTCACACTGACATTTCGGAGGAATGGTCGAAGGGTGCTGCTGGATGGAAATCAACCGCGGCAAGGGCCGACATTGCAACCACTGGTGGGTTTTCCTTGCTCAGGGGACCGAGCTCTACTATTGCAAATGGCTATTGCTGAACCAGAACATCCACCATCAAGGGAAGTAGCCTCTGACATGGAAGAGCTGCTACAGGAGTTTTAGGATCTCTTCAAGGAACCCCGAGGACTACCGCCGAACTGTCGTCATGACCATCGCATCCAAATCATTCCAAGGGCTGAACCTACAAATGTCCGGCCCTATCGGTACCCGCATGTCCAGAAGGAAGAGATCAGTAAATTGGTGGAGGAAATGTTCGAGCAAGGGATTATTCAACCGAGTAGAAGTGCCTACTCATCGCCGGTGCTGTTGGTTCAGAAGAATGACCGGAGTTGGCGGTTTTGCGTCGACTACCAAGCCTTGAATGCAATTACTGTCAAGGACCGGTATCCAATACCGGTGATCGAGGAGTTGCTGGTTGAGCTCACAGGGTCGGCCTACTTCAGCAAACTTGACTTAAGAGCGGTATACCATCAAAGCCGAGTCGACCCTGAAGATGTACACAAAACGGCGTTCCAAACTCACGATGGCCACTATGAGTTCCGAGTCATGCCGTTTGGGCTCACCAATCCACCAGCCACCTTCCAAGGGCTGATGAATGACCTCTTCCGCCCACTCTTGCGTCGATACGTACTCGTCTTCTTTGACGATATTCTAGTATACAGCAGGAATTGGAGTGAGCACTTGCGGCACGTGCGGGTGGTATTAAATATCTTGCGACAAAACCAGTTAAAAGTCAAGATGAGCAAGTGTCTTTGGGGAGAGTCACGAGTGGAGTACTTGGGGCATATAATCTCTGCAAAAGGAGTGGAAGTCGACCCAAGCAAGATCAAGAATATGGTGGATTGGCCGATTCCTACTAATTAGAGGGAATTGAGGGGATTCCTTGGATTGACAGGGTACTACCGGCGATTCATTGCCAACTATGGCAAAATTGCTACCCCGCTGACCTCCTTACTCAGAAAAGATGGGTTTCAATGGACGGGCAAAGCAACGGAGGCCTTCGAAGTCTTGAAGACAGCTATGTCTACAGTTCCGGTTCTAGCACTACCAGATTTCGGCAAGCCCTTTGTGGTGGAGTGCGATGCTTCGGGTGAGGGCATTGGAGCAGTTTTGATGCAAGAGGGTAGACTCGTGGCATTATGAGCAAAGCATTGTCAAATCAATCGCGACAGCTATCCACCTACGAGCGCGAAATGTTAGCGATTCTACACGCCGTCACCAAATGGCGACCCTACTTGATTGGCCAACGGTTTACTATTCGCACAGACCAGCGTAGCTTACCCTACTTCATGGAGCAACGTGTGCACACCCCAGCCCAACAACGGTGGGTCACGAAACTCCTTGGGTATGACTACGAATTAGTCTACAAAAAGGGGATTGAGAATCGAGTGGCCGATGCTCTTTCGCGCCAACCGAACACGAGTGAGTTTGCCTCTTTCTCAGCACCAACATTTCCTATGCCTTCAGATATGTGGGGAACCAATGCAGAAGATCATACCATGGAGGAGCTCGAGACAGAGTTCAAAGATCGCTTCCCAAATTTCAAACCTTGAGGACAAGGTTGCGGAAGCGTGGTGGATTGATACGATTCGGACTTCACCGACGTCGTCTCGAGCATGGATTCACTTTAAAAGTGTTTTTGTTTCATGTTTTAGTGTTTAATTTCCATTAAAATAAGTTTTTTGTAAGTCGCGTTCGAATGCGGGTGGAGTGAGTTCGAACGCGGTTTGTGAACGGGGTTGTGAACGTGGGTGAAGAGAGTGCAACCGCGTTCGAACGCACTGTGAACGCCTGCATCGCGTTTACAAATACCGAGAGGGGCGTTCGATCGCGCGTTCAAACGTTTGCATCGCGTTCGCAAATCTAGAGGAGTGAACTCGGTGCGTTCGAACGCGGTCGGCGAAAATTGTATTTTTAGGGTTAACTTTGAGTTGTTGATACGATTCGGACTTCACCGACATCGTCTCAAGTTTGGATTTACCTTAGGATAAGATTGAGTTTTAGGATAAGATTGAGTTTTAGGATAAGATTGAGTTTTAGGATAAGATTGAGTTTTAGGATAAGATTGTGTTTTAGGATAAGATTGAGTTTTAGGATAAGATTGTGTTTTAGGATAAGATTGAGTTGTTGGTTAGCCTATAAAAGTATGTGTAGGGCAACCAAAATTAGGATTGAATATTGAGAATTGAGTTTGCCTTGCCTCCTTCATCTTCTTCGCTCTCGTTCCCTCAATCTCCCCGGCAACGCCGCTTCTAATCTCCCTCGACAGGCCAATCACCCTAGTCCCTTAGGAGTGGCCCTCTTCTCCCCCTTCTTCCAATTTATCCATCGCTATCCCTAACCTTTCCATCATCCATAACCCTTCCACCATCACTTTTACACCGGTGCCACCCCATCAACACCGGCCCTCCACAATCCACCATTACCTAGGATTTCGTGCCTTCATCCACGGAATCCAAAACAGAGTATCCTGACGTTCGTCCACTAAACGAACGATATTTCGAGATCCCCATCTCCGATTCGCCTGAAACTAGATCCGTTGGAAAGCTCTTTTCCGGGCCTACAACATATCAAAATTTCACAGCGATCCAACGGAGGGATATTTCGGGATCTGATCTCAAAGTTCCGTGCAAGATCGTATTAATCTTGAATCAGAGCCATAGCACCAAAAGAGGGTTCGTATCAATCTGGTATCAGAGCCTATAGCCGAGGAAGGATCGTAACAAGCTGGTATCAGAGCCACCGTTCCTCGGACAAGCGCTTCCAATGACGATCACTCGATCTAATAGGAATACGGAAGAACCTAGCGTTCTATCCATGTTGGGGTCTATTTCCAAACAGATTGCCATCAACAAGCAAATAATGATGGAGATGATGCAGGAAATACGGGCATGGACGAAACCTTTTTCAACAAGCAAGGCAATCACAAGACAGCATTGGGAACCCTCCACAACATACCCAACATCCTCCACGGCCTTCCCGCTCATCACAAAAATAGGGGAGAGTTCGGCTATCCGGCAAGATCGAGATTCTACACCTCGACCCATGGTCAGCCGCAACGAACTGCCACCGGCTACAATGAGATCCTCAACCATTGTAGCAGCCCTCGGAACCTCCACATCTTCCCATGCACCGGAGACCTCGTCGACAAACCGCGAAGTGCTGGCTACCCCACACCTGGTCGCTGGATATCCCTCATCAGGAATCCTCATCAGTGGTGAAGGAGATGATCCGAAATCGCGAATTTCGACACTTGGGCCGCCTTTCACTAGCTCCCTTTGCAACCATAGTGAGTCGGCAACTAAGAAGAAATCGCATATGGCCTCCAGCGATCTTCTACCATTCTCCTCGGTCAATCGACAGTCGACCACGACAGCTTCATCACCAGCGATGACGTTGCAGCTCCCTGCCAAGCTACCACTCAAAGGAGAAGGCCACGATCTTCCACCCATGGCAGCTGAAAGTGCAGATGTGGCTGGACATCGAGGAGAAGAAGTTGAGGAGCAACATCACGCGGAGGACACGATGGCCAAAATCTCCCTCCACGCCTATTCGGGGACGGCGGCACCAAAGACATTGCGGGTGAACGGAGTAGTCAAGAAGACCACAGTAAGAATCTTGATTGACACTGGGTCCACCCACAACTTCATTGACAAGAGGCTCCCTAGGAAGATTGGGCTCGAGTCGGAACCCACGGAGGGGTTCGATGTGACTATTGGAGATGGCACCACTTTGCGAGCAGATTCTATTTGTGGAGGTGCAGAATTGAAGGTGCAAGGCCAAACTTTCACATTGGATCTTTATCCGTTGGCCTTGCAAGGTGCCGATATTGTTTTGGGGACCCAATGGCTTCGGAGCTTGGGGCCCGTGACCTTTGATTTTATAAGCCTCACATTGACCTTTTGGAGAGATGATCAGAGAGTGTTGTTGGATGGAAGTAAACCGCTGCTTGAACTTTCAAAAGAAAGGGAGCTCGCTTCTTTCTCGGCACCCACTTTTCCTTTCTTTTCAGATCTACGAAGAGCCAGTGCAGAGGATAGTGATCTGGTCCGACTCATGGAGGAGTTGAGAGCGAACCCCTCAAGCAACCCCGAGCACGAGGAGCGCAATGGGTTAGTACTAGAGCACGGGCGAATCAAGGTACCCCGAAACGAAGAGCTACGGAGGCTATTGATGGCACACTTCCATGATACTCCTATAGCAGGTCATGAAGGGGTATTACGTACTTACAAGCGGCTGGCCCAAAACTGTACTTGGACTGGGATGAAGACGGACGTGAAGAAGTATGTGCGTGAATGTCAAATCTGCCAACGAGCCAAATCGGAGGCACTCAAGCCTAGCGGGCTACTGCAACCACTACCGATACCAGAGCGTATTTGGGAGGATATCTCCATGGACTTCATCGAGGGGCTGCCGGAAGTTCGAGGACAATCGGTGGTGTTTGTTGTGGTGGATAGACTGAGCAAGTATGCACATTTCATAACATTGTCTCACCCGTTTTCAGCAAAAAGGGTTGCTGAAATTTTTGTTCGGGAAGTGGCACGCTTGCATGGGATGCCTAGGACGATCGTGTCAGACCGGGATCGCATCTTCATAAGTGAGTTTTGGTCCGAGTTCTTCAGATTGCAAGGGACTCAAATCAATCTTAGTTCAGCTTATCACCCCGAGACGGATGGCCAAACCGAGGTGGTGAATCGTGGACTAGAGCAATACTTGCGATGCTTTGTGGCGGATCGACCAAAGGATTGGGTCAAATTTCTTCCCTGGGCTGAGTGGTCATACAATACCGCTCATCACTCAAGCATTGGCATGACCCCATTTGAGGCGGTTTATGGGCGCACTCCCCCTGTCTTGCGTGCCTACGATAGACTCGCGGCGACGGATAGGACTGAGCTTGACTTGGAGCTTGCTGATCGAGATGAAACATTAAGACGGCTCAAGACTCACCTAGCCACAGCACAAAACCGCATGAAGCAAACGCATGACAAAGGCCGACGTGAGCGAGAATTTGAGGTGGATCAATTGGTGTTCGTTCGAGCTCAACCGTATCGACAATCCACATTGAGACCCATTTTGAACCAAAAGTTGGGATACAAGTACTATGGTCCGTACCGAGTGCTACAACGAATCGGTCCAGTAGCTTACCGATTGGACCTACCTGAAGGAACCAGGATACATCCCGTCTTCCATGTCTCGGCATTGAAGGCCCAGATCGGGCCTAACCATGTAGTGGGTTCGACCTTACCCGAACCAATGGAGGAAGATGGCTCCAATGAGCCGGTTCGAGTCCTAAGTCGTAGGAGAAGACGCCAAGGATCCAGATTAGAGACTGAAGTGCTGATTGAGTGGCTGGGCAAACCTACTGACGAGTCTACATGGGATCTAGAGGCAGACATCATGGATCGCTTCCCAAATTTCAAACCTTGAGGACAAGGTTGCGGAAGCGTGGTGGATTGATACGATTCGGACTTCACCGACATCGTCTCAAGTTTGGATTTACCTTAGGATAAGATTGAGTTTTAGGATAAGATTGAGTTTTAGGATAAGATTGAGTTTTAGGATAAGATTGAGTTTTAGGATAAGATTGTGTTTTAGGATAAGATTGAGTTTTAGGATAAGATTGTGTTTTAGGATAAGATTGAGTTGTTGGTTAGCCTATAAAAGTATGTGTAGGGCAACCAAAATTAGGATTGAATATTGAGAATTGAGTTTGCCTTGCCTCCTTCATCTTCTTCGCTCTCGTTCCCTCAATCTCCCCGGCAACGCCGCTTCTAATCTCCCTCGACAGGCCAATCACCCTAGTCCCTTAGGAGTGGCCCTCTTCTCCCCCTTCTTCCAATTTATCCATCGCTATCCCTAACCTTTCCATCATCCATAACCCTTCCACCATCACTTTTACACCGGTGCCACCCCATCAACACCGGCCCTCCACAATCCACCATTACCTAGGATTTCGTGCCTTCATCCACGGAATCCAAAACAGAGTATCCTGATGTTCGTCCACTAAACGAACGATATTTCGAGATCCCCATCTCCGATTCGCCTGAAACTAGATCCGTTGGAAAGCTCTTTTCCGGGCCTACAACATATCAAAATGTCACAGCGATCCAACGGCGGGATATTTCGGGATCTGATCTCAAAGTTCCGTGCAAGATCGTATTAATCTTGAATCAGAGCCATAGCACCAAAAGAGGGTTCGTATCAATCTGGTATCAGAGCCTATAGCCGAGGAAGGATCGTAACAGTTGTTGGTTAGCCTTTAAAAGGATGTGGATGGCAACCAAATTGACTATTGAATATGAGAATTGAGTTTTGCCTTACCTCCTTCATCTTCTTCGCTCCCGTTCTCTCAATCCCTAGCGATGCCGCTTCTAACCTCCCTCGACCGGCCAATCACCCTAGTCCCTTAGGGGTGGCCCTCTCCTCTCCCTTCTTCCAATCTATCCAACACTTGCCCTAACCCTTCCATCAACCATAACCCTTCCACCACCACTTTTTACCGGTGCCACCCCATTAACGCCGGTCCACCATCCACCATTACCTAGGATCACGTGCCTCCATCCACGGATCCAAAATAGATCATCCTGATATTTGTCCACTAAACGGATGATATCTCACGATCTCCAACTCTGATTCGCCTGAAACTTGATTTGTTGGAAAGATCTTTTACGGGGCTATAGCACATCAAAATTTCACGTCGATCCGACGGTGACATATTTTGGGATCTTATTTCAAAGTTCCGTGCCAGATCTAGTCCAGATCTGAGAAACGGAAGAGATCGATCCTTAGCCCATAATGAGAGATCATATCAAGCTGGTATCAGAGCTCCATAGCCCGAGGCATGATCGTATCAAATTCATGACATATTTATTTAAATCATTGTGATCCTTTTGAATTGCTTTAACTCTATGCAGCAATATTTGGAACATGCCCCTAAGTTCATCCGTCAAGCCCATATTCACACCCATGGACATTGATTGACTCAATCCTTCCGTGGTTGCTCTAAAGGAATCGACCTCACAGTTAGGATTATCGTGGGTTGAGTCTTCCCTTGTCAGTTTGCTCTCCATAGGTCTCTTTGTTGATATCATCTTTCTTGTTTCAACCATTAATGGAGATTTGAGGTTCGCCTAGCTCTGATACCGAATTGATGGGTTCTTGTACCAACTGATAGGTTAGAGAACAAATCCTTTAAGATATGAATTTATTGCAAAAAGTAGTCTACGCAACCGTGGGAAATATTTGTCTATTATTCTTCTATAGCCATATTATTACGAAAGTAAGTGGATTAGATTCGTAACTTCCTGATCTACAACTTTCATATTTACGCCCTTCGCAAATTCGAACTATAACTTTTATGTTAGGGTTATGGATGATTATGAAGCTGAAGGTGGATGGTAGATGTGGTTAAAGGATGTAGACGAAGGGGAAGAAGTGGTCGAGATCCCAAAGGAAAGGGGTGATGCGATAGACGAAGGAGATTAGAAGTTAGGAGAAACCTTGCCAACGGTAGAAGTGGAAGGATGGTGAATAGGGAGGAGGGAGAGAGTCTAGAGAGAAGATAGGAGGCAAGAATTAATAATTCAATTCCATAATAAATTTGGCTGCCATCCACATATAGATGCTAGCTAACAAGTCCTAATAACAATAAGTAACCCTAATTCTAGAGGATTCCTGCTAATCGCGTTAGAGCGCGCCCGATCACGTTCGAACTCACAAAAGACATTCTCTATATGTGTGAACACGATGTAGGCATTCAAATGCGGCGTTCAAACTCGCTCGACCGCGTTTGAACGCACATTATGCATTCTCTGTATTTGCGAATCTGATGCAGGCATTCACAAGGGCATTCAAACGCGACCCCACATGCGTTCAAACGCGACTTACAGGAATTTTATTTTAATAAAAATAAATAACTAATGCAATAAAAAAAGATCCCAACTAAGTGTATCAGTGTTGCTAACAAGCTTCTATTTTGAAGGGCCAACCCTTCATTAGTACCAAGGCACCACAGGGAATGGGCGGCTTGGAACATGAATAGACCTTACAAAGGGCATTGTGAAAAGGTTTGGGGCTGCTGGATATGAAGATTTTGATGCTCTTCACACCAAGATGGTACAACAAACTACAGTCATAGCATACCAAGAAGAGTTTGAATTGATTAGTGTACGTTGTGATCCACTATTGCTGGATGCTTTGCTAAAATTTAATTTTCTAGCAAGGCTGCAGAGTGAATTATGGGCAGATATTGAAGTCTTGCGCCCAAGAACCTTAGAGGAAGCATATGAGGACACCATCATTATGGTGAGGAAGCACGAGGGCTTGAGGAACCAAAGCAAAATCTCATGGTCCATCCTAGAATCATGACAACCCTACCGGCCAATCGAGACCATTAGCACTACAATACTAACTTCGAGGACAACTACTAGAAATTTAGGGCTGAGAGCTCTACTCCGACCCTCGACTGATGTGAAAGAGAACCATAGAGCCCCTATCCAAACTCTCACACCTGCTTGGGTGGAGGAGCGGAGGGCAAAAGGCCTATGCTTCTGATGTGATGAATGCTTCATGCTGGTCATCGGTGTGCAAAAACGACGAGGAGTGTCATGTTGATTGATGGACAAGATGATCTAGAGGAGGAACTGGTGGAGGAAGAGGTTGATGAAGAGCTTCTTGAGGAGGCCTTGGAGGTGTATAGAGAGAAGGATGTGCAAGCTGATATTTCAATGCACACCAAATCCAGAACTGTTGCACTAGAGATGCTTTGGGTAGACGGATCAGTCAAAAAGCATTGCGTTCACCTCCTTATTGATTCGAGGAGCATGCATAAATTCTTAGATGAGCGCTTGCTGAGGAGGATTAGGGTGGAAGCTGAACTAACCAATACATTTGATGTAGCAATTGGTGATGGAATAAAGTTGAGAATTGACAGTTTGTGTCGCCGAGTGGAAATTTGGGTCCAAGGACACAAATTGATTATTGATTTGTATGCACTTACTTTGCGAGTTGCTGATTTTGTACTAGGTACTCAGTGGTTGCAAAGCCTAGGATTGGTGATGTTCAACTTTCGCGACATGTGGATGACATTTTAGCAAAATGGCAAAGTGGAGCGGTTAAACAAGGTGAAAATGCAATCTAACCCTACCTTGCAACCTATACCCGGGCTAGCACGGTCAAGGGAGTTGGCCTATCTTTTCCAGATGTCCCCAGTAGAAATTAAGCCTTCTTTAAGCTTGAGTAAACCCCAAGAATTGTTGCAATTATCATCTGAATTTTTGGTGTTGTTTGAAGTGCCACAAAGACTGCCGCCGTATAGAAATTCAGACCATAAGATAGCTATTGTATTGGGAGCTGAGCTGGCTAATATGCATCCCTATCGATATCCTCACATCTAAAAGGAAGAGATAAGAAAGTTGGTAGCCAAGATACTTAGACAAGGAATCATCAAATCGAGGAATAGTGCTTATTCGTCATTGTTTTGCATGTGCATAAGAAGGATGGTTTGTGGCATTTTTTGTCGACTACTAATATGATTTGGACTTCACTAATATTATCTCGAGCGTGGATACATTTTATGAGCGTCTTTTCTTAATTATGTTAGTGTTTTGATCAAATAAAAATAAGTTTTCTATAGGTCGCATTCGAACGCGGGTGGGTGTGTTCGAATGCGCTTGCGAACGCTTGTATCAGGTTTCGAAACATAGAGAACATGAAATGTGAGTTCGAACGCGATCGGGTGCGTTTGAACACCTACATTAGGTTCGCATTGACAGAGAATGTTTTTTGCACGTTCAAACACGTTCAACCCCGTTCGAACGCGGTCGGCAAAAATCCACTATTTCTAGGGTTAATGATTTCTAATTTTGAATTGTTTGGTTAGCCTCTAAAGGTGTGGATAGCAACCAAGGAGTCATTATTAAATGAATTGAGTTTTGCCCAAATCTTCTTCTTCTCCTTCTCTCTCGTTCCCTCATTCCTCGGCTCCATCGCTTCTAGCCTCCCTCGACTGGCCACTCACCCTAGTCCCTTAGGGGCGGCCCACTCCACCCCCTTCTTTATATCTCTATAACCTTGCCCTAACCCTTCCAACCATAATCCTACTAGCACCACTTACTCACTGGTGCCACCCCATTACCACTGGCCTACACCACCATAACCCACCTAGGATCTCGTGCCTCTATCCACGGATCCATAGACGGACTCCTTAACATTCGTCTACTCATCTAACGATATCTCCAGATCTCACTGTCCAATTTCCCTAAAACTAGATTTGTTAGAAAGATCTTTCTAGGGCTACAACATATCAAAATTTTATCTAGATCTAATGGTTACAACTTCTAGAATCCTTTTCCAAATTTCCATGCCAGATCTTATCTATATTTAAAAACGGAATAGATCAAACCTTAGCCTAAGGGGAGATCGTATCAAGAGCGGTATCAGAGCCACTATTTCTCATACAAGTGGTTTCAATGATGACCACCAGAGCCATGACTGTACGGCAAAATGAGGAGGAAGAGATTTCCTTAATATAGGAGGGGGAGATGGTTGCGAAAACTTCCACCCACAGAACCGCCTGACCAAATTTGAATATGGAAGAGCCTAGTAGCGTTCACGCCATGATTGGGTCTCTTTTCGAGCAAATGGCCATCAATAACTAGATGATGATGGAGATGATGCGGGAAATACGGGTGACAAGAGAAGCTATGGCGATTGAAAATGCACCAACGACGCCCCGACGCAAGTCCACCCCCATGAACCTACTATCATCAGTTCAAAATCATCACCAGTAGGAACCTCTATAGCCATAACCCTTTGGGCAGAAACAAGCAAGGATGGTTCCACCAGGCCAAGTTGTTGGTGAGCCCGTCCGATGAGCAAACCTAAATGGAGATCACCTTGGAGACCTAGACCCTTGGGCGGGGCAATACGGACCAAAATCTTGTTGAGTTAACACCAACTAAAGGAGAGATCATCAACCATTAATGGTGCATCCTCCTCAGGTTAGACAAGGACTTGGATATGATCTAGACCAAGACAACGGTATATGTGGGTGAACCATGCATCTTGAATTTTCCAAGTTCAAAGGTGGTAACCTGATCGATTGGTTGTATAAGGCGGAACAATTCTTCGTGTACCAAGGTACAGTGGAAGAATATAAGGTGATGCTTGCGAGCTTACACCTTAAAGATGCGGCACTTTATTTGTTTCAGGCAGCCAATGCCTAGGAAACGATTGAAAGTTGGGCCGATTTCTGCACCAATATAACGCGACGACTTGGATCATCGGGGTATGAAGATTTTGATTCTCTCCTCTCAAAGATAGTGTAGAGGACCATAGTTGGGGCATACCAAGAAGAATTTGAGAGGATAAGTAGCCGTTACCAACCTCCATGGACTGATCAACAACTTCGTAGCACCTTCATCTCCGGGCTGCGGGGGGACATACAAACCGACGTGAGGGCTTTAAAGCCAAGAACCTTAAAAGAGGCCTTCGAGGATACAGTACTAAAAGAAGATAAGCATCGAGCTATGAAGGTACACCTCAAATAGAACTAGATGAGCCAAGCAAGTCGTAATCCAATTCGGCCTACTGTAGCGGCAGGAAATGCGGCCGACGTACCAAGAGCTACTGCTGCAATGGTGCCTCCTCGAGCAGCCCTAAGGCCCTCCCAAGATGTGAAGTACGCACCTAGAGGTTCGAGTCGAGCACTCACACCAGCTCAAGTGGACGAGCAAAGAGCCAAAGGCCTATGCTTTCGCTGTGATAAGAAGTTTGTACCTGAACATCGCTGCGCTAAACCGATGGGATCAGTGATGCTAATAGATGAGTTGGAGGAGGCTGAGGATGAGATTGTAGCTGAATATGAGGGTGTGGCTAGACAGCAAGAAGGAGTAGCGAACAAGCAACTCATGGATGACATTATGGCCGAAATCTCTCTTCACGCCTATTCTAGGACAGCCGCACCAAAGACTTAGGGGAGTTCGAACGCGGTCAGCGAAATTGTATTATTTAGGGTTAATTTTGAGTTGTTGGTTAGCCTCTAAAAGGATGTGGATGGCAACCAGAGATCATTATTGATTATTGAAGAATTGAGTTTTGCCTTGCCTCCTTCGTCTTCTTCGTTCCCATTCCCTCAATCCTCGGCGATGCCACTTCTAACCTCTCTCGACTAGCCAATCACCCTAGACCCTTAGGGGCGGCCCTCTCCTCCCCCTTCTTCCAATCTATCCAATACTTGCCCTGACCTTTCCATCAATCATAACTTTTCCATCACCACTTCTTACCGGTGCCACCCCACAAACGCCGATCCGCCACCAACCACCATCACCTAGGATCAGGTGCCTCCATCCACAGATCCTAAACAGACCACCCTGACCTTCGTCCACTAATTAGACTATATCTCATGATCTCCACATCTGATTCGCCTGAAACTAGATTTGTTAGAACGCTCTTTTCTAGGGCTACAACATATCAAAATTTCACATCCATCTATCTAACGGCAACATCTTTTGGGATTTTATTTCAAAGTTCCGTGCCAAATGCAGTCCAGATCAGAGAATTGGAAGAGATCAAACCTTAGCCCAAGGGAAGATTGTATCATAAGGCCAACAGGATCACGACTATGTTGAGCGATCAATCATCCACCAAGTGCATCCTAACCCTCGCACCCACTTGGGTATCCTCACGCTTTCTATCAACTATCCTATCAATCACATTTCTCCTTTCAAATAACAGATCATATGCATATATCTAGTACGATAACGAGTCAATGCATAATAGGAAATTAGGTGGAATAGAAATCAAGAGAAAAATGATGCAATATAGACTCCAACCATGTATCTAACACATGCATACTCCTGCTAGTCTATCACATGCACACTTATACTAGAAGATCATTTTCATATAAAATCATAATAGTATAATCATCTCTAATCATCTCTATTTATCATCATCATACTCATATCCAAGATCAGCTTAATTCTATGCATGATAAAAATATGTTCGACTATAATCGTCTCTAGATAAAGTCATATAATCATGCTGGAGGCCAAAACATGCATGTACATAATATATAATATAACCTAATTTGAGAAAGACGTCTATAGGATAAGACTACTCACAGTCTAATCAGAAGACACAAACCACTCATCTCTCATGTCCGTCAGTCAAATATCAATTCATCGTTAGGGTCCACAAGGTCTCACATAAGGGGGTTCAGGGTCTGAAAATATTTAAGTATCATGAAGTTAGTCATTTATCCAATTAGGATCCGTTTGTGTAACATATGATGATTTATTAAGTTTAAAATTTCTTCTTTTGTTTTTATTAAATAATATGATCTATATCATATATTTAAATATAATAATATTAATATGTTATTATTCTAATTGTAGATTTATTTATAAAACCATAGTTTGCTAATTATATATTAAGTATATAATAGTTAATCTCTTTTGATAAAAAAAAAGAACGTAAAAGAGCTTAATGAACAATTATATAATTTAAAATACAAGCACCTATATTATATAATATTATATAATTATACTTTAATTATTTTGTCACTACTACCCTTACTAAACAAATTAAGAGTTACATATAAAATAATCTATACTTAATCATGTAATATAAACATTAAGTAAGCTTACTATTATATTACATGCATAACAATGTATAATAAGTTGTACACACACACATATATATATATATACCTAATTATAAAGACATGTATTAATATAATAAAAATATATGAAGTTAAAAATATATTTATGTACATATTTAACTAAAATCTACTAATTGCACTTATCTAATAACCATGTTACTAAATATATCTATTCTTGAAAAATTAAACTAAAAATCTAATTTAGATTAACTAAATAATATAAGTAATTTAGACATGTGTTTTATTGCCATAGAAGTAAAATGAAGAGAAGAAAAAGAAGTAGAGGAAAAGAAGAAGAAGAGAAGAAGAAGAAGAAGAACAAAAGGTAAGGGAGGGAGGCTCACTTAGGCTACAGCGGTGGCAACGGCAACAATGGCAGGCCGGTGTCGGTAAGAGGAGAGAGAGAGAGAGAGGGAGAAAGGTAGGTGATTGAGAGAGATGAGGGTTATAGAGAGAGAGAGAGTATGAGAGAGTCTTAGAGAGAGACCACGAGACTCTTAGAGAGATATAGCTATAGAGAGAGAGGCGGTGAGGGGGGTGCGGTGGCGGTGGCAGCGACGGCGACGGCGCTAGGCTGGCGTCGGTAAGAGAAGGGAAAGAGAGCTCGAAAGAGAGGTGATTGAGAGAAAGAGAGAGGAGGGTAAGAGAGAGAGAACGAGAGAGTTAGAGAGAGAGCGCTAAAAAGAGAGAAGGCGGTGAGGGGTGCGGCGGCGACGGCGAGAGGCCGTCAGCGAGGAGGAGAGAAAGAAAGAGCTCGAGAGAGAGAGGTGATTGGGAGAGAGAGAGGAGGGTAAGAAAGTGAGAGAGAGAGAGAACGAGTCTTAGAGAGAGAGAGGGCTATAGAGAGAGAGACGATGAGGGGGGTTGCGGCGGCGACAGCAGCGACAGTGACGGTAGGCCGACGTCGGCAAGAGAGAGAGAGAAGGAAAATAAGTGAGAGAGAGACCAAAAGAGAGGGAGAGAGAGAGGCGGTGAAGGAGCTGAAGGGCGGCAGCTGTGGCGGCCGAGGGGCCCGCCGCAGCCAGCTGGCCCGGCCCGGTTGGCTGCGCCGGTGGTTTTGGGCACACGTGGCACCCTCAACGTGTGCCCACAATTTGCATGGAACATTCTCGTGCCATGCAACACCAAATTTTTTTTCTTTATTTTTGTCTTTTTTTTAATTATTTAATTTATACATTATTATTATTATTTTATTTTTATTTATTTATTTATTTTCTTGGTTATTACATTTCTTTCCTCCCTTACGAAAATTTCGACCCCGAAATTTATATCATGCTAGTATTGGAAAAAAAATTCATATATCTAGTTCCATTACCTTCTAATCAAATCGACAATTATGCAATCTCACTTTTTCAGATCCATCACTTATACTTCGTTTACTAGTTTACTCATTATCTCCTAACATTACACAACAACAAGTAACTTGCATATGAGAATAAATTCTTAAATCTAGGTCAGTTAAGTAATCATACTATATCCATAGACATCGATAATACTACTAATCTGCAAAAAGAACGTACACTGATTCTACAATATGAAAAGTGTCATGTTCTACTCCAAAATACCTGAACCTACCCAAAACTATCATTTATTCTGCTAACTGCAACCATATAACAACGTAATGTCATAACCACCGATGATAATACAATACAACCTATTTACGTAAATTATCTCTAATCTACTGAATGTATACTTCGATCCCAAATGTGCTCAATGGATTATCCCTCAATACTATCACCAATACCAGGTAGAATGATAAATACAAGTTATTTCAAGAACATCTGAATTACTTAATTCATGCTTCTCTTTCTAGACAAATAACGTTACTAATCTAAACATCATCCGATATCCTCATAAAATTTAGGCGATAGCGCAAACTCTCTTATTTAAAGTGCATTGCTCATATGCTTAAACCATTATAGAAATTGTGAAATAAATCAATATAAGAGATCAAACCTATTCATATAAGTCTACAATATCAACTTGTATTCATAATATATTCTTCAAAATAATATACAGTTTATCAAATCCAACCTATCAATGTTAATCCTAATGCAACCTCAAACGAATTTATTCACCCTTCTCATTCTCCACATTATCTTCCTTCTTAATCTGTAATATCTGAAAGGTTAAATTCAAACTATCTAAAGAAACATACATGATGAATTTTATAATGATCTTTCTATCAATCATTTTTGTATCCAAACTATTCATTCCTCGATTCACATAATTCCAGTTTGATCATTATCTATTTAATTACTATCACTACTAGTATATCCACCAAAATATCACTTAATGATATCAATATTCAGATCCAAAGACTATCTACTGAGTTCTACTAAGTAATCCAATAATCTCTTCAATATCTCGACAGATATTATATTCAATTCATAATATTAATCCATTGCCACACAACTATTTACTAATCCATCATTCTTGATCTTTAAGAATACATAAACATGACTTAGACAAATCCACAAAAATATTGTATATGAACTAAAGCTACTAAGATTAATCTCCCGAATTAGTCATGCTATTATGATTTGCCAATAAAATAACTGACACTAACTGATTCATATAGATTAGAAGACATCCAAAAATATAACTTACAACCTTACTAGTATATCTTCCATTTTAGTTTAGATCAACTCGCAACCTTAACTTCGTAATTCATTTAAAGATCAAACTTTTCACAAATTATAATGGGACCAATCATGAAATCATTATCTCCCAATCAAATATCTTTATCTTAAGACTAAAATGCAAACCTGTAAGTCTTTACAATTATTAAGATCAATCTCATCATTCAAAAAAACTCGCTCAATAACCTCTAGTAATAATCGAACATGTAAGCCAACGGTTAAACAAATGCTAATATAATCACTTTCCTATACATTATTATCTGTTTATCTTCTAATAGTATAATAAACATATATCGATACACTGAATATGATCCATCTTAGAAAGCAATTAGTTCAACTTCCAAACCATCTATTAGTCATAACAAATGATTAAGTCTATAGGCTCTATGAATAACTCTATCAAGTTATCTCTCCAATTAGTATCATCGAAACAACTAACATGTCAAAGCACATAATATCTCAATTTAACATCTATTATTAAAAATCAACATATCTCATTCCTAATTAAATCAGTTAAACCTCATATTTCTTTAAGAATCTCAACTTAATATTCTATCACATCCTCTAAATAAAGTCCACCATATATACTGAACAATTTAATCCTATAGCATCATCAACATCCTTTTATAACATCCTTAATATCACCTAATAATCATAATAAAATACTTATGTATATTTGTAACCAAATTTCATCACCCAAAACACACAATTGTCATGCTATAATATTTTTATCGTCTAAATCAAAGCCTAAAACTAAACTAATAGTCGACATATCTTTTCAGTGTCATATAAGATTTGTCATGAGGCTATCAACTTAGTAACTATCATCACCTTATATAATTCATTTCACTATCATTCTTTCCAACTAATCATATTCACATAATTAGCAACTTCTAAACTAAACCTGCTATCATGTCATCCAGAACTATATACATTACGTTTGAACTACTAAAATTATTTATAATCCAATAACTATATCCATGCCATATTTACTATGCTCATTACCCTATTTGGTAATCATTAACTTAAAAATTTAAAAGGCACATTAATCTTCTAACAATATTATTTGACAAACATATCCTATTAAATCATCCATCTTGTCGATACAATCAAAATTTTATACCTACTAAAATAAGTATCTTGCAAACATAATTAATCATACCAGTCATCTCAAAAATTCTTTTCCATATCACACCACTTAATATCTTTTTCACTATACAAAATCATCATATGTCTTACTCATCCATCCACCATCCATAATTATAACTCTCATAAAAATCAAAATAGTCTCTCTATGCATATATCCCTTTACATCAATCTCCTAATATCAAATATATCCATAAAAGATAAAAAATCTAAAAATATGCTATATCTAGAGAGAGAGCGGTGATTGAGAGAGAGAGAGAGAGGTGATTGAGAGAGAGAAAGAGAAGGGTAAGAGAGAGAGAACGAGAGAGTTAGAGAGAGAGCGCTAAAGAGAGAGAAGGCGGTGCGGCGGCGACGACGGCAATGGCGAGAGGCCGGCGGTGAGGAGGAGAGAAAGAGAGAGCTGGAGAGAGAGAGATGGTGAGGTGGGTTGCGGTGGCGACGGCAACGGCGACGGCAGCGATAGCGGTGGTAGGCCGATGTCGACAAGAGAGAGAGAGAAAGAAAATAAGTGAGAGAGACCGAACGAGAGGGAGCGAGATTTAGAGGGAGAGAGAGGCGGTGAAGGAGGGGAAGGGTGGCACTTGTGGCGACGGCGGGGCCCGCTGCAGCCAGCGGTTGTGGGCGCATGTGGCGCCCTAAACGTGCGCCCACAATTTGCATGGCACAAGCTTGTGCTATGCAACACCAATTTTTTTTTTCTTTCTTTTTGTCTCTTTTTTTTAATTATTTAATTAATACATTATTATTATTATTTATTTTTTTGGGTTACTATTATTATTTTTTTTTCTAGGTTATTACACCACCTCCGTTACAAAACCAAAGACCAGCAGTGGTGGAATCCGAGAGGCGTGCGGCACCGGTGCGCTTCGTCGATGAGGAGGATTGGTACTATGAGGATGAGGTTGATCCCTATGGAGATGGTGATAGACGTGCTTGAGGATTTAGAGAGGGTGATCAACCTGCACAAAGGTTTAGACCTGAACTAAGGATCTTTCGCAAACCCGACAACGCTATTCGGGGGAGAATCTCACGCTTAGACTTTCCAAAATTCCAAGGTAGTGATCCAATGGATTGGGTGTTTCAAGTTGAACAATATTTTGATTGTCAAGGTACAGCGGAAGATGCAAAAGTCCATATGGCAAGCTTTCACCTCAAAGGAACGACATTGCATTGGTATAGATCGATTATTCGTGCTGGTAGATTTACCGAATAGACTGATTTTTGTAGGAGGATTACATGCAAATTTGGGATAGCGGCATATGAAGATTTTGCAGCCACATTAAGCAAGATGGTCCAGAGGAAAACCATATTGGAGTACCAAGCTGAGTTTGAAAGAGTTAGTAGTCATTGTGAGCCATTGTGGCCCGAACGGACATTGACGAGTACATTTATTTCAGGGCTGCGGGATGAGATATAAGCAAATGTTCGTGCTTTATATCCTACTACTCTTGAGGAGGCCTTTGAGAAGGCCGTGTGGATTAAACAAAAGCATAGGGCTCTAAAGATGGCAGCGAAAACCAATTGGGGCAATTGAGACAGGCGATTTGCACTTAGAATGTTGGCTGGAAATTTTGCGGTTTTAAAAATAACGACTGCGAGCACTAGACCATGACCACCTTTGGGACCTTATTCCGATGTTAGAGGAGGTACTAGGCCCCCTGTTCGAACTCTCACAGCTGCTCAAGTAGAGGAGCGAAGAGACCTTCGATGTGATGAGCGTTTCACCCCCGGTCATTGGTATTCTAAACCGATTGGGAGTGTGATGCTTATCGATGGTCTTGAGGAGGATGATCAGGTTGTTGATGATGGAGAGTATCTAGAGGAGGTCCATGAGGAGGCCGTTGAGGAGGGCGTGGAGGAAGATATCCAAGCTGAAATATCGATACATGCATATTCCCGTACTTCCGCGCCGAGGACGTTACGGGTAGACGAACTCGTTAAAAAGCATTGTGTGCACATCCTCATTAATTTGGGGAGTACACACAACTTTTTAAATGAAAGGTTGGTGAGGAGATTGGGTTTGGATACTGAACCGATGTCGTGATTCGACATTGCTATTAGAGACGGCACAAAGCTTAGGGCGGAGAGCTTGTGTCGCCGGGTGGGTATACGGGTGCAAGGACACAACATCATTGTGCCTAGTGGTTATAGAGTTTGGAACCCGTCACATTTGATTTTCGGAGCATGTGGATGGAATATAAACAAGGAAACAAAGATGTGCGGCTTGATGGTGTTTGATCTTCACCGATTCCTACGATGCAGCCTATAGTGGGGCTGCTTTGTGGGTATAATTTGGCCTATTTTCTTCAGTTAGAACCAGTAGGAGATGAGCCTCAAACGAGTTCTACTACTATTGAATTGTCTAATTTATTAGATAATTTTTTTGTACTGTTTGAGGAGCCATAGGAGTTGCCACCGAGGAGAGCAGCAGACTATCCCATAGAGATTGTACCCGGGGCTGCACTGGCGAACATGAGGCCATATCGGTATCCGTATGTGCAAAAAGAAGTTTTCTCAAAGATGGTAGCCAAGATGTTGGAGCAAGGCCTCATTCAACCAAGTCATAGCTCATACTCATCCCCTGTGCTATTGGTGCGAAAAAAGCATGGAACATGGCATTTTTGTATTAACTAGGGCACTAAATGCTATTACCATCAAAGACCGGTATCCCATTCCATTTATTGAGGAGTTGTTGGACGAGCTTGCAGGGGCGACTATATTTAGTAAGCTTGACTTGAGGACTGGGTATCATCAAATTAGAGTTCAGTCGGCGAATGTGGACAAAACTGCATTTTGGACTATGGATGGGCATTATGAGTTCTGGGTGATGCCTTTTGGTTTCACCAATGCTACAGCTACTTTTCAAGGCCTTGTGAATGATATTTTAAGCCTCTCTTGCGAAGGTATATCTTGGTATTTTTTGATGATATTTTGGTGTATAACAACACTGAATTGGAGCATTTGCGGTATTTGGAGGACGTGCTGAATTTATTGAAGCAAAACCAATTGAAGATCAAGAAGTCCAAGTGCCTATAGGGTGTATCATAAGTGGAGTATTTAGGCCACATCATTTCAACGGATGGTGTAGCGGCGGATCCACAAAAGGTTGCATGCATGACCACTTGGCCTATTCTTACTACTACCAACGGATTGAGAGGATTTTGGGGCTGACCAGATATTATCGTCGATTCATCGCTAGATATGGCAAGATCGCTGCTCTTCTCACTTCTTTGTTGAAAAAGGACTCTTTTAGATATGGCAAGCAATGCTATTCGGGGGAGAACTGCACGCTTGGTAGATTGGGTGTTTCATGTTGGTGATCCAATGGATTGGGTGTTTCAAGTTGAACAATATTTTTATTGTCAAGGTACAGCGGAAAATGTAAAAGTCCAGATGGCAAGCTTTCACCTTCAAGGAACAGCATTGCATTAGTATAGATTGGTTATTCGTGGTGGTGGATTTACCGAATGGGCTAATTTTTGTAGGATGATTACATGCAGATTTGGGACAGCGACATATGAACATTAGAAGCGAGGAGAAACCTTACCAACGGTAGAGATGGAAGGATGGTGAAGAGGGAGGAGGGAGAAGTCTAGAGAGAAGATAGGAGGTAAGAAATTAAGAATCAAATTCCACAATGAAGTTGGCTACTATCTACATATTTATAGAGACTAGCTAACAAGTCCTAAAATAATATGAAACCCAAATTCTAGAAATTGGGCACGTTTGAATGCACTCAAAAAGCTTCATCTCTAGATGTGCGAAGGCGATACAGGCGTTCAAACGCGGGCGTTCGAACTCGCCCGACCGCGTTCGAACGCACAATATGCGTTCTTTATATTTGCGAACCTGATGTAGGCGTTCACAAGGGCGTTCGAACGGGACTCCACCTGCGTTCGAACGTGACCTAAAGAAATTTTATTTTAATGAAAATAAACACCTAATGTAATAAGAAAAGATCCTAACTAAGTGTATTACACACTCACAAGCCTATATCAAGGCTTCGATGGACTGGGCTCTGGCCCTCTTTCAACTTAGTCAGCTACGGTAGGCCGCAGCCCACCTCCTCACCTTGATGGACTGGGCTCTTGAGCCTAGTCCACCACCTTTAGCCTAGTGGGATGCAGGTAGGTCAGTAACCCACTTTCTCAGCTAAGCAATGTTGAACCTTGAGCCCAGCCCAACATGTGGACCATAGGCTAGTCACTATTTGTCTTTTATTTTCCTTTAACTTTTGTTAACTACATTCTTTGATTTTTCTCAACCATGTTACTAAAATAATACATAATTAAAATAGGCTTTTGAATTTATTAATCTTTTCAATTATCATTGACACTTGCAAATGTGGATGAATCTAATTTTACCATAAATGACCATTTTAAATTAATACAAAATAATATATTAATAGGAAAGGATAATTACAAAACCAAGTCAACTACTCGGACCTAGAAAATCGAACTTAATTTATACAACAAGGTAGTTAGTTCTATAAGTTCTTTATTCTTATATTTATTTTATTTATAAATTATTAGACTCATTACTATGCGAGGAGGATCTCGAAATTCAGGAGGAGCCGATTGATACACTTAGTTAGGATCTTTTCTTATTGCATTAGGTGTTTATTTTTATTAAAATAAAATTCCTGTAGGTTGCGTTCGAACGAAGGTGGGGTCGCATTCGAACGTCCTTATGAACGCCTACATCAGGTTTGCAAATACATAGAACGCATATTGTGCATTTGAATGCGGTCGGGTGAGTTTGAATGCCCACATTCGAATGCCTGTATCACGTTCGTACATCCAGAGATTGAGCTTTTTGAGTGCGTTGGAACGCGATAGGGCACATTCGAATGCGATCGACAGGAATTCTCTAGAATTAGGGTTTCATATTGTTTTAGGACTTGTTGGCTAGCCTTTATAACTATGTGGATGGAAGCCAACTTCATTATGTTATTGGATTATTGATTCCTTATCTCCTATCTTCCCTCTAGATTTCTCCCTCTTCCTCTTCACCATCCTTCCACATCTACCATTGGCAAGGTTTCTCCTCGCTTCTAATCTCCCTCGATTATCGAGCTACCCCTCTTCTTTGGGATCTTGACCACTTCATCTACTTCCCTTAATTACTTTCATAATCCACCCTCATCTCCATACCTATCCATAACCTTAATATCCATTTCACCCGTCACCACCACCATCACCCACGTAATTTCGTATTTTTATCCCTGATACAGTTCGAATCTGCGAAGGGCGTAAATACAAAAGTTGTACCAGGAAGTTATGGATCCAACTCAATTTGTTTCATTATTTTGAAATTACCCCAGAATATCTGACAAATATTTTCCCACGGTTATGTGGACTGATTCCTATAATACATTCAGATTTTGAAGGAATCTTAGCGTAGCCTATCTTTGGTTCCAGATCTTATCAAATTGGTATCAGAGCCTATCAATTTGATATCAGAGCAGGCAAACCTTAGACCTCCATTAATGGCGGAAACAAGGAAGATGACATCAACAAAGAACTATGGAGAGCACACCGACAAAAGAGGACTTAATGCACGATGATCCTAACCGTGAGGCCGATTCCTTTGGAGCGACCATGACAGGACCGAGTCAACCAACGTCTATGGGTTCGAATATGGATGAACTTAGGGGCATGTTCCAAACATTGCTGTATAAAGTTGACAACATGCAAAAAGATCACAATGAATTCAAGGAATATGTCGTGAATCGATTAGGTTCGTCATCTCCTCAATGACGAATAGAGTTTCAAGAATGACCAGTTACATTTCATTTTTGGAGCATCGATGAAATATAAACAAAGAAACAAAGATGTGTAGCTTGATGGTGTTTGATATTCGCGATGGAACCTATGGTGGGGCTGCCTTATGCATATGATTTGGCTTATCTTCTTCAATTAGGACCAGTAAGAGATGAGCCTCAAACGAGTTCAAGTATTACCATTAAATTGTCTAATTTATTAGATAATTTTTCTAGACTGTTTGAGGAGCCACAGGAGTTGCCACCGAGGAGAGCGGCGGACCATCGCATAGAGATTGTACCTTGGGCTGCACTGGCGAACGTGAGGCCATATCAGTATCCATATGTGCAAAAAGAAATTATCTCAAAGATGGTAGCCGAGATGTTGGAGCAAGGCCTCATACAACGAAGTCATAGCTCATACTCATCCCCCTTGCTTTTGGTGCGAAAAAAAGACGGGACATGACGTTTTTGTGTCAACTATCGAGCACTAAATGCTATTTCCGTCAAGGGTCAGTATCCCATTCCGGTTATTGATGAGTTGCTGGATGAGCTTGCATGGGTGACTATATTTAGTAAGCTTGACTTGAGGGCCGAGTATCATCAAATTAGAGTTCACCCAACGGATGTTCACAAAACTACATTTCGTACTCCCAACGGGCATTACGAGTTCTGAGTGATGCCTTTTGGTCTCACCAATCCTCCAGCTACCTTTCAAGGCCTCATGAATGATTTATTTCGGCCCCTCTTGTAAAGGTATGTCTTGGTATTTTTTGACGATATTTTGATGTATAGCAGGACTGAATTAGAGCATTGGCAGCATTTGGAGGATGTACTGAATTTGTTGAAACAAAACCAATTGAAGATTAAGAAGTCCAAGTGCCTATGGGGAGTACCAAAGGTTGAGTATTTAGGCCATATCATTTCAGCGGATAGTGTAGCGGCGAATCCGCAAAAGGTTGCATGCATGACCGCTTGGCCTATTCCTACTACTATCACCGGGTTGAGAGGATTTTTAGGGCTAACCGGATATTATTGACGCTTCATCGCCGAATATGGCAAGATTGCTGCTCCTCTCACTTCTTTGTTGAAGGACTCTTTTAGATGGATGGATGAAGCCACTTCAGCCATTGAAAATTAAAAACAGCAATAACGACGACACCCGTTTTAGCATTACCGGACTTCACCAAAGAATTCATTGTTGAATATGATGCATTGGGTGTTAGCATAGGAGCTATACTAATGCAAGAAGGACGTCCCATTGCCTATCTTAGTAAGGCTTTATCTCCAAAATCTCAATAATTATTTACTTATGAGAGAGAGATGTTAGCAATTCTGCATGCAGTGACAAAGTAGAGGCCTTATTTGATCGGTAGAAGGTTCATTATCCGAACCGATCAAAGGAGCCTTCCATACTTTATGAGACAACACATACACATTTCAGCACTATAGTGATGGGTCACAAAATTACTAGGGTATGATTATGAAATTCAATACAAGAAGGGAACGAAAAATAGAGTGGCGGATGCACTATCGCGCCAACCCGATACCGCCGAGCTTGCAGCCTATTCATCTCCTTCCTTTCTCTTCCTTGACGAGTTGAGATATGCATGTACATCTGACCCAGATATTTTTAAATTATTGCAGGAGGTGATGGATGATCCGGAGTGCCATCCAGAGTTGGAGAATCAAGGCGGTTTACTATTGGACCGCGTATGCATTTGGGTGCCCACAAATGATAGATTGCGGTAGAAATTATTGGAGCAGTTCCATCACACTCCAAAGACTAGTCATGAGGGTGTCTTGTGGACTTATAGGAGGATATCTCAGAGTTGCATGTAGCCAGGATTGAGACAGGATGTGAGGAGTTTTGTCCGTGCTTGCGAAGTCTATCAAAGGGCTAAAGCAACCACATTGAAACTGGTCGGATTACTACAGCCTTTACCTATACCGGACTGTGTTCGGGAGGATATTTCTATGGATTTCATAGAGGGTCTTCCGCTGATACGTGGTTATTCTATTATCTTTATGGTGGTTGACAGATTGAGCAAGTATGTGCACTTTTCGACATTGTCATATCCGTTTTCAGCCAAGTCGATGGTTGAAATTTTTGTTAGAGATATTGCTCAATTACATGGCATGCCACGTACAATTGTCTTGGATCATAATCGTGTATTTATGAGCGACTTTTGGAGTGAGTTTTTCAGATTGCAACGAACTCGATTAAACTTCAGTTTGGCCTACCATCCATAGACGGACGGCTAAATCGAGGTGGTTAATCGAGGTTTGAGCAGTATTTGAGATGCTTTCTTGGAGAGATGCCGAGACGATGGTTGGAGTTCTTACCGTGGACAGAGTGATCTTATAACACTACCTACCATAGTAGCATTGGCATAACTCCATTTGAGGTGGTGTATGGACGCACGACTCCGACGTTACGCGCTTATGATCCAGTGGCATCGGCAGATAGGACGGAGGTGGACTTAGCATTAGTGGATAGAGATGCCACATTGAGGAGGTTGCATGCTAATTTTAAAGAATGCCTGCATCAGGTTCACAAATATAGAGGATGCGAAAAGTGTATTCGAATATGGTCGAGCACGTTTGAACGCCTGTATCGCGTTCGCACATACAGAAAACATCTTTTGTGCGTCCGAATATGATCGGGCATACTTAAACGCGATCAACGAGATTGCACTAGGATTAGAGTTAGTTATTGTTATTAGGGCTTGTTAGCTAGCTTATATAAAAGTGTGGATGGCAGCCAAATTCATTATGCTATTTGATTATTAATTTTTTGCCTCCTATCTTCTCTCTATTCTCTCTCCCTGCTCCCTCTTCACCAACCTACCACCTCTACTATTGGCAAGGTCTCTCCTAACTTCTGATCTCCCTTATCTATCGAGTCCTCCTCTTCTTTGGGATCTCGACCACTTCTTCCCCTTCGTCTACATCCCTTAACCACATCCACCATCCACTTTCATCTCCATAATCATCCATAACCCTAACATCCACTCCACCCGTCACCACCACCATCACTCACGTTATTTCATATTTTCGTCCTAGGTGTAGTTAGGATCTGTAAAGAGCATAAATACAAAAATTATAGATTAAGGAATTATGAATCTAATACACTTAGTTTCGTAATTTTCTAACTATAGGAGAATATTTGTGTAATAACCCAAGGTTAAGAATAAATAAAAAATTAAAAAAAAAGAAAATTTCCTGCACTACATGGCACGACAGCTCGTGCCATGCAGTAGTAGCGGAGATGGGCGCCACGCGCCCCAAGTGCTGGCCCGGCCAACCTGGCCGAGCCAGCTAGCACGGTGGGCCCCCACCGCCGCAGCCTCCCTCCCCACCGCCTCTCCCTTTTCTTCCTCTCTCTCTCTCTCTCTTTTCTTTCTTTCGGGTTCTTTCTCACCTTTCTCTCTTTCTCTCTCTCTCAAACACACTCTCTCTCTCTACCCACTGCCACCGCCACCTCCACTAGCATCGATGAGCTTCCCTCCTTCTCTTTCTCTTTCTCTCTCTCTCTCTCTCTCTTTCTACCTCTCTCTTTCTATCTCTCTTTCTCTCTTCGTCGGCTTCCTCTCGGGACCGCCGGAGGATTGAGCCGTCGGCGAGAGGCCGGCCGCTGAGTGGCCACCAGCGGCCGCACCCCTCCCCCATGACCCAACCCTCTTCTTCTTTCTTCTTTCTTCTTTCTTCTTCTTCTTCTTCTTCTTCTTCTTCTTATTCTTCTCTTTCTTCTCCCTCTCCTCCTCCTCCTTCTTCCCTTCTCTCAAGCCCAGCACCCTTGCAGCGCCATGCGCTGTGCTCGGCCTAGCGCCTTGCTATGCATGGTGCTGGGCTGAATCCAACACTATATATAATTATATATATATAAATATATGCACAATTAGTTTAGCTTAGTTAATTTAATGTATTTAGGTTATACAAATTAAATATAATTATATCATAGTTAGTATATAGTTCTAATTATATCATGTTTAGCAAAATACCTGCAATTTAAATTACTATTTTAATCCTAAGTAGGTAATAGTAATTATTAGGGTTATGTATGTATATTCTTACGTAATTAATTGCAGTAACTTAATTCTTATTTTCTTAATTATCAAAGAGAATAATAGACAGATAAAATATATTTTAAATACACTATTAAATAATATAATTATGATTAATAAATAACAAAAACAAATATAGAAATGAAGAGTACATAATTACAACAAGAAACTATCCTATTTTAATTAATAGAAATACTGACATATTTGTTATAAATAATTTCAGATCCTAACCCCCCTGTTCAAGATCTCGTGGACTTAGCTATCGAGGCGTGATCGTTATCGTAACAGCGTGAACGAGTGGTGGTTTGGTATTTGCAGTGGAGTGAGTAGTCTTATCCCCTAGATCCCTTTCTCAAATTAGGTTATATTATATATTTTGTACATGCATGTTTTGGCCTCCAGCATGACTATATGACTTTATATAGAGATGATTTCAGTCAAACATATTTTATCATGCATTTGATTAGGCTGATATGGGATATGAGTACATTGGTGATATATAGAGATGATTGGAGATGATTATACTATTATGGTTTTATGTCAGGATGATCTATATCATAAGTATGCATGTGATAGCCTAGTAGGAGTATGCATGTATTAAATATATGGTTGGAGTCGGCATTGCATTATTTTTCTCTTAGCTTCTTCACCACCTAAATTCTTAAGTTGTATGATTTGTTACAGTACTGGATATATGCATATGATCTATCATGTATAGAAAATCATGACAATAGTTGTGTATGTGATGTGACGTGATAGCTGGAACGGTATCTGGTCCGGACTGGTACTGGACATACTCTTAGCGTATGGCAGAGTATGATGATGGCTGATGGTTGTACTCTTAGCGTATGACAGGGTACAACTATTATTGATATACCCTTAGCGTTTGGTAGGGTATGATTACTTTCTTCTAAGATACCCTTAGCGTATGGCAGGGTATGATTTATCTACAGAGATACCCTTAGCGTATGACAGGGTATGATTTATCTTCAGAGATACTCTTAGCGTATGACAGGGTATGCTCTGAGCTTGTGACATGATGTGTATCGAGTTTGGGGCCAGATACCGTAGTCCAGTATGGTGGATGATATTTAGAGTTGAGATGGATGATTATGATAGTGAGAGATATGTGGATTATATCTGCTTCTGATATATACGATTATCTAGTGGTTGGTATGCATCTCATGCATCATCATTGATATGACTAGTATCATTGGATCATAATTGTTATACATGATATGGTGTTATATTCGGTGATGTTATATGGTAATTTCGTCATGTTATATAATTTCGGTTGAGGATATAATATGGTCATTCATGAGAATTGATTTCATTCATATATAAGTCGTTAAGGATACATATATACATGCTCATATATGGCATCATGCTGCTTTCTGATTCATATTATCCAGTACATGATTTACTCTCTGTTTGGCATCATTGATTCGGGGTAAGGTCTATTTATTGAGCCTTTTGCTCATGACTCTCTTGTTTTCTCTTTTCCAAAAACCCAGGTGAACGAGAGGAGCAGGATACTTCCTTAGAGGTCTGGCCGGTGAGTGAGGAGTAGAGTGTGGTTAGTGTTTTTTGCTAGATGAGTTATCTTATCTGATGTACTAGTGGACATCCTCCAAAGTGTATCTGTATCCTTGTCTTATATTTTAGCAGGTGACATTGTACTTGTATAATTATGTATATACTACCGTTGTGTATATGTAGTTATGAAAAGCTCTTGATGATGTGTTGTGGCATGTGTAGGGCCCATGTAGGGTTATTTGTATGCTGTTGACAATTAAACTTGAGTTATTCTTAGCTTAGATGTTGTGGATAAAATTATGATGTTGCTACAGGTTTATTTGATTGTTAGTATTTAACCAAATGGTTAGGTGCTACGCACGTGTTGTGTGGGCTCGTTCCGTGCACGTGTTTAGAGTTGGGTGTTACAATTTGACAAATATTTTTCCACGGTTGTACGGACTAATTCCTGTAATAAATTCAGATCTTGAAGGAATCATTCTGTAGCTGATCTTTTGGTATCGTAACCCATCAATCGTCAAAGAGGATGAGCACATACCGATGCAAGAGTAGATGAAAAAGATCATTCATTAACCATTGGAAGGTCGCTGGTGCATTGGTGAGCCCAAACGAGCACATACGCCATTTTATGTACATGCCCGGTCGACGTGGATTTGATGGTACCCTGCCCTTAAGTGAATCTTGCTGAAGTAATTTGACCCCTTGAGTTTGTCTAGTAGCTCCTTGATCATTGGTTTTGGTACTATTCTTTGATAGTGATTACATTCAAGGCTTGGTAGTCGACGCAAAACCTCCAACTCCCATCTTTCTTTCGAACCAGCAACACCTATGATGAATAGCGCTCCTACTCGATTGGATGATACCTTGCTCGAGCATCTTGACCACGAACTTGCTGATCTCCTCCTTCTGGATATATGGTTATCGGTACGGCCTAACATTTGCTAGTTCATTCCTCATAATGATCTGAATTCAATGATCAGGCGGTTCAACGATCTTCATAATATTTATAGTATTTTTTCTTTTCTCTCTCAAATGGAGCCAAAATACTTTAAAGAAGCCTAAATTGATGAAAATTAGATTTTAGCTATGCAAGAAAAACTTAATCAATTTGAGAGAAATCAAGTGTGGACCTTAGTATCTAGACCAAATGATCATTCCGTAATTGGTACTAAATGGAGTTTTCAAAATAAAGTAGATGAACTCGATGTCGTAATTAGAAATAAAGCTAGATTAGAAGCCCAAGATTTCAATCAAGAAAAAGACATTAATTTGATGACATATTTGCACCTATAGCTAGTCTTGAAGCAATTAAAAGGTTAGTTGTAGTTGAATATTTTAAGAATTTTAAATTATATCAAATGAAAAGTGCATTTCTAAGCGGTTATATTTTTTGGAGAAAGTTAATGTAGAATAATCTCTCGATTTTAAAATCATGTTTTTAAACTTACAAGAGTTTTGTATGATTTAAAGTAAGCACTTAGAGCATGATATGAAAGAGTAAATAAATATTTTATTAATAATAGTTTCACAAGAGGAAAACTAGATACTACACTCTTTATAACATGATACTACTCTCACAAGAGGATACTTAACCACTAGTAGGCTGGATATTTTGTTTAGTGTTTGTATGTTTGCTAGATGTCAATATGTCCAAAAGAATTTCATATAGTAGCTGTTAAACATATTTGTTTGATATATATTGGGCTCTCAAAACTTGGAATTATGGTATTCTAAGAATATTTCTCTTGGTCTTATTGGTATTTCCCATGCAGATTTTATTGGTTATAAAATTGATCGAAAATGTACTAATGACTCTTGTCAATTTCTTAGACATTCCTGTATCTTGGTTTAGTAAAAAATTAAATTCAATGGCTTTGTCTTTGACCAAAGCTAAATATGTTGCGGCCGTAGTTATTGTGCTTAAATTTTATAGATAAAACAACGATTAAAAATCAGAAATCAGATTTCAGACTTTATTTTTGCATATTCCTATTCAGTGTAATAATACAACTACAATCAATTTGACTAAAATCCTTTTCAACATTTAGACATCATTTTATAAGAGATCAAGTTCAAAAAGGTAATATTAAACTTGAATTTATTAACACCAATTATTAGCAAATATATTTACAAAACCTCTTAGTGATGATAGATTTTATTATTAGAAGAGAACTTGGCAAGTCTAATCCTCTTGAAAATAATTTTCAAAATATTTTACTTATGAATATATGTTAGCTATTGATTTTTTTCACAAAAAAATAAGAGATATTGTGCATAAATTTAAATCTTATGAATATCTCAATATATCTTGATAAATTTGAATTCATGTTCTCTTTCTTGTGCTTAAATGCTATCAAATATCATAACCAATCATTTAATTTTCTTTAGTATCTGATGCGATTTGGACCAGATCGGATCACCTCAAAAGATATTGGGCTCGATGGATCGAATCTAGTTATCTTATTTATTATTTTTATATGGTTTACTCAAAGCCTTAGTATATTAGGATTTTATTTAATTAGCGAAATCTAGATCTGCATAGTTTTAGTAAAATATTCGCAGGATATTCTACATACATCTGAATAATATCAACTAGTTGGAGAAGGTTGGTGACTTCCTCATCTATAACTTTCATATTCAAAGTTTTCATAGATTCAATATCTATCTACATAAAAAAGAAGAGTTAATCCGAGAAGATAAGGAAAACTGGTTTAGTTAAATTTGTTTAGGACTTTTTGATTTAATCTCTATAAATAGGGCCTTAAGATTAATTGGCTTTTGCCCTAGCCTCTCTCAACTTGGTCGTCGGCCTTTATATCTCCCTCCTCCCTCTTCACCAAATAGTGCCACATTTTCCGTTGGCAAGGTCTTGTCTAGCTTCTAATCTCTCTCTTTTGCCAATCCATAAAGCAGGCCTACTTCTCCCCATTCGTCTCTCTATCTTAACTGTCTCTGTTAGGTTTTTTATTTGTTAGCAATTTTGTACAAAATATTCCAAGTGTATTTTTTCATGTATATGAGCTTTACACAAGTCTAGAATATCACTGGTGTGAAGAATTGCAAGATCATTGGAGAAAAGCCGTCGCGTTTTCACCGCGTTCACAAACGCGTTCGAACGCGAAATCTGCGTTCACACAGACAGAGAGCCGCGTTCACAAACGCGTTCGAACATGGGCACTATGTTCACACAGATAGAGAGCCGCGTTCACAAACGCATTCGAACGCGGGTAGTGCGTTCACACAGACCGAGAGCTGCGTTCACAAACGCGTTCGAACGCAACCTGAAGAATTCAAGCTGTTGTGCTCGAACGCACTTGGGCCCGTTCGAACACACCTGAGATTAAGTCAGGCCGTTCGAACGCACTCGGGCTGCGTTCGAACGCACCTATGAAGTTTGCAATTTATTGGATTTCCATGAGTACGAATATGACTTGGATTTGGCTCTATCTTGGAGATCATATATAAGGATAGTGTTGCCCTAACCTAGGGTAGTTGAAGAAGATTATTCAAAGAGACTTTTTGGAGGCTACATCGGTTCTTCAACAAACAAGGCCCTTTGCATCTACAAATCTTAATCTTTCATCTTAAGGGCTATCTAGACGAAAGATCAATCTCGAGGGCTACTGAGATTGGACTTCAATCACAAGAAGCAGTGAATTGGGTTCTAGCGATCAAGACTGAGAGGAACAAAGTCGTTTGGATCGACGGGTTATTTTGTGAGTCAGTCTTGTAACTGCTACTATCATAGTGATTGGTTTTGATCCGAGTTTGGATCCGTGGTTTTTTTCCCGTTTGGGTTTTCCACGTTAAAATCTTGGCGTTCATCTCTACTTTCGTTTTTAATATTTCTTCCAACTTTTACTTAAGCGAACGAGAAATATCATTGCCTATAGGTTAGATACATACGTGTGTCTAGGAGTTTTTCAATTAGTATCAGAGCGGGTTCTCTCACCCTTTGAGAGAGATTAGATAGGCATGGATTTTCATAGAGATGGACCCTCATCTATTAGACCTCCTATTCTAGATGGATCAAATTATGGATATTGGAAAGCTAGGATGAGAGCTTATTTGAAGTCTATAGATGAGAGAGTATGGATGGCCATTATGAACGGTTGGAGTCCACCAATGTACATGGTGAATGATGAGTTAGTTGAGAAACCGATTAAGTCATGGGATAAAACAGATTATGAAAAAGTTGGCTGGAATAGCAAAGCAATAAATGCAATTTTTAGTTATGTTTCCTCGGAAGAATTTAGAAGAATATCTACTTGTGAAATAGCAAAAGAAGCCTGGATGATCTTAGAAATAACTCATGAAGGTACTATGGCTGTAAAACTTTCGAAACTTCAGAGGTTGACTACTAATTTTGAAACCCTACGTATGGAGGACAATGAAACATTTAATGAGTTCTATGCAAAGTTGTGTGATATAGTCAACTCCAGTTTCAACCTAGGAGAGAAAATTCCTGAAAATAGAATTGTCCGTAAGATTCTTAGGTCTCTTCTAGAAAGGTTTCAGGCGAAAGTTACAGCTATTGAGGAAAGTAAGAACATCGACTCTATGAAAGTTGAACAATTGGTAGGAAATCTACAAACATTTGAGTCCAGTCTTTCAAAACCGAGAAAGTCCAAAGGGATAGCTCTATCCACTGTTGAACAAAATTTAGAGGAGTCTGAAGATGAAGGTGATTTAGCTGTTGAGATGTTGGCTATGTTTGTCAAAAAATTCAATAAATTCTTTCGGAAGCCAAACAAGTTGAATACTAAAAAGTTTGAAAAAAGCAAAGCTTTTGTGAAAAAAAAGAATACTGTCACTTCGAATACAGGTGGTAGCAACAACAATCTCAAACAGAAAAATAAGAATTCTGAGAATAAAGTTCAATGTTTTGAATGTTCTGGTTTTGGACACATCGCACAAAAATGCCCTAATCGTCTTAAGAGAAAGGGCAAATCTATGAAAGTTACTTGGGATGATTCAAATGAATCTAATGATGATTCTGAAAAAGACGAAGAAAACTTTGTAGCCTTTGCCTCTTCTCTACTTAATACTGACTCTGTTGATGATACTGATAGTATAGATGATCTTGATATGCTACCGGCTGAGGAAGATGAATCTGAAATTCAAAAGGCATATAATGACTTGTACCTGGAGTCGTTTAAACTTAAGAAAAGCAATCTTAGACTACTTCAACGACTCAAGGAAATTGAACCAGAAAGAATTCAATTTGAGGAGAAGTACAAATTGGAGCTTGAACGTGTCGAAGACCTTTCTAAACAACTTGACAATGCGAAAAATAAAATGAAGACTGATGAAATCGGATTAGAGAGATTGCATAAGGAAGTTACATTTCTAAAAGGGAAGAACAAACTTGACGAGATTCTAAAAGCTCAGATCTCTGGAAAAGACAGGTATGGTGTTGGATATACTGGTAATTCAAATAATAATAAAACTGTTTTTGTTTCTACAGGTATACAAAAGGAAGAATACCTGAAGTCATCAATCGCATTTTCAAAGCAATCCTGGATGAATCCTTCCAAATTAAAGTTGAATCAACAAACTGGTGAATCTTTGACGACACCAAAGGTAAACTTTAATCACACCCCGCAGCAAAAGGTGAGTAGAAAAAGGTTTGTTCCGACATGTTATCATTGCGGCATTCTAGGACATATTCGACCTCATTGCAAATTTTTGCAAAAACCTAGAACTGCTCTCATTTATGGGATGAAAACAAAAACCATATGGGTTAAGAAAAGTGATTTGAAATATTATGTTGTGCATACAGCCTTGAAAGCTTTAAATTCTGATTTATGGTATTTAGACAGTGGCTGTTCAAGACATATATTGGGTGACAAGTAGTTATTTTCTAATCTTAAAAAACATGAAGGGGGAGTTGTGACATTCGGAGATGGTAATTCATCAAAGGTAATAGGCAAAGGAAAGGTAAGTACTCTAGGGATTCCTAGTCTCGAAAATGTTCTTTATGTTAAGGGCTTGAAAGCAAATCTACTAAGTATCAGTCAATTTTGTGATAAAGATTATGAGGTAAAATTCTCCAAAAATGATTGTACTGTTCTAGATCATGATGGTAATGTTATATGTTATGGATCTAGAACATCTGATAATTGCTATGTCGTTGGAACTTCACATAAACTGAAATGTAACAGTGCGTCTTTCGACATTGCAGATCTTTGGCATCAACGTCCTGGACATGTGAATCACAAGGAATTATTTACTCTGTCCAAACATGAAGTGGTAAGAGGAATACCTAAGATAAAAGAAATATCAAAAAGAGTGTGCGGTTCGTGTCAAATTGGAAAACAAATTCGTATCTCACACAAGAAGGTAAATACAGCTACCACTGATCGTGTGCTACAATTAGTTCACATGGACTTGATGGGTCCAACAAAAACCGAAAGTCTTGGAGGTGAACGCTATATATTCTTAATGGTCGATGATTACTCCAGATATACCTGGGTTGCCTTTCTACGTAAGAAGTCTGAAACCTTTGAAGTTATTAAATCATTATGCTTAAAATTACAGAATGAAAAATCTACAACCCTAGTTAGGATTCGTTCTGATCATGGTAGAGAATTTGAAAATGAAAATTTTTCTATATTTTGCGATTCTCTTGGTATTCAACATGAGTTTTCAGCTCCTATAACTCCACAACAGAACGGGATTGTTGAAAGAAAAAATCGAGTTGTGCAGGAAATGGCTAGGGTTATGCTTCATGCTAAAAAGGTTACTCAAAGATTTCGGGCAGAGGCGGTCAATACAGCGGTACATGTGATAAATCGTGTTTATCTAAGACCAGGTACAAATATGACTGCTTATGAAATCTGGAAAGGTAAGAAACCTAGTGTTAAATATTTTCAAGTTTTTGGTAGTAAATGTTATATCTTGCGTGATCGAGAATATTTGACTAAATTTGACACTAGAAGTAGCGAAGGCATCTTCTTGGGGTACTCAAATAATAGTAGAGTATTTAATCTTGAAACTTCTACTGTTATGGAATCTTCTAATGTTATGATAGATGAATCCTCGACTGACTTAACTAAAGCTACTTCTATTTTTGATTCTGCAGAAAAATGACTACAACGTACCGGAACCATCCGCTAGAGTGAAATCAAATCATCCACTGTCACAAGTGATCGGAGACGTGAATGAACCAATTAAGACAAGACGACAAATCCAAAGTGAGGTATCATTTACTTGTTATACATCTTTTTTTGAACCTAAAAATGTGAAGGAAGCATTGTTAGACGATTATTGGGTTAACGCTATGCATGAGGAATTAGAGCAATTTTCTAAGAATGATGTTTGGTATTTAGTTCCTAGACCTAAGAAGGTGAACGTCATTGGAACAAAATGGATTTACAAGAATAAAGGTGATGAACATGGCAATATAGTTCGAAATAAAGCCAGACTAGTAGCACAGGGATACACTCAGGTTGAGGGTATAGATTTTGATGAGACATTTGCTCCTGTTGCTAGATTAGAGTCTATTCGTATACTGCTTGCCATTGCTTGTCATTTAAAATTTAAATTGTTTCAAATAGATGTTAAAAGTGCTTTCTTGAATGGTATCCTGAATGAAGATGTTTATGTGGAACAACCTAAGGGTTTCGAAGATCAAAAATTTCCTTCTCATGTTTTTAAATTGAAAAAGGCTCTTTACGGGCTAAAACAAGCTCCAAGAGCTTGGTATGAGAAGTTGACCACCTTTTTAGTGGATGCGGGGTTCATTCGAGTGGGAGTGGACAAGACATTATTCATTAGACGTGAAAACAAGAGTTTAGTTGTGGCACAAATATATGTGGATGACATTGTTTTCGGGGCGACGAGTCAATTATTAGCTAAGGAGTTTGCAGATCTCATGCACAGTCATTTTGAGATGAGTATGATGGGTGAGTTGAAGTTCTTTTTAGGGCTTCAAATTACTCAATTGGAGAGAGGGATTTTTATCGCTCAAACCAAGTATGCTAAGGATCTTGTGACTAAATTTGGTTTAGAAAATACAAAACATGCTAGAACTCCTATGAGTACAACAACCAAACTAGGTAAGGACATGTCAGGAAAAAGTGTTGATCAGACAGTGTATAGGAGCATGATCGGTAGCCTTTTGTACTTAACGGCTAGTAGACCTGACATTGCATTTAGTGTCGGTGTGTGTGCTAGGTTTCAGTCTGAACCTAAGGAGTCACATTTGTTTGCTGTGAAACGTATCATAAAATATGTCAGTGGCACAGTTGATTTAGGTATCTGGTTTACTTATGACTCGGGTGCTATCATATCGGCATACACGGATTCTGATTGGGTAGGTTCATGTGATGATAGAAAAAGTACTTCAGGTGGATGTTTTTATGTTGGAAACAATCTAGTTGCTTGGCACAGTAAGAAACAAAAGTCGATATCTTTATCTACTGCGGAGGCCGAGTACATTGCAGTAGGAAGTTGTTGTTCTCAGTTACTATGGATGAAACAGATGGTCAAGGATTATGGCATTGAACAAGATACTATGGTGCTTTATTGTGACAACATGAGTGCTATTAATATATCAAAAAATCATGTTCAACACTCGCGTACAAAACATATTGATATCTGACTTCATTTTATACGCGAGTTAGTTGAAGACAAAACAATAGCACTAGAACATGTTGAGACAGAGAAACAGTTGGGTGACTTGTTTACAAAACCTTTGGATTTACAGAGATTTGAGTATCTTCGTACTTCTTTAGGGATTTGTGCTTTGGACTGATTTTATTGGGATTTGTGTTCTTTTTAGTTTGCGAGTTTCTTTCGTTTTGTATTTTTTAGGTTTTCTTTTACTCTGAAATTTTCTTTGGTTTTAGTTTCAGATTTGTCGAGAGTTTTTGTCATAAAAAAAAAATTGATGCACTCCTTGATTCAATAATATACTCTTGACATAAAAATATGATTTTTCTTTTGATTATGAGTTATTATAGTCAATTTTGTCATCTTGTAGTATATTGTTTCAATTTTGATTTTGTCACTCCCTCGACTTCTATAATAATAAATTTTTAATGCCTCATAACGTATGTGCATTCTTGTGTGAGCATGATATCATTAATATTTTTTTAAATAGCTCTCTATTAACTTTGATTTGCACAGTTTGACCTCATGCTTAGTTATCAAATATATTTTTATAAAAGATCAATAAAAAGGGCTACAATGAGTTAGTGTGAAAGCCGTCTTGTTTCGAGTCCAGTTTGACTCAGTACATTATTTGCAAATTTTCAAAAAAAATGATATATGTGAATTTCTTCTTGCACATCGTTTGATTTGTACTACAAGAAAAGGGCTACCTACTCATGTGTGAAAGCCATCATTGCACATATATGTTTCAGTAAAAAAAAAATACAGGAAAAATTCTTGTTGTGTTATGGAGAATAAGTCGAAAAGTGCAAAATTTCTATACTAAGTCGGTTTGACTACTGTGTTGCATCATTGTTTATATAGTAAAGTTTGTTCAAGAAGATTGGTTCATGTTTTCTATGCTCATCTTGCATATGCATATCGTTATGATCAATCAAGATTGATGTAATTTTGAGTGATGCATTCGAATTGATTATAATATGCTTTTAATGATTTGATTGATCTTGTATGACTTATTTCATTTGATTGTCATATTCTATGTCTTGAATATATTTTGGAATTCTAGAAGTGCATCTCCAAAAAGATTTTTAACTTGTTTTTAGTATAAAAAAAATAAAAATAAAAAATAAAAAGGAAAAGGCGTTCGAACGAGGATTCTTGAGTTCGAACGCGGCGCGTTCGAACTCGCGGACTGGTGCGTTCGAACGCACTCGTGGGTTCTTTAAATATTGCGTCCGAACCCAAGGGTTTCATCTTCCATTTTTCAAACCCTAAAAACCCTTCATTTTCCCCTTCTCAAATCTTCAAGATCTTGGTGTTTTTCATCGAATTTTTCACTTCAAATCCTTTTGGGAGGTAGATCTCCTCCGGATCTAGTGTCTTTCAACCAAATTTTTGAGTTTCTCCTCACATTTGCAAGGTATGATCATCCATTATTTTCTTAGTTTTTTTATTCAATAAACATGCTTGATCTTGAGTGATCTGTGCGTTCTCAATTTTTGATCACGTTAATGTTAAACTCTTGATGGTTCTTGTGAGATTGAACGTGCTATCTTAGAGTTTTTCAAGTGCAAGATGTTTTCCTTTTGGGGCTTCATGGTTTCTACCATTTTTTTCGAATTCTTGCTATTTTTTTTGGTTGCTTTGGGCATGTTTTGAATATTGCAACGTGTTTTTTTTTTCAAGAATGCCTAAGAAAACAACAGTGACCAAGAAACCAAGGCCGCCTTCATCGCCATCCTCGGCTCCCAAGTTTTCTTCAACAACGGCTGCGGGTCGTTACAAACATAATTTTGGCACCCGTCCTATTATCTATGAAAGACCCGTGGTTATATCTGATTTTTCTGAGTTGGGGATTGAACAGATCTTTACTGAACGAGGATGGTTATCAATGTGTCGGATGAGCGGGACTGCTTATGTGGAAGTTGTTCGGGAATTCTTTAGTAATGCCACGATTTTCGATCACTATATACGTTCTACTGTTCGTGGTGTATCTATATACCTGGATTCCGATGTTATTCGTGCTGAACTGAGTCTGCCTGATGGTGAGTTTCAGTATCCGACGTCTGCTCCACTTCCTGATGTCAATTAATATGCCGGTACAGTCTTGATCAAAGGGGAACGTTGGAAAGGTAACATGATGCCGCATGCAAGGCTGACATCTGTGGCTCGCATGCTTCACCTCTTTTGTCTGTACAATGTCACACCCAAGACTCGACATTCCAGCATTAGTCTGGATCGTGCATTCCTTCTTCATGCCATGTTATCGGGAGTCTCTATTGACTTAGCTGTAGTGATCTATGATTCGATTTTCTCAGCTGCACAGAAAGAAGCACCTCGTGAGGGATTACCTTTTGGCATTTTTCTTACAAATTTGTGCACTCAGAGTTGGGTGTGAGTAGATGCTTCGGAACCTTTTCTTACTTCGCAGAAACCATTGGATCGGATTACTCTGAAGCGGAGTCAAGCTCACGACCAGACGTCTCCTCTCAAACCATCCTCTTTCGCCGCTGGTCGGTCATCGCATCTCGACAGTTCTGATGATAGCTCTGCCGATGACTCATCTTCCACTGAGGGGGAGTTACCACAGTACTCGGACCGGTTCGATCAACTTAGTACTCAAGTGCAGGATCTCCATTTAGCGGTGAATGATTTACGTGCTGAGCAAGTCCGTCAGGGAACTGTACTTGATTCCGTGTTGACGATTCTTCATCGTCAGTTTCCTCCGAGTTCCTAGTCTTTGACATTTGTGCCAAAAAGGGGGAGAGTGTCTTAGTGTTTAGGTGTCTAGGTGTGTAGGGGGAGTATGGGCATAGGGGGAGTTTAGTGGAGTTTACTTGATGGTTGAACTTTGCTTTGTCTTAGTGTCGTTGGCATTTGAACTTAACTTGAAGTAATTGTGATAACATGTGTTTAATCTTTGTTTGTTTAAATTTTTGCTCATGTGATAACTTGTGTTTTGATTTTTTTTATTTCAAGTTATTTTCACTTGATCTTGGATTGGTATATGTTTCCTTGCAGGGATTGATGTGCAAAATATTATAGACTTGTTGATTACTTAGTTTAAAGTCATTGTAATATCTTGTAACCTAGGTGTTTTGTTACAAATTGCTAAAGGGGGAGATTGTTAGGTTTTTTATTTGTTGGCAATTTTGTACAAAATATTCTAAGTGTATTTTTTCATGTATATGAGCTTTACACAAGTCTAGAATATCACTGGTGTGAAGAATTGCAAGATCATTGGAGAAAAGCCGTCGCGTTTTCACCGCGTTCACAAACGCGTTCGAACGCGAAATCTGCGTTCACATGGACAGAGAGCCGCGTTCACAAACACGTTCGAACGCGGGCACTGCGTTCACACGGACAGAGAGCCGCGTTCACAAACGCGTTCGAACGCGGGCACTGCGTTCACACGGACAAAGAGCCGCGTTCACAAACGCGTTCGAACGCGGGTACTTCGTTCACACAGACTGAGAGCTGCATTTACAAACGCGTTCGAACGCAAGCTGAAGAATTCAAGCTGTCGCGTTCGAACGCACTTGGGCCCGTTCGAACACACCTGAGATTAAGTCAGGCCGTTTGAACGCACTCGGGCCGCGTTCGAACGCACCTATGAAGTTTGCAATTTATTGGATTTTTGTGAGTACGAATATGACTTGGATTTGGCTCTATCTTGGAGATCATATATAAGGATAGTGTTGCCCTAACCTAGGGTAGTTGAAGAAGATTATTCAAGGAGACTTTTTGGAGGCTACATCGGTTCTTCAACAAACAAGGCCCTTTGCATCTACAAATCTTAATCTTTCATCTTAAGGGCTATCTAGACGAAAGATCAATCTCGAGGGCTACTGAGATTGGACTTCAATCACAAGAAGCAGTGAATCGTGGGTTCTAGCGATCAAGACTGAGAGGAACAAAGTCGTTTGGATCGACGGGTTGTTTTGTGAGTCAGTCTTGTAACTGCTACTATCATAGTGATTGGTTTTGATCCGAGTTTGGATCCGTGGTTTTTTTCCCGTTTGGGTTTTCCACGTTAAAATCTTGGCGTTCATCTCTACTTTCATTTTTAATATTTCTTCCGACTTTTACTTAAGCGAACGAGAAATATCATTGCCTAGAGGTTAGATACATACGTGTGTCTAGGGGTTTTTCAGTCTCTACCTTCCGTATGGTTTTTATTTTTACCCATTACCATAGTGTAGGCCAATCATAGCCTTCAACCATCTATCGCATTCGCATTCCCAAGCCACCACCACCACCATCATCTATTGCTAAGCCACCTCCATCAACTACTCGGCCTCTAATCCATCATCACCTCCATCCTATACCAAGGAATCCATTCCTCCACCCATAGATCTCAAATCTCGTGCAGACCTAAATCTCGTAGGTCTGACCCTCCCACCTTTGTCTACCGTTTTGAAGATATCTTCCGACCTACACATCTGATTTATGTGAAACTAGATTCCTTAGAAAGTCCATCTACCAGTAACGTCCTCGGAGCGGAAGTACCCGAATATGCATGCATCGATATTTCAGCTTGGATATCTTTCTCGATGCCCTCCTCAATAGTCTCCTCATGGGTCTCCTATGGACACTCTCCATCATCAACTACCTCATCATCCTCCTCAGGACCATCGATAAGCATCACATTCCCGATCAGTTTAGAACACTGATGACCGGGGGTGAAACGTTCATCACATCGAAAGCAAAGGCCCTTCGCTCTTCGCTCCTCCACCTGGGCCGGTGTGAGAGTTCGAACGGGGGGATCTAATGCCTCCTCTAATGTCGAAAGAAGGTCTCAAAGGTGGTTGTGGTCTAGTAGTCGCTGCTGCTGTTTTTGAAACCGCAGAATTTCCAACCGACGTTCTAGGAGCAAACCACCCATCTCGGTTACCCCAATTGGTTTTCGTTGCCATCTTTAGAGCCCTATGCCTTTGTTCCATCCTCACGGCCTTCTCAAAGGACTCCTCAAGAGTAATAGGACATAGAGTATGAACATCCGCTTGTATCTCCTCTCGCAGCCCTGAAATAAATGTACTCATCAATGTACGTTCGGGCCATAGTGGCTCACAATGACTACTAACTCTTTCAAACTCAGCTTGGTACTCCAATACGGTAGTCCTTTGAATCATCTTGCTTAATGTGGCAGCAAAATCTTCATATGACGTTGTCCCGAATCTGTGTGTAATCCTCCTATAAAAATCAGCCCATTTGATAAATCCACCACCACGAATAACCGATCTATACCAATGCAATGCCATTCCTTGGAGGTGAAAGCGTGCCATCTAGACTTTTGCATCTTCCGCTGTACCTTGACAATCGAAATATAGTTCATCTTGAAATACCCAATCCGTTGGATCATCGCCTTGGAATTTTGGAAAGTCCAAATGTGCGGTTCTCCCCCGAATAGCGTTGTCCGGTTCACGAAAGATCCTTAGTTCAGATCTAAACCTTTGAGCATGTCCATCACCTTCTCTAAATCCTCAAGCACGTCCATCACCAACTCCATAGGGATCAACCTCATTCTCGTAGTGCCAATTCTCCTCATCGAGGAAGCACACCGGTGCTGCACGCCTCTCGGGTTTCACCACCGCCGATCTTGGGTTTTGTAACGAAAGTGGGGAATGAAGTGAATGCATAGGTAGGAGGGGATCATTGACACTCATATGATGCACCTGGACCTGTGGGATATCGGTTCTATGGGGTCCCACCGCTTGTCCTTCTTGAAACTCCATTCGTCGTCAAGGAGATGACGAACCCAATTGACTCACGACATATTTCTTGAATTCATTGTGATCCTTTTGCATGTTGTCAACTCTATGCAACAATGTTTGGAACATGCCCCTAAGTTCATCTATTTTCGAACCCATAGACGTTGGTTGACTTGGTCCTATCGTGGTGGCTCGAAAAGAATCGGCCTCACAATTAGGATCATCATGCATTAAGTCCTCCCATGTCGGTGTGCTCTCCATAGGTCTCCTTGTTGATGTCGTCTTACTTGTTTCAACCATTAATGGAGGTCTGAGGTTAACCTGGCTCTGATACCAATTTGATAGGCTCTGATACCAAATTGATGGGATCTGGAACCAAAAGATCGGCTATGGAACAATTCTTTAAAATTTGAATTTATTGTAGGAAGCAGTCCGTACAACTATGGGAAAATATTCGTTAGATATTCTCCAGTAGTCATAAAATTACAAAACTAATTGGGCTGGATCTATAACTTCCTGATCTACAACTTTCATATTTACTTCCTTCACAAATTCAAACTGTAATAGGGACGAAAATATGAAATAACGTTGGTGATGGTGGTGGTGACGAGTGAAGTGGATGTTAGGGTTTGGATGGGTATGGAGATGATAGTGGATTGTGGAAGTGATTAAGAGAAGTAGACGAAGGGAACAAACTGGTCGAGATCCCAAAGAAGAGGGGTGGCTCGACAGTCGAGGGAGATTAGAGGTTAGAAGAAACCTTACCAACGGTAGAGATGGAAGGATGGTGAAGAGGGAGGAGGGAGGAGGGAGAAGTCTAGAGAGAAGATAAGAGGCAAGAAATCAATAATCCAATTCCAAAATGAAGTTGGCTGCCATCCACATATATATAGAGGCTAGCCAAGAAGTCCTAAAATAATATGAAACCCTAATTCTAGAGGATTCCCGTCAATCGCATTCAAACGCGCCTGATCGCGTTTGAACGCAATCAAAAAGTCCCTTATCTGGATTTGCGAACGCAACACAAGCGTTCGAACTCGCCTGACCATGTTCAAACTCATAATATGCGTTCTTTGTATTTGCGAACCTGATGCAGGCGTTCACAAGGCGTTCACAAGGGCGTTTGAATGCGACCTATAGGAATTTTATTTTAATAAAAATAAACACCTAATGCAATAAGAAAAGATCCTAACTAAGTGTATCAGGACAGAGGTGATGATGGATTGGAGGCCGAGTAGTTGATGGAGGTGGCTCATCAATAGATGATGGTGGAGGTGGCTTGCGGATGTGGATACGATAGATGGTTAAAGGCTATGATTGGTCTACAATTGTGGTAGCGATAAAGATAAAAACCGTACAAGAGGTAGAGACGGTTAAGATTGAGAGACGAAGGAGGAGAAGTAGGTCTACCCTATGGGACTAGAGGGATCAGCGGAAGGAGATATTAGAAGCTAGACGAGACCTTGCCAACGGAAGAGATGGCTCTAGTTGGTGAAGAGGGAGGAGGGAGATGTAGAGGCCGACGGCCAAGTTGAGAGAGATGCAAGGGCAAAAGCCATTTAACCCTTCATTTCAAGCATGCCTAAGATTTATAAGGATTAAATCAAAAAGTCCTAAACAAATTTAATTAAACTAGTCTTCCTTATCTTCTCGGATTAACCCTTCATTTCTCTATAGATAGATACCGAACCTTCAAAAACTCCATATATGAAAGTTATAGATGAGGAAGTCATCGACCTTCTTTAACTAGTTTGATATTATTGAGATGTCTGTAGAATATCCTACAAATATTTTACTAAAACTGTCCAGGTATAAATTTCTAATTAAATAAAATCCTAATATACTAAGACTTTGACTAAACCATATAAGGATCATAAATAAGATAACTAAACTCGATCCATTGAGCCCAATGTCTTTCAAGGTGATCCGATCTGGTCCGAATTGCATAATTCCACCAAGCTTCCGTTCACCTTGTCCTCAAGGTGTCCATGGTGGTTTCCAAACCTTTTGTGGTTATCGAATCCTTGCTTCCAACATTTGAGCCAAGTCCGAGTTCATCTTCTCTAGCCTGGGTTTGATCATATTTGGTCCTTACAAGTGGCCACTCTTCAGGTCTGAAACACAAAGAAAGTTTGGACACAAATTTATAATTAAGTTGATTGGATCAACTTGGCTTAAGTATGTCTTATGCTCCCAATTGAATGTGCCTAACTTGTTCTTGGTTGCGGCCTCTTACTGGTTCTTCACCTTTACCTTTGCCCTTGGTCGATGGTGGGGTTCACCCCACTCATTCCACGGGTCTTCTTCATGGTATGCTGCCAAAGGTGGTCTAGGACGCAAGTGTGGAAATTCTGCACGATGTTGTGGTTTGCTGCATCGAGGCTATGGTACTTGAAGAGTCGACCCTTGCTGGTCCTGTTCTAGCAGTGGAGGATTTTCCTCTGAACTACGATGCTGGTCATGAGGTGGAGGTCGACTCTAGATGGGCAGCAATTGGTGGTGGAGCCACAAACTAGCTGGTTCTTCCTTATTGTTTCTAGGTGGGATGCCACCTTGATTACCTTCCCCACGGTTGGTATTATCAGGTGTACACCCTAGACAACTTTGGTTCATGTCCATAAGGGTCGCCTTGATCTCCAACATCGTTTGTGCCATGAATGCCAAGGTTTGCGAGAGATTGAGAAGGCCTTCCGTCCGACCTCGCAAGCTCGGTGGAGATGGCGATCTTGATGGAGCCATGTGGTCCGTCTCCATGCCTTGCTCTGATGTTTAAGATCATCACCTTGTTTGCTTTGCTGTCTTTGATCTTGTTGCAGCCATGATGGTCCGAGGATCGTTGGCTTTGATACCACTTGTTATGAACCGGCTTGATTCAATTCATAGTGGTTTTGGACAAATTTGAGGATGTAAATCTCGAGAGATATTTTGGAGGATCTAGATGTTAGATCAACATGAAATTTTGAAACGAGGTAGACTTGGGAGAGAAATTTCCAATGAAATTAGTTTCATATAAATCGGATGAGTACATCGGAAGATATCTTCGAAAAGGTAGACAAAGGTCAGAGGGTAGACTTACGAGATTTAGGTCTGCATGAGATTTGGGATCTGTGGGTAGAGGCATGGACTCTAGGTATAGGATGGAGGTGATGATAGATTGGAGGCCTAGTATTTGATAGAGGTGGCTCAACAGTAGATGATGGTGGTGGTGGCTTACGGATGCGGATGCCATAGATAGTTGAAGGCTATGATTGGCCTACAACTATTATAGTGGGTAAAGATAAAAACTGTACGGGATGTAGAGATGGTTAAGATAGAGAGACAACGGGGAAGAAGTATGCCTGCTTTACGGAACTAAAGGGATTGACGAAAGAGAATGATTAAAAGCTAGATGAGACTGTACTAACAGAAGAGGTGGCGCTAGTTGGTGAAGAGGGAGAAGGGAGATGTAGAGGTCGACGGCTAAGTTGAGAGAGATGCAAGGGCAAAAGCTAATTAATCATTCATTTCAAGCATGCCTATGGTACAAGCAATAAGATCCTATTTATAAGGATTAAATCAAAAAGTCTTAAACAAATTTAATTAAACCAGTCTTCCTTATCTTCTCAGATTAACCCCTTATTTTTTTGTAGATAGATATTGAATCTCCAAAAACTTGAAATATAAAAGTTATAGATGAGGAAGTCATCAACCTTCTCCAACTAACTTGATATTATTCCGATGTCTATAAAATATCCTATGAATATTTTAGTGAAGCTACACAGATTTAGATATAGCTAATTAAATAAAATCCTAACATACTAAGATTTTGACTAAACCATATAAGAATAATAAATAAGATAATTAGACTCGATCCATTAAGCCCAATGTGTCTCGAGATGATCTGCTCTGGTCTGGATCGCATTAGTATCATATCAATATTTTTTTTAGCTTGTTACTTCTTTTGGTTAATTCCAAAAAGGGAAAATATTCAATTCATGCAAAAGGATGATATTTAAAATAAAATATAATTTTATATTTATTGTTTGTAATTATAAAAAAATGGGGAGATTATTAGCCATATAGTTTTAATACTTTACTATTTAAATTTGATGATATCAAACAAATGAATTAGCTACATGAAAATATTATTTTGATAGTACCAAACAAATTAAAATAGTAATTGTGAAATTTTTTTCTCTTTAATATAAAAGCTGAAGTAATTCTAACTATGTGTTAGTATCACGGGCATAACTTTTAATAGTTAGATGATATCAATGTGATTCTTTTTTATTTGGAAAGAAGACTCATTTATCTCATCTTTGTTATATATTATAATTTTTAATTTTCAGGTTTTAGTCTTCAAACTTATGTCACAATTTAGAGATTACAAACCTGTATTTCTAGCAAAAAGATTCTTGACACCTTTTCAGTTTTTATTTGTAGCATTATTTGTATTGATTTGATAAATATTTTTATTATATGTGAAAACTACATTTGATATACAAATATATTTAAATTCGAACATTACCTATATGAAATAGAGCCTATAAATTGACTATTCACACATATTATAGATGTTTACTCTTTTAGTCATAACATTTTTAAGAAATATCCCTTTAATTACTGGGTTCGAAAGCTTGACTTATCTTCCGGCCAAAAGTCCAATACGACTGTTTTAACTATTAACAAGGTGTTTCAAAGTAGAGCAAACAATTTGACTAAAATCTGCACATGTTAAATGCTTTGCAAAATGGTCTTTATTGTTTCAAATTATTTCAAATAGAAAAGAGTCTTCAAAGCCTATAAAAGGAGGTCCATACATCATATTGAAGCAAATGTTTCAAAAGGCAAATTAAATCAAAAGAGAGCAATCTAGTTCATCCCATATTGGAGAAAAAAGAAGTTTTACTTGACAAATTTTCTCTCTTTTCTTTCTTTTTATTAGTGAGATTTATTCGCAAATTGTTATGGACTAGGTGTTCACTACCCGATCAAGCTAGGATGTAGGGAAGGAGTCCTCACAGTTAGAGGAGAATATTATCTAAATATTTTCCCATAATCAAAAAATTACAAAACTAGAGGAGTTTATTCCATATCTTCCTTATCTACGTTTTTTATATTCATGCTCTTCACAGATTATAATTGTACCTAGGGTGAAAGTAAGCAATATTGCAGTGGAGATGGAGATGACAGGTGATGGTGATGATGGTGATAAAGGTGGTGATAAGGGTGATGGATTTGGTGGCACGAGGTGCTGAAGAGATAAGGATAGGGGGGAGAAGTTGGTCAAGATCCCAAGGAGGAGGGAGGAGGAAGGACTCGATAGTCGAAGGAGATTAGAGGTAATCGGCATCGAGGTGGCACACAACTAGGGTTTCAGTGAGGAAGGAGAAGAGCTAGAGTAGAGGAAGAAGGAAGGAAAACTCAATATTCATTCATAACTCCCAATTAGATTGCCATCAACATATTAAGAGGCTAACCTAACAAGTCAAACTAACAAATGGTAAACTTAAAAATAATACATTCTCACTGATCGCGTCCAAATAGGGTCGAGCGCGTTCGAATGCACAATTCGTGTCCTCTGTATGTGCAAACGTATGCAGACGTATAAATGAGGGCATTTGAACGTGACCTCCACGCGTTCAAACACGCAATTTGCATTCTCCGTATGTGCGAATGTATGCAGGCGTTCGCACGGGGCATTCGAACGCGACAACCAAAATTCTTATTTTCTAAAGAAAACTAATAAACCAAAATAAGAAATAGGGTCCCTAGGTTGTATCCATGTATGAGATGACTTAGTGTGGTCTGAATTACATCATTCCACTATGATTCTGCTCACTCTGTCCTCAAAGTGATGGGTGGATGAGTTGTTCTTTCAATCTTGTTCGACTCAATTCGAGTGGATCGGTCCAAAGCGGTGTCGCTAGTTTAACTCGAGTCATTTGCGTCACCTTGAAGTTGAGTTCAATCACCGTTGATCCATCATAGCAAGCTCCCTTAAGCTTTAATTTATCAGGAGGATCTAGACTCAAAAGGGGGCTAAGTTAGCCAACTCAATTTGACACGAATTTGACTTGACCCGCCTTAATGTCGTGCTCACCATGGTCTCGAGTAGAACTGTTGGTGACCAGGGCAAATCCAGAGTGTCTCCCTCAGCCCAAGGAGGTTTGACAGCCCAAACATTTGTAATAAATCTTCATGACGCCCAATTTGGGGTAGCCAAACCATCGATTGTAAATTGGCGCTTATACTTTACTGAATTCCATTCCACCACACATGTTGCTCTTTAAACTTGAATTCGAGACATATATCCTTGAAGTCAAATGTAACGGGATCCAAGCCATAGAGCCATTAAGTACCTAACATGACATCCGCTCCTAGAAGAGTCAATGGGTGAAGATCCAATTCCAAGGCATGTTCTTGGACATTCAAGGTTACCCGTCGACAAACACTATTTGCTCGAAGGGCATGCCGTCTCCAATCATCACATCAGAGCCTAAGATTGGCTCCAGTGTCAAGCCCATCCTCTGGACCAGCCTCTCATCCACAAAGTTATGGGTGCTTCTGGTGTCGATGAATATCCGCACGACATAGCCTTTAACAGTGCCATCAACTCGGAGAGTAGTCATTGCGGTGGATCCAGCATAAGCATGGAATGAGATTTCGACTTGTTCATTACTACTTTTTAGAGTCTTTGGACAGCAATCTCTTCATCTAAAACCTCCTACTCTGGTTCAGCAACATTATCCCCATTGACATCATCTAGCACCATCACCGTTGCCATTGGCCGAGCACATTTGTGTCCTAGTGTGTATCTTTCATCACAATAGAAATAAAGCCCCTTCACTCTTCTATCTTCCATTTGACCTTGTGTGAGTCACTGAATAGGGGATCTCGGAGGTCCCCTCACCTCTGAAATCGTCCGTGGAAGGGGGCAAATCCGTTGTACGTGATGAGCTAATCAGCACAATGGGTGTTGCTGCGGGCTGCCAATGTGCATCATTCACCTTCGGTTTTGTCCAACTGCTCCTTGATGTGTTCCAAAGCTCTCTTAGCTGGTCTGACTGCTTTCACCTCAGCTTGGATGTCCCACTAAAGGCCGCTAAAGAATGTGCTTTTGAGTTAGGAATCTATCCAACCTCGTACTCTATTGCTTACACGTTCAAACTTCTCTTGGTACACCCTCCATAGTATTATGGGTTAGCTTAGTGACGGTGGCTTGAAAGTCTTCGTATCTGGAAGGTCCAAAATGAATGTAAATTGTGTTATCGAATTCTTCCTACGTCTAGTAGGGCTAAGCTCGATTCGTCGCTTGGTACCAATGGATGGCGGTCTCTTCGAGGTGGAATGATGCCAATAACACCTTTTGTGTATTAGGTTTTCGTTGATACTTGAAAAATTGTTCCTCTCGATAGACCCAATCGAGTGGATCGCCTCCATTAAATTACGGGAAGTTAAGGTGAGCAATCCCCGCACGGACTCTACGCTCTTCTTCTTCATGTCTGTTGGGCCTTCTTTTCCTTGGGTTTAACCCAGCATCTCTAGGATGATATCGAGGGGTCGCTGGTTCTTCATAATCCGCCCACTTGTCATCATCGTCATCATGGTGAGGTGGATCTAGTGCTCGGTCGCAATGAAAAGTCGACGGTGGTACGTTGCGCCTTTCGGGCGATGTAGGCAGTAAGGGCCCTTTAGCGTGCCACCCATGAGGTCTTCATGATCTTCCTCCGCCCTGGCATGGAATGGTGGAGACGGTGTTCCTTGGCGAAAAGGTGGTTCCATCGGTGGTGCAGTCTGAGCTCGAGTAGGGAACTCGGTTGCCATCGTACCCCTCGGTACGCCCAAGAGGACTTGAGTCATTGCTTCCATTGACGCTTGCATGGATCATTACATCTCCATCATGTCTGCAAACATCTTGATCAGATCTAAGTTGATTATAGAAGTCGTTTGAGAAGTTCCGACCAGTGAGTTTGGATTTGCCTTCGATCTAATAATATCCATGGCCTCTCACTCAACGGAGGTTCCTTCATTGGGTCTCAACGCCATAGATTTGGTTGTTGGCATAGTGTCTAAGGAATGGTGGCTCTAATACCACTTGTTATAGACCAGGTGTCCGCTACCCGATCAAGCTCAAATGCGGGCAAGCAGTCTGTACAGTCAAAGGAGAATATTCTCTAAATATTCTCCCGTAGTTCAAAAATTACAAAAATAGAGGAGTTCATTTTGTATCTTCCTGATCTACATTTTTTATATTCATGCCCTTCATAGATTCTGACTGTACATAGGGCGAAAGTAAGCAATATTGCGGTGGAGGTGGAGATGATGGGTGATGGTGATGATAGTGATAAAGGTGGTGATAAGAGTGATGGATTTGGTAGCACAAGATTCTGAAGGGATAAGGATGAGGGGGGAGATGTTGGTCAAGATCCTAAGGAGGAGAGAGGAGGGAGGACCCAACAGTCGAAGGGGATTAAGGGTAACCGGCGTCGATGTGGCACACGACTAGGGTTTAAGTGAGGAGGGAGAAGAGCTAGAGTAGAGGAAGAAGGAAGGAAAACTCAATATTCATTCATAATTCCCAATTAGGTTGCCATCCACATATTAAGAGGCTAACCTAACAAGCCAAACTAAAAAATGGTAAACCTAGAAACAATGCATTCTCGCCGATTGCATTCGAACGCACAATTCACGTCCTTTGTATGTGCTCATATGCAAACCTTTGAACGAGGGCGTTCAAACATGACCTCCATGCGTTCGAGTGAGCAATTCACATTCTTTGTATGTGCAAACGTATGCAAGTGCTCGCACGGGGTGTTCAAACGCAATCTCCCCGCGTTTGAATGTGACAACTAAAATTATTAGGTTTTAAAGAAAATTAATAAACCAAAACAAGAAATAGGGTCCCTAGGTTGTATCCATGCACGAGATGACTCAGTGTGGTCTAAATCACATCACAAATCCAACTCTTTGAGAGTTATTACACATCTTGGATGTTTTTGAAGTTTTAATTTTGTGTGAAAAAGATGGAAAAGCCTTTGTAGTTTGTGGGTAAGAGATGGGGTAGATTGTTACGAAATAGCTTGATCCAATTCGTAACGGTTGAGATTCAGGTCTACACGAAATTTGGGATCCATGGGTGGAGGCACGGATTCCTAGGTATATGATAGAGGTGATAATGGAGTGGAGGCCGAGTAGTTGAGTAGTTGATGGAGGTGGCTCGACAATAGGTGATGGTGGTGGTTGTTTGTGGATGCGGTTGCGATAGATGGTTGAACGCTATGATTGGCCAACAACTGTGATAAAAACTATACGGGAGGTAGAGACGGTTAAGATAAAGAGATGAAAGGAGAGAAGTAGGCCTACCGTACGGGATTATGGGGGTCGGCAGAAGAGGGAAATTAGAAGCTAGATGAGACCTTGCCAACAGAAGAGGTGGCCTAGTTGAAAGAGATGCCAGGGCAAAATCCAATTAATCTTTCATTCCAAGCATGTCTAAGATATAAGCTATAATGCCCTATTTATAGAGATTAAATCAAAAGGTATAAAACAAATTTAACTAAACTAGTCTTCCTTATCTGAATACCAAAGTTATAGATTTGGAGATTGGCGATCTTATCCAACTGGTTTGATATTATTCTGATATATGTAGAATATTTTGCGAATATTTTTTCAAAACTGTGCAGAGTTAGATTTACCTAATTAAATAAAATCCTAACATACTAAAACTTTGACTAAACCACATAAGAATAATAAATAAGATAACTAGACTTTATCTATCAAGCCCAATGTCTTTTGAGGTGATCTGATCTAGTTCGAATCATATCATTCCACCACGCTTTCATTCACCTTGTCCTCAAGGTGAGAAGTAGTCCCTATAAAAAAAAAGACGTCTCTTTAGTAACCTCAAAATTGCCTTCATGATGTTTTGGTGTGGTCTTTCTTGTGGTTAGCATATGGTTCGAGGAAGAAATGCTCTGATACCAATTGTTACTAACCGGCTTAATCCGATTCATAGCGGTTAAGATTTGGGTCTGCACGGGATTTGGGATCCATGGGTGGAGGCACGATTCCTAGATATATGATGGAGGTGGCTCGACAATAGATGATGGTGGTGGTGGTTTGTGGATGCAGATGCGATAGATGGTTGAAGGCTATGATTGGCCTACAACTATAGTAAAAATCATACGGGAGGTAGAGACAGTTAAGATAAAGAGACGAAGAGGAAGAAGTAGGTTTGCCCTACGGGACTAGGGGGATCGACAAAAGAGGGAGATTAGAAGTTAGACGAGACCTTGCTAATGGAAGAGGTGGCGTTGGTTGGAGAAGAGCGAAGAGAGAGATGTAGAGGCTGGTGGCCTAGTTGAGAGAGATGCCAGGGCAAAAGCCAATTTATCTTTCATTCTAAGGATGCCTAAGATATAAGCCATAAGACCCTATTTATAGAGATTAATTCAAAAAGTATAAAACAAATTTAACTAAACTAATTTTCCTTATCTTCTAAGATTAATCCTTCGTTTTGCCATAAATAGATTCTGTATCTTGAAAAATTTTGAATACCAAAGTTGTAGATCTAGAGGTTAACGATCTTGCTCAATTGGTTTGATATTATTCTAATATATGTAGAATATTTTGCTAATATTTTCGTGAAACTGCACAGAGTTAGATTTAGCTAATTAAATAAAATCCTAACATACTAAGACTTTGACTAAAACACATAAGAATAGAAAATAAGATAACTAGACTTTATCTGTCAAGCCCAATGTTTTTTGAGGTGACCTGGTCTAGCCCGAATCATATCATTCCACCACGCTTCCATTCACCTTGTCCTTAAGGTGAAAAGTAGTCCCTGTCAAAGAAAAGACGTCTCTTTAGTAACCTTGAAGTTGCCTTCATGATGTTTTGGTGTGGTCTTTCTTGTGGTCAGCATCTGGTCTGAGGAAGACATGCTTTAATACCAATTGTTACGAACTGGCTTGATCCGATTAGTAGCGGTTAAGCTTCAAGTCTGCATAGGATTTGGGATTTGTGAGTGGAGGCACGGATTCCTAGGTATATGATGGAGGTGATGATGTGGAGGCCGAGTAGTTGATAGAGGTGGCTCAGCATTAGATGATGGTGGTGGTGGTTTGTGGATGTGGATGCGATAGATGGTTGAAGACTATGATTAGCCTACAACTGTGGTAAAAACCGTAAGAGAGGTAGAGACGGTTAAGATAAAGAGACGAAGGGAGAAAAGTAGGTCTTCCCTACGGGATTAGAGGGTTGGCGGAAGAGGAAGATTAGAAGCTAGATGAGGCCTTGCTAACGGAAGAGCCACTTCGTTGGTGAAGAGAGAGGAGAAAGATGTAGAGGCTGGTGGCTTAGTTGAGAGAGATGCCAGGGCAAAAACTAATTAATCTTTCATTCTAAGCATGTCTAAGATAAAGCCAAAAGACCCTATTTATAGAGATTAAATCAAAAAGTATAAAACAAATTTAACTAAACTGTCTTCCTTATCTTCTCGAATTAACTCTTCATTTTGCTACAAATAGATTCCATATCTGGAAAAGTCGTGAATACGAAAGTTATAGATCTAAATGTTGGTGATCTTATCCAACTAAGTTGATATTATTTTGATATATGTAGAATATTCTGTAAATATTTTCCCAAAACTTCATAAAGCTAGATTTAGCTAATTAAATAAAATTCTAACATACTAAGACTTTGACTAAACAACATAAAAATAATAATTAAGATAACTAGACTTTATCTATCAAGCCCAATATTTTTTGAGGTGATCCGATCTAGTCCGAATCACATCATAGATATCTTAGAAGAAATCGGTGGAATTCTTAACTCAGAACAAAAATTATTTTGAGAGAAGAGATTTTAGGAGATGAAATTTGTATAAAGGTTGCTAGCAGCTTAGCAAGCAAGTTATCTTTTAGTACATGGTGAATTCTTAAGGAAAGAACTTTGAGGAGTACACATTGGCCTTAGCCTTACCACTATAAATCTTATTTGGCTTATCTCATTTAAATTTTCATAGTATATACATAAGCTTAAATTAATTTATTTGCATTCTCTTAATTTGCATGAAGTTTTGAATTTCTCATTATTATTACAATTTACGCATTAATTTACATATTTGATTTATATCTTCTTATTTAGTTTATAAACCTAATTTACCCCCTCTTTGAGCTAGCTCGGGTTTGGATTGCTAGATCAAACTTGGTCGGAAAGTGAGTCGATTAAAGTTTGACCTACAAAACAATTTGAAAATTTAATTTCACACAGAACTTGATCATGAGGGGGCTCGATTGTCGATCAAGCCAACTTGATGAAAGCTCAAAAATAATGACATATAACTATAATACATATGACTAATATGAACCTTTATATCAAGATCTTAAAATTCATAATAATACTACTACATTAGTTCTTATACCTTCACCATCGAGTCATACCTTATTTCAAGCTTGATTTAAGCATGAATCAAACTTGATTCAATCCAAGCTTAAAATTGCTTATTGACCAACTCGTTTAGATTCAAGTTCGACTCAAGCTTGAAATTAGCTCAAAAGTTAGTTGAATTAAATTTATTTCAATTCAAGCTTGATTTTATAAGTAGGCTCAAAATTAAATCAACTCAATTCTATCAAACTCGGGTTGACTACACCCCTAGATATACTCGTACAAAATCTTTGTTAACTTCCAGTATTTTAAATCTAGGATGAAGAAATACAGGTGGTTACACAAGAGTTAACATGTGACACTGCTTTTGGCACGTTCCAGACAACACTCTCTTGCGCATCTTACTGAAATTGATACCATAATTTTAGATTGGAACCTACTGAGACCAGAACAATTTAGTTGTAGGTATGGATCAAATTTGGTAGCTAATTAGGGAACATCAGACGGTAGAGGGATTCGCCATAAAACTAATCAGACCAAATGGCAGATAAGATAATCTATCTCACATTTGCAATTTAGGTTCATTAGAATATAATTATAAAGATCATCGTTCGTTATTAGTTTAAGCTTTTATAATAGTAGATTTTCTAGTTCATCCATTATCACGAGTAGTGCTATCCTCCTACACCTAATAAGCTTTCTTGCACCCTAATGCAGAAATGATAGACTGACAAACTCAACTCGATCGGAAATATTTAACAAAAATCTGGTTCTTGCTTCTTTTGTGAGTGTAATTTGTTGGTTCAATCTGATGTAAACTAATGTATATAGTTATACATTTCACAGTATATGTCAGAAAATACTGGCATTCCACTGAATTTGCTTTATTAATATCTTAAGTCACATACGTTAGAATCAAGCAGAAAATATGTACTCATTTCTTTCTAGTTTGTGTTTTCTTAAATTTCAATAGTATTATGGCGATAAGTCGAGCAAAACTGCAGTAGCTGCTTCCTTTTAACCAGTTCTTTGTAAACCAATTGCATTTAATCCTTTTGAGTCTGTAAATTAATATCCACAATAATACGAAATTCATTGTAGGAAGGATTTAGCTAATCAGATTTTAGGCTAACTTTTAGGAAGAATAAGGGAAATGAAAGAATGCTACTGACAAACCAAGTAGAAACTATATAGCAGAAGTTCAAGGAAAAAAAAAGAACGATATCTTTCAGAAGTAGTTTTAAGATACAGTTCTTCAACTTCCAACTTGGGATTTTATTGACTACAAAATCATTATGAACATAGAAAGAATGAAGAAGATCCTGCAATGATTATGAACAAAAACTATAACAAATCACTCTGTACTAAGGATTTAACAAAAATCGAAATCCTGCTCACTTATATGGAAGAAACCAAGAGGGAACTAAACAAACTAATGTTCGTAAAGTTTCCCATCGCAAAGATGCCTTCGGCCACCACTCAAGTTCATTCCTTGGTTCCTGAAAGCTGTTTTTCTCCCACACCAGACTTGTAATGTACAGGAATGTTTACGGTTTACCTGGGAATTCATCTCCCTACATGACGGTGAAACTAACATTGTCTGGACTGGAACGATGCACATGCTTGCAATTTCAAAGGTTGAGTTGAATCCAGTGAGCCATCCGAGTCTTTGCTGGGATCAACAGTTGCATCTGTATTTAGAAAGAGACATACTGCAGAACAGTCATCAGTATAGGAAGATAGGTGTTTGAGCTTCCAGGCACGAATTGCCGATTTGACAAGAAAACCTGCTGCAGAGGATCGAGATGGTGCTGAGGCAACAATGTCAACTACTTCTTTGTTGGATAGTACATCCCACACCTGTAAAAAACAAACCGAAAGATTATGATATAAAGAAAGATCTGAACTAGAATCAATGCATAATGATCTTCAGTGAAAAATATAAGTAAAAAATGCAAAGTTCCTCCGTTGGGATCACACCATGGAATTTTTGCTTTCTCCCAAAAATAGGCCAAAAATGAAATAGCAGTAATGGATATCCTTCAGCTTACCCCATCACTGGCCAACACAAGAAACTCATCCCTCTCAGTGATACGTCTATAGTAGATATCAGGCACAGAGATAAGACCAAAATCCTTCACAATAAAATCTCCAAATGCTCGTGCCACTGCCAAGCCTGGAGTGTTGGAATATGGCAGCCAAAGACGAGCTACATCACGATAAAGTGCAAAGACTCTGCCGTTACATTGTCTGATTCTTTCTTCTTCCCCTGTCAAAGTTACATTACCTTGTACTCTTGAGATATTGCACTCATGATTTCTATTACTTGCTCAGATAAACAATATGCCTTCATAATAGCAGTGAACAAATTTTCTTGGGAAGCATTTAGTATTCACGGCATGACAAAGCCATTCTCCCATAAATATGCTTACATGACAGAGAAAAAAGTGAAATATCAGCTTCTTGACTTCTGATACCGTGAACCTAACTAAAATATCTGATTAATTATGAGAAAGAAATGAAATATATTCCATAGTTTTTATTTATGAAATCTCAGTTACATCCCCATGACATGAACTCCACAGAAGGATTTTTGTATCATTGTATGAACATCTATTGAGAGTTAAACAGCAGTAAAGCTGCTCACAACTTCTTTGTACCAGGTTAAAAGAGATTTCAATGCAAATACAAGAAAAGAAAATACAGAAGATCCAACTGATCTATAACAACAACGGGAACACATTATGCCACAACGATCCAAAATAAACAATGTCAATGGCATGATGTGATATTATGATCTGATCTAAGCTCTGGCAGAGCAAACTTTTAAATTCTGTTATATCTTATAACAATTTGAGGATTATAACCTATAATTGGATTACAAGCTTTATTTAAACAATCCATTTAATGTCCACTAACAACTTAGAATAAGTCAATAAACGTAATGGCTACTTCACAATATAGACAGTTACTCAACATAGACCGCTGTGAACAAAATGAAATTTGAAATTATACTTAAAGTCCAACATTCAATCTTCAATCCCCAAGAAAGGTACTTTGGTAGATGCATCTAATAGAATAAACAAGTCAAAGAGTTCAATGGAGCTTTTACAAGAAAATCTTAATTCAAAAGTTAAAACTGGTTGACCCAAAATAATCACATCCACATACATATAAGAAAGAGGGAGAGAGGTACTTTTCTCAGTAGGAAGTTAGGCCTCGACAGTTAACACTTTCTTAAGCAGCGTAGGACAATTCTATCCACACAGATACAAGGGAACACGCAACACACATCTAGACTATCAAACATGGTTACTGATACAGGATTGACATGATACGGATACATCACTATGACAAATTTTGAAAAACAAGAATACCATATGTTAATGATACGTTATGGTTAATCACCCAACAGTTAGGACATTTGATAGTCAAAATAAATCTTAAATAAATATAATGTTTATTGTTAAATTCTATCTATTCTAGCTAAAATTTATACATTCCTTGGCCTTTTAAGTTTATGTTGTATTTAACACTTAGACATCATAAGCATTTGCACTTATTAGTCATCTCAGATGTGGCTTCATAACTAAGAAGGTTTCTAAAAGATCAACATTTCTCTGATTGAGAATAGGTTTGTTTAAAAAAGCTGGTTAGCTCACTCATTCTCAACTTCTCTTTGCTATATTTCATCCCTAATGTAAATATTAAAACACATGGACCTGGGACATGGGAGCCAAAAAAAGAAACAATAACTAAAGGTCATCATATCTGCAATTCTAAACTGAGAAAGCACTCTCATTTTTATATCATGCTATATGCAAACAAAATTCTTGTTCTTTTTTCTTTTTGGGGGGAAAGAAATAGTCCATAGAATAATTCTAGTTCTTTGTTAACATTGTGACAATTAGAAGATCAATCATGTTGGAGAGAAGATTAAATTTCATATTTAGAATCAAGAAGAAAAGGCATAATATGACAATGCATACCTTAGAGCAAGACAGAAATATGTTAGAATGTATATTTGCTGCACCTTCTTCACCTATTTATAGAAAAGTTCATTGCTAGGTACACAATGTAAATGCCTACTTGTGATTATGAAACAAATTTAACAGACACCAAAGATATGACGGGCAAGTTCTGATTTTGCAAGGTAACCATGACGGGCAAGTTCTGATTTTGCACACCAAGATATGAAGGGTTCCAACAAGGAGTGTTCCAACAATGTGGAGTGCTGATACTATTATTTTTACCAAGCACAAAAAGAAAATAATCTTATATAACATGGAATAAAGTATGAAAATAGAGTCCTTCAAATTTTGAATAAAATCATAAAACAAAAGAATTCCTACATGTTCAATAAAGAGCTCAAATTAGTTTCTCTACACCTAAGCAGGCAGGATAATAGCAGAGACAACATCAGTTCCCTTTGAAATTATTTTTTCCTTTTAGTAAAACAGAAACTGCTAAATCACAAAAATCTATCTACTGATAAAATACACAAAAACTAATAGTAAAATCAAACATAAGCTTAAAAATTTCATACAAAAAAACTGTTAAAACATAGATCCAGAAAAGGCTTAAATAGAGATAATTTATAAAGCTTATCTTCCTTGAGAAAGGTTAAGCATCATGTATTGAAGCCCCTTCCAGATGGGCAAGATCAGGTCAACATCATATTCTGAAACCAAAGATAACTTGATTTCCTCTGTCAGTTTATGGGAATTTATTTCTTGAGATAGAACATATTAAGCTCTTGCCCTTCTTTTTTTTTTTTTTTTTGTGTGCAAAACCTGGAATATGTGTCATGATCTATTGTTGAAGAATCAAATAGATGTGCTAAAATATCAATCAAACAAGTCTCAGAAAATTTGCCCTGAGAAGTTCCATGATACGGGGAAAAAACTCATAACGTTTTGCAGCCAATATATTTACATCACTAATTTAGACATATCCCTATATCCACCAATTATAAGATAAACCCATAGTAAGAAGGCACATGATTTGTAACATATGACCTGGGTATCAATGACCTGTGAATTGCCCATAAAGGAAAACCAATAATGCTAACCAACTACGTAGCAAAAAAAAGAGGAAAGACATACTTGGAAGATTTGGTTTAAGGTCCTCTGTCAACTGAACAGCAACCAAGCAATTATTTTGATCTTTAGTTCCTAAAACAGCCCTTGAGTCCCCGACATTTGCAATTACAAGATCTTGACCCTGTAGAGAAAATGAAGAATCCATGCTGAAGTCAGGACTCAGGAGTACAATAAAGACCAAGAAGAAATACTCCATCATTAGAAGAAATCACAAGAAAAGTCACCAATTGCCTTTACCTTCTTGACCGCTGTGACAGCTGTTGTCCCACTGTTAAAGCAGTTAATCGTACCATCTAATTTTAAATCCTTATCAATAATCCTAAAAGCCTTCATGAGTGATTCCGCCAGTGTGATGATCTCATCTTCAAGGGAAATCCTGGTCTCCTTATCTAAGCATGCATATGGAGTTTCTTTGGAAGATGTACTTCCAGAAATTTTAATAAAGTTCTCCTTACTATCACTACGCTGTAAACAGTCACTCAGCTTAAGTGGGAGGACATCTCTTACTCTCCTTGAAACCAAATGACCATAGTCACCATGACCGTCAAAAACCCCACAAAATACAGTGTCTCTTCTGGAACCAAAATTCTGCAAACCGACCAGAAGCGTACATTATCATCACAAAGTTCATTGCTTGTGCTCAATCAAAAGATTAATACAGACAGTTAAACATACATTAATAAATAAAGCAGGAAACGGAAAGTTATAAATAGGGAGGGAGGTGTTTTTATAGATAAAATATGAAATGAAGGTAGAAAAAAGAAATAAAGAAGTGCAGTTATATATATTGATAATATATTTGCACTTGCAAGTACTCTGGAGAATCAAAGCTTGGATTGTAATTTGTAAGGCCCAATAAGTCACATTAACTAAATTATGAGTATCATCTGATTGAAGCATGCGGACAAGGCATTATCAGAAGAGTATAGCAATCAGAAAACTCTAATATAATAATATCTTGATAGGAGTTACAGAAAAGAGACAAGTGGACATGTAATCGAACTTAGCAACTGATAATGATGTAGTCCAATCAAGTGGCTTAACAGGATATGAGTGGTCAGCCCAATACATAAGATAAGGATAAACACCAAGATACAAACAAATCCACCGAATTAGTATATTAATTGCATTTGACTATTCAAAGGCACCTGTATTATTATAAGGAGTCCCAAAACAACAGGAAGTAGAACTACACAACAAAACTAGGATTCATAATGATAAACTGCAAGAAAATCCTCATATCAATCACCAAACTTCTCAACTCTAACAAATTTTGCCGGTTCAAAGAATCTAAGCATCATAAACAAGAAAAACTTATCTGAAACATAGATTCCTAATTTATGACAAGTATATTGTAGCCATGACAAGATTTCTCAAGAAGCAAGATGAGATCAAACCAAACCTCCCAGAGTAAAATGGAATCCTGGTTGGTCTCCTTCGTTCCTTTCCGCGTGCAGAGCGACGCGACATCGGTAGCCCCGTTGGCCGACAACCTCCCGGGGACCCCACCAAGGTGCTCTGTCCTGTTGGAATCCACCAACCTCCTCCTCCTCCCTCGTCTCCTTTGCCGTACGCCGGCCGCCAGCACCGGAGAAGACGGCGACGTCAATAAGCAAGAATCCATCTTAAGGGCCCTGATGATATCCAACAGGCAATTCAGACCCAGAAAGCATCTCTGGCGGCCAGTGCCGCCAGCGCCGCCGTCCTCGAAGGGCTCCGGCAGTCCTTCCCTTCCTCCCCCGGCTGCAGCCGGCCACGGAAGCCCCGCACGTGGAAAAAAGTTCACTCGCCGCGGCATGATCACCACCAAGAACTAGCCAAATTCCCTTCTGTCGACATATTCACATTCAAGAAAGAGTCTAATGTGGATTAAAGAAAAAGAGGGAAGAAGTAAAGAGGCGACTAAAATCTTCTCGAGCATAAGGAAATAAGAACCGTTTCAAGAAAGATGGATTGTGCAAGAAGACGCATCTAGCTCTCTAGTCGAACGGTCGAAGCGAAGCGAATGAGTCAGTGGACTAAATCCAATCGCAGAATGTATTAATAGTAAAAGAACTTCTTGTTTCTGGCAATACGAAGAGAGGAAGAGGGAACCTAAAAATCTCGATTGATGACGAAAACTTAAGAGGAGCGATTCGATTCGCCTCGTATTTATCGTTCCTATACCGTTCCTTTTTAGTACTAATCATTTATCTTTGGCCTTTTTGTTTTTGCTTTGTTAAAAGTCATTTACATTTAAGGATAATTATTCCTAGTTGCCTATTTTCACCTAGACTCTCGTATTTCTTCATCACATTGATAATTATACAAAATCTCTGAAATACTATTGTAACAACCCCAAAAAAACAGTTTGTATTTTAGGCACGACGAAACCGGCCTCTACCCAAGCCATAGCACAGCAGATGAGAAAAATTTTCTCACCTGCCGTGGTAGGCTATGGGGAACCACACGTTGCTGGCCTAACTAGCTAGCCCGGTAGGCCCCGCCGCCACCATCCTCCCTCCTCCACCGCCTTCTCTCTCTTGGTCACCCTCTCACCCATTGTCGCCACTGGCCCGCTGCCACCTCCCCTAGAACTACCACCGCCGGTGAGCCTCCTCCCTCCTCTCTCTCTCTCTTTCTTTGTGTGTGTGTTTCTACCTCTCTCTCTCTCCCTCCCTTTCTTCCTCTTTCTCTCTCAGGTTCGTCGAAATCGAGTCGCCGACGAGAGGTCAATCGTTGGCTGGCTAGAAGTTGCTGAGCCCCTCCTCATCGGCTCGACTCCTCCTCCCCTCCCCCTTATCTTCTTCTTCTTCCTCTCCTCCTTAACTTCTTTCAAGCAACCTTGGGTGCTGGGCTCAGCCGAGTGCTCGCAGGACTGTGGTGCTAGCTCGAGCGCAGCACTATTATAGTGGAGTTGTTTTTATTTTATTTATTTATTTATGTATGTATTTTCTTTTTATCTATGTATTTATTTTAGTTATTACTAGATATAAACTAGATTATTTTAGACATTAATTACTTTAATTAATATATGCACATGATTATTATTAATAAACTAGTACAATTAATGATTATTTATGTTGTAAATTGTTGCATATAAATATCACTGTTACTTAATATGTTATGTTTTATTAGATTAATAAATAGTTTCCTTAATTATAATCTGGAGACTAATAGATATATATATACTAATATTCATAATATATATACATCTTAAGTAATTTTAATAATTTATTATATACTATTGTGTATAGAATAGGATACTAGTCTTGTTTCGTAGTTAATTAATTAATTTATTATTTTGTATTATTAAGTAATGACTATATAGTTCGTGATTAATTAAGATAGGGTAAGAATTATAAAATTTATTATAAATAGATCCAATCTATACTTATATCTTATTTATAGTTATTTAGCCTTTTATTTTTTTTATAATTATATATTTATAATATTTTTATATAAAAAGAAACAGATCTCTTCTTATATTATAACTAGCGTTTTATAATAATAATAATTATAGTATTTGAATTGTATCTATACTGAAGATCTAATTATGTAATAAAAAATAAAAGAAGTGATTCTAAACCTAATAAATTTTTATATTTTACTTGAATTAATTCTAATTGGATAAACGACTGACTTCATGCTACCTAATATTTTTAGATTTCGAACTCTCCTATGTAGACGGTAGACCCCGTGGACCCTATTAAGACGAGTTGACACTCGGTTGCTGGATGTGAGAGATACATGATTTGTGTCTTTTGATTAAACATGAGTAGTCTTATCCTTTAGACACCTTTCTCAAATACATTTGATATGCATGTTTTGGCCTCCAGCATAATTATATAATCTTATTTAGAGATGATGTTAGTCGAGTATATTTTATCATGCATCTGATTAGATTGATCTGGGATATGAGTATAGTAATGACATATAAAGATAATTAGAGATAATTATACTGTTATGACTTTTATGTTGAGATGATCTTTAATATAAGTATGCATTGATAGACTAGCAGGGATATACATATATTAAATATATGGTTGGAGACTGCATTACATTATTTTTCTCTTGACTTCTTTACCACCTAAATTCTTGATATGCATGATTTGTTATAGTACTGGACATATGCACATAATCTATTATATAGAAGAAAATACATAATTCTCATTGATAGGAAAGTTAATAGAAAAAACATGAGGGTACCCAAGTAGGCACTAAGGTTAAGGGTGTCTGTAGTGATGATTATGGTCGCTGATATACGATATCTCGTGGCCTATATCCGAGGTCAATTGAGTCTGTGCACACAGATAATCAAACACTTGCCGTTCACCAAGGCATGCGTGTAGTGAGTTACTCTTATGTGATTTCTATTAACTAGTAGGGTACCCAATCAGGATGAATTTTGATATACCTTTAGCGTATGTAAGAGTATGATTATGACTGAGATATCCTTAGCGTATGGTAGGGTATGATTATGATTAAGATACCCTTAGCGTATGGCAAGGTATGCTTTGAGCCTATGGGTAGGATGTTGAGATCGGGTAATAGGTGTTGACTGTACACAATGGTCTAGTATGATGATGACATTTAGAGATGATATTGATGACTGCGATATTGAGAAATGCATATAATTTCATTATCATCTAATATACCTGATTATCGAGTGGTTAATATACATCATATGTGGTTGCATTTGAAATCATAGCACGGTCATGGTTGGCATGCATCATATGTGTCATATTTGAGAGAGAGAGGGAGTTATAATAATGGTATGACATGAAAATTTATTTATACATTGTCAAGAATTATATGCTTTGATCAGTTATGACATGATATATATATTTCATTTATATAGTATTGAGGATATATTTATATACTCATTCATGACATAATGCTCCTATGTGATTCATATTATCCAGTATATAATTTACTCTTTGTTTGATATCACTGATTCGGGGTAATATCTATTCACTGAGCCTTTTGCTCATGACTCTCTTTATTTCCTTTCTAGCCCTCTCAGATAATATTGTGTATAGACATTGAGTTGTATTGTTGTTTGTTATATTTATACTTTATTGTATTAGTCAATAAGTTGTATAATATGACATATTATAGTGTACTCATATATCAATTATTTAATTGTATTTTGATAGTTTATCGTGGCCTATATGGGCCTTGCCAGATGATACGAATTGGATCAAATCAAATCACATCAGAAGGAGATTAGGCTCAATGGATTAAGTCTAATTATCTTATTTGGTTATTTGGTTTAGTTAGAGTTTTAGTAGGTTAAGATTTTATTCAATTAGCTAAATTCAACTCTGCGCAGTTTTAGAAAAATATCCATAACATATTCTACACATATCCAAATAATACGAAACTAATTGGATAAGGTCGCCAACCTCTAGATCTACAACTTTGATATTCATTACTTCTCCAGATTCGGAATCTATCTACAACAAAATGAAAATTTAATCCAAGAGGTAATCAGAGAAGATAAGGAATACTGGTTTAGTTGGTTTGTTAGGGTTTCATATTATTTTAGGACTTGTTGGCTAGTGGATGGCAGCCAACTTATTATGGAATTGGATTATTGATTTCTTGTCTCCTATATTCTCTCTAAACTTCTCCTTCCTCCCTCTTCACCATCCTTCCACCTCTACAGTTTGCAAGGTTTCTTCTAACTTCTAATCTTGCCACCCTCTTCTTTGGGATCTCGACCACTTCATTCTCTTGGTCTACTTTTCTTAATCACATCCAACATCCACCTTCATCTCCATACCCATCTATAACCCTAACATCCACTCCACCCGTCACCACCACCAGCACCCACGTTATTCCATATTTTCGTCCCTGCTACAGTTCGAATTCGTGAAGGGTTATAAATACTAAAGTTGTATATCAGGAAGTTACAAATCCAACCCAATTGGTTTCATAATTTTTTGACTACCGAAGAATATTTGACAAATATTTTCCTACGGTGGCGCGGACTGATTCCTGTAATAAATTCAGATTTTAAAGAATTGTTTCGTAGCCTATCTTTGGTTCCAGACCTTATCAATTGGTATCGGAGCTTATCAATTTAAATGAGAGCCTAACAAAGTGGTATCAGAGCAGGTGAACCTCAGACCTCCATTAATGGTTGAAACAAGGAAGATGACATCAACAAGGAGATATATGGATAGCACACCGACAAGGGAGGTCTCAATGCACGATGATCCTAACCATAAGGCTGATTCCTTTGGAGCGACCACGGTAGGACCGAGTCAACCAACATCCATGGGTTTGAATATGGATGAACTTAGGGGCATATTCCAAATATTATTGTATAGAGTTGACAACATGCAAACGGATCACAATGAATTCAAGAAATATGTCGTGAATCGATTGGGTTCGTCATCTCCTCGACGACGAACGGAGTTTCAAGAAGGACCAGCGGTGGGATCCCATCTGATCGATACCCCACAGGTCTAGATGCGTCATATGAGTGTCAATGATCCCCTCCTACCTCATCCTTATAATACCAATCCTCATCATCAAAGAAGATTTGAGACAATGGCATGTGAAGATTTTGCTGCCACATTAAGCAAGATGATTCAGAGGACGACCATATCGGAGTATCAAACTAAATTTGAAAGAGTTAGTAGTCGTTGTGAGCCACCGTGGCCCAAACGGATATTGATGAGTACATTTATTTTAGGGCTGCAAGAGGATATACAAGCAAATATTCATGCTCTATGTCCTACTACTATTGAGGAGGCCTTTGAGAAGGCCGTGAGGATGGAACAAAAGCATAGGGCTCTACAGATGGCAGAAAAATAATTGGGGCAACCGAGATGGTGATTCTATTTGGACTTCACTGATGTCGTCTCCAGCATGGATTCATTTAGGAGTGTCTTTGTTTCATGTTTTAATGTTTAATTTCTAAGAAAAATAAGTTTTCTGTAAGTCGCGTTCAAACGTGGGTGGAGTGCGTTCGAACGCAGTTGTGAACGTGGGTGAACAGTGTGCATTGTGCGTTCGAACGCCCCGTTCGAACGCACTGTGAATGCTTGCATCGCGTTCAAAAATTCAGAGAAGTGAGAAATAGGCACGTTCGATCGCGCGTTCAAACACCTGCATCGCATTCGCAATTCTAGAGAAGATCGAACTCGGTGCGTTCGAACGTGGTCATTATTGAGTTGTTGGTTAGCCTCTAAAAGGATGTGGATGTCAACTAGAGGTCATTATTGATTATTGAAGAATTGGTTTTGCCTTGCCTCCTTCGTATTCTTCACTCCCGTTCCCTCAATCCTCGGCAACGCCGCTTCTAACCTCCCTCGATCGGCCAATCACCCCAGACCCTTAGGGGCGGCCCTCTCCTCCCCTTCTTCCAATCAATCCAACACTTGCCCTAACCCTTCCATCGACCATAACCCTTCCTCCACCACTTTTCACTGGTGCCACCCCATTAACGCCGGTCCTCCACCAACCACCATCACCTAAGATCACGTGCCTCCATCCACGGATCCTAAACAGACCACCCTGACCTTTCTCCACTAATCGGACGATATCTCAAGATCCCCACATCCAATTTGCCTGAAACTAGATTTGTTAGAAAACTCTTTTCTAGGGATACAACATATCAAAATTTCATGTTGATTCGATGCGGCATCTTTTAGGATCTTATTTGAAAGTTTCGTACTAGATCTAGTCCAGATCAGAGAATTGGAAGAGATCGAACCTTAGCCTAAAGGGGAGATTATATCAGATAGGCAATTTGCACCTAGAACGTCGGCTGAAAATTTTGTAGTTTCAAAAACAACGGCTATGAATACTAGACTATGACCACCTTTAAGACCTTCTTTCGATGTTAGAGGATGCACTAGACCCCCCCATTCAAACTCTTACACCTGCCCAGGTGGAGGAGCGAAGAGCGAAGGGCCTTTGCTTTCGATGTGATAAGCGTTTACCCCCAGTCATCGGTGTTCTAAAACCAATCGGGAGTGTGATGCTTATCGATGGTCCTGAGGAGGATGATGAGGTTGTTGATGATAGGGAGTGTCCAGAGGAGACCCATGAGGAGACCATTGAGGAGGGCATGGAGGAAAATATCCAAGCTGAAATATTGATGCATGCATATTTGGGTACTTCTACGCCGAGGACGTTACGAGTAGACAGACTCGTTAGAAAGCATTGTATGCACATCCTCATCGATTTGGGAAGTACACACAACATTCTAGACGAGAGGTTAGTGATGAGATTGGGTTTGGATGCCGAACTGACAACGAGATTTGACGTTGCTATAGGAGATAGCACGAAGCTTAGGCCGGAGAGCTTTTGTCGCCGAGTTGGTATACGGGTGCAAGGACACGACATTATTATGGACTTGTATCCATTGGCGCTGCGAGGAGCAAACATTATCCTTGGTGCTTAGTGGTTACAGAGTTTGGGACCCGTCACATTTGATTTCCGGAGCATGTGGATGAAATATAAACAAGGAAATAAAGATGTGCGGCTTGATGGTGTTCGATCTTCGTCGATTCCTGCGATGCAGCCTATGGTGGGGCTGCCTTGAGCGTATGATTTGGCTTATCTTCTTCAGTTAGGACTAGCAGGAGAGGAGCGTCAAATGAGTCCAGGTACTACCATTGAATTGTCTAATTTATTATATAACTTTTCTGGACTGTTTGAGGAACAACAAGAGTTGCTACCGAGGAGAGCAGCGAACCATCGCATAGAGATTGTACCTGGGGCTGCACCGACAAACGTGAGGCTACATTAGTATCCACATGTGCAAAAAGAAGTTATCTCAAAGATGGTAGCTGAGATGTTGGAGCAAGGCCTCATTCAACCAAGTCATAGCTCATACTCATACCCCGTGCTATTGGTGCGAAAAAAGGATGGGACATGGCATTTTTGTGTCGATTATCGGGCACTAAACGTTATTACCGTCAAAGATCGGTATCCTATTCTGGTTATCGAGGAGTTGCTGGACGAGCTTGCAAGGGCGACTATATTTAGTAAGCTTGACTTGAGGGTCGGGTATCATCAAATTAAAGTTCACCCGGCGGACGTTCATAAAACTGCATTTCGAACTCCGGACGAGCATTACGAGTTTCGAGTGATGCCTTTTGGTTTTACCAATGCTCTAACTATCTTTCAAGGCCTCATGAATGATATATTTCGGCCTCTCTTGCGAAGGTATATCTTGGTATTTTTTGACGATATTTTGGTGTATAGTAGGACTAAATTGGAGCATTGGTGGCATTTAGACTACATCATTTCAGCGGATGGTGTAGCGACAGATCCACAAAAAGTTGCATGCATGACCGCTTGGCCTATTCCTACTACTACTATCGGATTGAGAGGATTTTTGGGGCTGACTGGATATTATCGACGCTTCATCACCAGATTTGGCAAGATCACTGCTCCTCACACTTCTTTGTTGAAGAAGGACTCTTTTAGATGGACGAATGAAGCTACTTCAGTCTTTGATTATGAAATCTAATACAAGAAGGGAACGAAAAATAGAGCGGCAGATGCACTATCGCGCTAACTCGATACCGTCGAGCTTGCAGCTTATTCTTCTTTTACCTTTCCCTTTCTTGACGAGCTGAGGTATGCATGTATTTCTGACCCAAATGTTTTGAGATTGTTGTAGGAGGTGATGGATGATCCGGAGCGCCATCTAGAGTTGGAGAATCGAGGCGGTTTGCTGCTGGACCGCAGATGCATTTGGGTGTTGGGGCGTATTAGTCCGGTTACATATCATTTGGAGTGCCAGAGGGGTCGAGAGTGCATCTTGTCTTCCATATTTTATTGCCGAGGGAGCGCATTGGAGATCATGAGATCGTTGGATCAGTTCTACCGGAGCCATTGGAGGAGATAGAGATTGTAGAGCCAGTTAGTGTATTTGCTAGGCGCCAACGACGACATGATACCAGATTGGAGTTGGAGATTCTAGTTGAGTGGCTTGGCAAGCCATTCGATGAGGCGATATGGGAGTTGGAGACTGACATTTTGGAGCGTTTCCTTGACTTCTAATCTCCCTCGACTGTTGAGCAACCCCTCTTCTTTAGGATCTCGACCACTACGTTCCATTCATCTACTTCCCTTAATCACATCCAACATTCACCTTCATCTCCATACCCATCCATAACCCTAACATCCACTCCACTCGTCACCACCACCATCACCCATGTTATTCCGTGTTTTTATCCCTATTACAATTCGAATCTATGAAGGGAATAAATACAGAAGTTGTAGATCAGGAAGTTATAGATCCAACCCAATTTGTTTCATAATTTTCTGTCTACTAGAGAATATTTGACGAATATTTTCCTACGATTGTGTGGACTGATTCATATAATAAATTCAGATTTTAAAGAATTGTTCCGTAGCCTATCTTTGGTTCCAGACTCTATCAATTGGTATCAGAGCTTATTAATTTAGTATCAGAGCCTAACACTAGATTATGTAGTGGTCTAGTATATATTATTTTGGAATTGGATATTCATATGTTAATAGGCTTATTTGGCTAATAATATGATTGATCTCTAAGATGGATTATGTTGAGTACAAGTGTATCTATGCATGACGAGCCTTACCTGACTTGCCGTGCACACCACAAGATAGGCTCTAATACCAATGATAGGCTACGGAACAATTCCTTCAAGATCTGAATTTATTGTTGAAAGCAATCCGTGCAACCAAGGAAAAATATTCACCAAATATTATCCTATAGCCAGAAAATTACTAAACTAAGTGAAATCGATCCGTAACTCCCTGATCTATGTTTTTTGTATTTATGCCCTTCACAGATTCGAACTACAATTGGGACTAAATTATGATTTAGTGCGGATAATGGTGGTGGTGACGGGTAGAGTGGATGTTAGGGTTATGGATGGTAATGGAGATGAGGGTGGATGGTAAATGTTGTTTAAGTGATGAAGACAAAAGGGAAGAAGTGGTTGAGATCCTAAGAAAGAAGAGAGGACTCGATAGACGAGGGAGATTAGAAGTTAGGAGAAACCTTGCCAACGGTAAAGTTGATAGGTTGGTGAAGAGGGAGGAGAGATATTAGGGTAGAGAGAATATAGGGAGGCAAGAAATCAATAATCCAATACCATAATAATTTTGGCTATCATCCACACCTTTATAGAGGCTAGCCAACAAGCCAAATTTTTTTAATAATAATTAATCATAATTCTAGAAGATTCTCACTGATCGCGTTCGAACGCGCCTGATCGCAATGCAGGCAGTCGAACACACCCGACCGCATTCGAACTCCCATTTCGCATTCTCTGTATTTGTGAACCTGATGCAGGCGTTCATAATTGCGTTCGAACGCGCCCCCAACCGCGTTCGAACGTGACCTATAGAAAATTTATTTTAATAAAAATAAATAACTAATGAAATAATAAAAGACTATAACTAAGTGTATCAGCCCACCACGCTTCCCCCACCTTGTCCTTAAGGTGAAAAGTTGGAAAAATGCTCCAAAATATTCGTTTCCAACTCCCATATCGCCTTATTGGATGGCTTGCCAAGCCACTCGACTAGAATCTCCATCTCTAATCTAGTACTATGACGTCGTCAGCGACAAGCAAGTACACAAACTGGCACTGCGATCTTTGTCTCTTCCAATGGCTCTAGTAGAACTGATCCAATGACTTCATGATCTCCAATTCGCTCTCTCAGTAATAAAACATGGAAGACAGAATATACTCTCGACCCCTCCGGCAGTTCCAAACGATATGCAACCGGACCAATATGCTCTAACACCCGAAATGGACATAGGTAGCAATGTGCTAACTTCTGGTTTCGCATCGGATGCAAGGTCACCTAACAATAGCATAATGAAGCTGCCATCAACATATTTATAGTAGTTAGCCAACAAGTCCTAAAACAATATGAAACAACAATATGAAACCCTAATTTTAGAGGATTCCCGTCGATTGGGTTCAAATGTGCCTGATCGCGTTCGAACGCACTCAAAAAACTCCATCTCTGTATGTGTGAATGCAATGTAGGCGTTCGAACGCAGGCATTCGAACTCGCCCGACCGCGTTCGAACACACAGTATGCGTTATCTGTATTTACGAACTATATGCAGGCGTTCACAAGGGCGTTCGAACGCGACCCCTCCTACGTTCAAACGTGTCCTATAGGAATTTTATTTTAATGAAAATAAATAACTAATGCAATAAGAAAAGATCCTAACTAAGTGTATCAGCCCACCACGCTTCCCCCACCTTGCCCTCAAGGTGAAAAGTCAGCGAAACACTCTAAGGTATTAGTGTCCAACTCTCATGTCGCCTCATCAAATGGCTTGCCAAGCCACTCAACTAAAATCTCTATCTCCAATCGGGTACAATGTCGTCGGCGGCGCCTAACAAGTATACGAACTAGCTCTATAATCTCTATCTCCTCCAATGGCTCCGGTAGAACTGATCCAATGATCTTATGATCTCCAATGCGCCCCCTCACCAATGAAACATGAAAGACAGGATGCACTCTCGGCCCCTCTGACAGTTCGAAACGATATGCAACCAGACCAATATGCTCAAACACCCAAAACGAACCAAAGTAACGATGTGCTAGCTTTTGGTTATTCATCGGATACAAGGTCACCTGTCGATACAGTTTCACCCTCACAAACACTAATGTTGAACTCCTACTCCTTATAGCTACGATCATAAACTTGCTTCATGCAGTTTTGAGTAAGTTCAAGATGAGCACGCAACCTCCTCAATATGGCATCTCTATTAATCAACGCTAAGTCCACCTCCGTCCGGTCTGCAAATACCACTAAATCATAAGCGCGTAACGTTGGAGCTGTGCGTCCATACACCACCTCAAATGGAGTCATGCCAATGCTGCTATGATAGGCAGTGTTGTAAGACTACTCCACCCACGGTAAGAACTCCAACCATCATCTCGGTATCTCTCCAACAAAGCACCTCAAATACTGCTCAATGCCTCGATTAACCATCTTAGTTTGGCTGTCCATCTGTGGATGGTAGGCCAAACTGAAGTTCAATCGAGTCCCCTATAATTTAAAAAATTTCTCCCAAAAGTTGCTCATAAATACACGATCACGATACGAGACAATCGTGCGTGGCAAGTTATGTAACCGAGCAACATCTCTACCAAAAATTTCAACCATCGAGTTGGCTGAAAACGGATGTGACAATACTAAAAATTGCGCATAATTGCTCAATTTATCAACCACCACAAAGATAACAGAATAAGCACATACCAGCGGAAGACCCTCTATGAAATCCATAGAAATGTCCTCTCAAACACGGTCCGATATAGTAAAGGTTGTCGTAATCCGGCCGGTTTCAAGGTAGTTGCTTTAGCCCTTTGACAGACTTCGCAAGCACGGACAAAACTCCTCACATCCCGCCTTAATCCTGACCACGTGCAACTCTGAGATATCCTCCTATAAGTCCTCAAGACACCCTCATGACCAGCCTCTAGAGTTTGGTGGAAGTGCTCCAACAATTTCTGCCGCAATCCATCATTTGCAGGCACCCGAATGCATCTGCGGTCGAACTGCAAACCGCCTCGATTCTCCAACTCTGGATGGCGCGCCGGATCATCTGTCACCTCCTACAACAATCTCAAAATATCTTGATTAGATGTACATGCAAACCTCAGCTTGTCAAGGAAGGGAAAGCTAGGAGAAGAATATGCTGCATGCTCGGTGGTATCGAGTTGGCGCGATAGTGCATCCACCGCTCTATTTTATGTTCCCTTCTTATATTGAATTTTATAATCATACCCCAGTAATTTTGTGACCCATCTTTGCTATGCCAAAGTGTATATGCACTGTTTTTGATCGGTTCGGAAAATGTTCCGATCAAATAAGGCCTCAACTTTGTCACTGCATGCAGAATTGCCAACTTCTCTCTCATAAGTCGATAATTGTTGAGATAAAACTTTACTAAGATAGGCAATGGGACATCTTTCTTGCATTAATACAGCTCCGACGCCAACATCCGATGCATCGCATTCCACAATAAATTCTTTGGTGAAGTCTGATAGCGCTAAAACGGGTACCGTCGTCATTGTTGTTTTCAATTTCTCAAAGACCGAAGTGGCTTCATCCATCTATCTAAAAGAGTTCTTCAACAAAAAAGTGAGAGGAGTAGCGATCTTGCCATATTCGGTGATGAATCGGCGATAATATCCGATCAGCCCGAAAAATCCTCTTAATCCGGTGGTAGTAGTAGGAATAGGCCAAGTAGTCATACATGCAACTTTTTTGTGGATTCGCCGCTACACCATCTGCTGAAATGATGTGGCATGAATACTCCAAATACTCCACTTTTGGTACTCCTCATAGGCACTTGGACTTCTTGATGTTCAATTGGTTTTGCTTCAACAAATTCAGCACGTCCTCCAAATGCCGCCAATACTCCAATTCAGTCCTTCTATACACCAAAATATCATCAAAAAATACCACAACATACCTTCGCAATAGAGGCCGAAATATATCATTCATGATGCCTTGAAAGGTAGTAGCAGTATTGGTGAGACCAAAAGGTATCACTCGTAACTCGTAATGCCTGTTTTGTGCACATCTGCCGGGTGAACTCTAATTTGATGATACCCAGCCCTCAAGTCAAGCTTACTAAATATAGTCACCCTTGCAAGCTCGTCCAGCAACTCCTCGATAACCAGAATAGGATACCGATCTTTGATGGTAATAGCGTTTAGTGCTCGATAGTCAACACAAAAACGTCATATTCCGTCCTTTTTTTCACACCAATAGCACGGGGGATGAGTATGAGCTATGACTTGGTTGAATGAGGCCTTGCTCCAACATCTTAGCTACCATATTTGAGATAACATCTTTTTGCACATGTGAATACTGATATGACCTCACATTCACCGGTGCAGCCCCGGGTACAATCTCTATGCGATGGTCTATCGCTCTCCTTGGTGGCAACTCCTATGGCTCCTCAAATAGTCTAGAAAAGTTATCTAATAAATTAGACAATTCAATGGTAGTACCTGATCTCATTTGAGGCTTATCTCATATTGGTCCTAACTGAAGAAGATATGCCAAATCATACATACAAGGCAACCCCACCATAGGCTGCATCGCTGAAATGGGCAAAAACCGAACACCATCAAGTCGCACATCTTTGTTTTCTTATTTAAATTTCATCCACATGCTCCGGAAATTAAATGTGACAGGTCCCATACTCTATAACCACTGAGTACTAAGGACAATGTTCGCTCCTCGCAACGCTAACAAATACAAGTCCACAATGATGTCGTGACCTTGCACTTATATACCGACCCTGCGACACAAGCTCTCCGTCTTAAGTTTCGTGTCGTCTCCAATAGCAACGTCAAATCCCATGGTCGGCATCCAAACCCAATCTCCTCACTAATCTCTCATATAAAAAGTTGTGTATACTCCCCAAATCGATAAGCATGTGCACACAATGCTTTCTAACGAGTCCGTCTACCCGTAACGTCCTCGGCGCAAAAGTATCTGAATATGCATGCATCGATATTTCAGCTTGGATATCTTCCTCCGTGCCCTCCTCAAAGGCCTCCTCATGGACCTCCACTGGACACTCTCTATCATCAACAACCTCATTATCCTCCTCAAGACCATCGATAAGCATCACACTCTCGATCGGTTTAGAACACCGATAACCAGGGGTGAAACGCTCATCACATCAAAAGCAAAGGCCCTTCGCTCTTCGCTCCTCCACCTGGACAGGTGTGAGAGATTGAACGGGGGTATAGTGCCTCCTCTAACATCAGAAGAAGATCTCAAAGGTGGTCGTGATCTAGTACTTGCAGCCACTGCTTTTAAAACCGCACAATTTCTAGTCAGCATTCTAGGTGCAAACCGCCCATCTCAGTTGCCCCAATTAGTTTTCGCTGCCATCATTAGAGCCCTATGCTTTTATTCCATCCTCACGACCTTCTCAAAGGCCTACTCAAGAGTAGTAGGACATAGAGTACGAACATTCGCTTGTATCTCCTCTCACAGCCCTGAAATAAATGTGCTCATTAATGTCTGTTCGGGCCAAGGTGGTTTACAATGACTACTAACTCTTTCAAACTCAGCTTGGTACTCCAATACGGTTGTCCTCCAAACCATCTTGCTTAATGTGGCAACAAAATCTTCATATGCCGTTATCCCAAATCTACGTGTAATCTTCCTATAAAAATCAGCCTATCCGATAAATCCACCACCACGAATAACCGATCTATACCAATGCAATGTCGTTCCTTGGAGGTGAAAGCTTACCATCTGAACTTTTGAATCTTCCGCTGTACCTTGATAATCAAAATGTTGTTCAACTAGAAACACCCAATCCGTTGGATCACCACCTTGGAATTTTGGAAAGTCCAAGCATGCGGTTTTCCCTTAAATAGCGATGTTGGGTTTGCAAAAGATCCTTGGTTTAGGTCTAAACCTTTGTGCAGGTTGATCACCCTCTCTAAATCCTCGGGCACGTCCATCACCATCTCCATAGGGATCAACCTCCTCCTCAAAGTGCCAATTCTCCTCATCGACGAAGCGCATTGGTGCCACACACCTCTCGGGTTCCACCACCGCCAGTCTTGGGTTTTGTAACAGGGGTGGAGGATGATATGTAGCTATTGGTAAGAGGGGACCATTGACACTCATATGACGCACCTAGACCTGTGGGGTATCGGTTCGATAAGATCCCACCGCTGGTCCTTCTCCGATCGTTGTCTAGGAGATGACGAACCCAATCGATTAATGACATATTCTTTGAATTCATTGTGATACTTTTGTATGTTGTCAACTCTATGCAACAATGTTTGGAACGTGCCCCTAAGTTCATCCATATTCGCACCTATGGACGTTGGTTGACTCGGTCCTACCGTGGTCGCTCCAAAGGAATCGACCTCACGGTTAGGGTCATCATGGATTGAGTCTTCCCTTATTGATATGCTCTCCATTGGTCTTCTTAATGATGTCATCTTTCTTGTTTCAACCATTAATGGAGGTCTGAGGTTTTGCTTGGCTCTGATACCAATTGTTGTGAACCGACTTGATCCAATTCGTAGCAGTTCTACATGGGATTTGGGATCCGCGGGTGGAGGCACAGATTCCTAGGTATAGGATGGAGGTGACGATGGAGTAGAGGCCAAGTAGTTGATGGTGGTGGCTTGGCAATAGATGATGGTGGTGGTGGTTTGCGGATGTGGATGAGATGGATGATTGAAGGCTATGGTTAGCCTACAACTGTGGTAAAACCCGTATGGGAGGTAGAGACAGTTAAGATAAAGAAACGAAGAGGAAGAAGTAGGCCTGCCCTATGGGACTAGGGGGATTGGCGGCAGATGGAGATTAGAAGCTAGATGAGACCATGCCAATGGAAGAAATGGAAGGATGGTGAAGAGGGATAAGGGAGAGAGTCTAGAGAGAAGATAGGAGGCAAAAAATCAATAATCCAATAGCATAATAAAGTTGGCTACCATCTATATATTTATAGAGGCTAGCCAACAAGTCCTAAAACAATATGAAACTCTAATTCTATAGGATTCCCGTCGATCGTGTTCAAACGCGTCCGATCGTGTTTGAACGCACTCAAAAAGCTCAATTTCTGTATGTGCAAACGCGATGTAGGCGTTCAAACTCGCTCAACCGCGTTTGAACACACAATATGCATTCTTTGTATTTGCGAACCTGATGTAGGCGTTCACAAGGGCGTTCGAACACGACCTACAAGATTTTATTTTTAATGAAAATAAATAACTAATGCAATAAGAAAAGATCCTAACTAAGTGTATCAGAGCATGTTTTCCTCAGACCAGATGCTGACCACAAGAAAGAGCACACCAAAACATCATAAAGGCAATTTCGAGGTTAGTAAAGAGACGTCTTTCCATAGACAGGGTCTACTTCTCAACTTGAGGATAAGGTGAACGGAATGGTGGTGGAATGATGTGATTCGGACTAGATCGGATCAACCTTGAAAGACATTGAGCTTGATAGAGCAAGTCTAGTTATCTTATTTATTATTCTTATGTGGTTTAGTCAAAGTTTTAGTATGTTAGAATTTTATTTAATTAGCTAAATCTAGCTCTGTGCAGTTTTAGGAAAATATTTACAAAATATTCTATAGATATCCGAATAATATCAAACCAGCTAGATAAGATCGCCAACCTGCACTATCTACAACTTTGGTATTCACGACTTCTCTAGATTCGGAATCTATCTACAACAAAATGAAGGGTTAATCCAAGAAGACAAGGAAGACTAATTTAGTTAAATTTGTTTTAGACTCTTTGATTTAATCTCTATAAATAGGGCCTTATGGCTTGTTGATACACTTAGTTAGGATTTTATCTAATTAGCTAAATCTAGCTTTGTACAGTTTCAGAAAAATATTTGTAGAATATTCGACACATATCCAAATAATATCAAATCAGTTGGATACGGTCGACAACCTCTAGATCTACAACTTTAATATTCATGACTTCTCCAGATTCGGAATATATCTATGACAAAATGAAAGCTTAATCCAAAAGGTATTCGGAGAAGATAAGGAATACTAGTTTAGTTGGTTTGTTAGGGTTTCATATTGTTTTAGAACTTGTTGGCTAGCCTCTATAAATATGTGGATGGCACCCAACTTTACCTTGCAATCGGATTCTTGATTTCTTGCCTCCTATCTTCTCTCTAGACTCCTCCCTCCTCCCTCTTCACCATCCTTCTACCTTTATCGTTGACAAAGTTTCTCCTCGCTTCTAATCTCCCTCGACTGTCGAGCCACCCCTCTTCCTTGGGATCTCGATCACTTCGTTCCCTTCGTCTACTTCCCTTAATTACTTCCACAATCCAACCTCATCTCCATACCCATCCATAACCCTAACATCCACTACACCCGTCACCACCACCATCACCCACGTTATTCCGTATTTTTGTCCCTACTACAGTTCAAATCTGCGAAGGACATAAATACGAAAGTTATAGATTAGGAAGATACGAATCCAACTCAATTGGATTCGTAATTTGCTAACTACCGGAGAATATCTGATGAATATTTTCCCATGGTTGCCCGGACTGCTTCCTACAATAAATTTAGATCTTAAGGAATTGTTCTATAGCCGATCTTTTGGTTCTAGATCCCATCAATTTGTTATCCGAGCTTTAACAAATTGGTATCAGAGCCTATCAATTGGTATCAGAGCCTAAAAATTGGTATCAGAGCCTATCAGAGGTTGATGAGATTGATGATGATGGATAGTGAACCAGAGTAGACCTATGAGGAGACCGTTGAGGAGGGCGTTGAGGAAGATATCCAACCTGAAATATCGATGCATGCATATTCGGGTACTTCTACACCGAAGATGTTATGAGTAGATGGACTCGTTAGAAAGCATTGTGTGCACATCCTCATTGATTCCGGGAGTACACACAACTTTCTAGACGAGAGGTTAGTGAGGAGATTGGGTTTGAATGCCGAACAGACTACGGGGTTTGACGTTGCTATTGGAGACAACACGAAGCTTAGGGTGGAGAGCTTGTATCGCTGAGTTGGAGAATCGAGGCGATTTGCTGCTGGACCGCGGATGCATTCGAGTGCCTGCAAATGATGGATTGCGGCAGAAATTATTGGAGCACTTTCACCAAACTCCAGAGGCTAGTCATGAGGGTGTCTTGAGGACTTATAGGAGGATATCTCAGAGTTGCACGTGGCCAAGATTGAGACGGGATGTGAGGAGTTTTGTTCGTGCTTGCGAAGTCTGTCAAAGGGCTAAAGCAACCACTTTGAAACCGACCAGATTACTACAACCTTTACCTATACCGGATCGTGTTTGGGAGGACATTTCTATGGACTTTATAGAGGGTCTTCCGTTGGTACGTGGTTATTCTGTTATCTTTGTGGTGGTTGACAGATTGAGCAAGTATACGCACTTTTTAGTATTGTCACATCCATTTTCAGCTAAGACGGTGGCTGAAATTTTTGTTAGAGATATTGCTCGATTACATAGCATGCAATGCACTATTGTCTCGGATCGTGATCGTGTATTTATGACCGACTTTCGGACTGAGTTTTTCAGATTGCAAGGGACTCGATTAAACTTCAGTTCGGCCTACCATCCACAGACGGATATCAAAACCGAGGTGGTTAATCGAGGCATTGAGTAGTATTTGAGGTGCTTTATTGGAGAGATGCCGAGATGATGGTTGGAGTTCTTTCCGTGGGCGGAGTGGTCTTATAACACTGCCTACCATAGCAGCATTGCCATGACTCTATTTGAGGTGGTGTATGGACGCACGACTCCGACGTTACGCGCTTATGATCCAGTGGCATCGATAGATAGGACAGAGGTGGACTTAGCATTGATGGATAGAGATGCCACAATGAGGAGGTTCCGTGCTCATCTTAAACTTGCTCAAAACAGCATAAAGCAAGTTTATAATCGTAGCCATAGGGAGCGGGAGTTCGACATCGGTAGTTGGGTGTTTGTGAGGGTGCAACCGTATCGATAGGTGACCTTACGTCTGATGCGAAACCAAAAGTTAGCACATTACTACTTTGGTCCGTTTCGGGTGTTAGAACGTATTGGTCCGATTGCATATCGTTTGGAGCTGCCAGAAGGGTCGAGAGTGCACCCTGTCTTTCATGTTTCTTTATTGAGAGAGCACATTAGAGATCATGAGATTGTTGGATCGGTTCTACCGGAGCCATTGGATGAGATAGAGATCGTAGAACCAGTTCGAGTACTTGCTAGATGCCGATGACGACATGGTACCAGATTGGAGATGGAGATTCTAGTTGAGTGGCTTGGCAAACCATCTGATGAGACGACATGGGAGTTGGAGACTGATATCTTGGAGCGTTTCCCTGACTTTTCACCTTGAGGACAAGGTGGGGGAAGCGTGGTGGGCTGATACACTTAGTTAGGATCTTTTTTTATTGTATTAGGCATTTATTTTCATTAAAATAAAATTCCTGTAAGTCGCGTTCGAATGCTTGTGAACCCTTGTGAACACCTGTGTCGCGTTCGCAAATCCAAAGAATATACGGAAGATATGGATCTAACCCAATTGGTTTCGTAATTTTCTAACTACCAGAAAATATCTGACGAATATTTTCTCACGGTTGTGCGGACTGCTTCCTACAATAAATTCAGATTTTAAGGAATTGTTCCGTAGCTGATCTTTTGGTTCTAGAACCCATCAATTTGGTATCCTAGCTTTTAACAAATTGGTAAGCCCTATCACCACCCCATTAATGCCGGTCCACTAACCTTCACCAACACCAAGGATCTCGTGCCCCCATCCATGGATACTAAGACAGACTTCCTGATGTTTGTTAACTAATTGGCTGATATCTCGAGATCTCACCATCCGATTTGTCTAAAACTTGATTTGTTGGAAATTTCTTTTCTAGGGCTATAATATATAAAATTTCACATCGATCCGACGACTGAATCTTTTGGAATCTATTTTTTAAGTTCTATGTCAAATCCTGTCCAGATCTGAAAATCGAAATAGATTGAGCTTTGGCCAAAAAGGGGAGATCGTATCAAGTTGGTATCAGAGCCACCATTCCTCGGACACGTGCTTCCTATGACGAAAACTAGAGCCATGGCTGCATAGCGAGATAAGGAAGAAGAGATTCTCCCAATAGAGGAGGGGGAAACGGTTGTGGGGACTTCCACCCGCGGAACCGCCCGACCAAATCAGAAGAGCCTAGCATTCAAGCCATGTTTGGATCACTTTCCGAACATATGGCCATCAATAATTAGATGATGATGGAGATGATGCAGGAAATACGGGTGTGACCGAAACCTTCTTCAACAAGCATGGCAATCGCAAGGCAGCATGGGGAGCCCTCTGCAGCATACACAACTGATACGAATCGGGTCAGATCGGATCACATCAAAGGGAGATTAGGCTCAATGGATTGAGTCTAATTATCTTATTTGGTTATTTTGTTTAATTAGAGTCTTAGTAGGTTAGGATTTTATTTAATTAGCTAAATCCATCTCTATGCAATTTTGGGAAAATATTCACAGAATATTCTACACATATACAAATAATATCAAACTAGTAGGATGAGGTCTCCAACCTCTAGATCTACAATATTGATATTCATGACTTCTCCAGATTCGAAATCTATCTATGACAAAACGAAAGCTTAATCCGAGAAAATAAGGAAGACTGGTTTAGTTGGTCTGTTAGGGTTTTAACTTAGTTATTGATTTGTTAGGATTTGTTAGAGTTATTTAATTTAGTTAATGAGTCCTAGGGTTAGCCTCTATATATATGTCGAGGAAACCCTAATTGGAGTATGATGATGAGGATGATAATGCTATTAGATTATTGATTTCTTTCCTCTTATCTTCTCTCTATACTCTCTCCCTCCTCCCTTTTCACCATCCTTCCACCTCTACCGTTGGCAAGGTTTTTTCTAACTTCTAATCTCCCTCGACTATCGAGCCACCCCTCTTCTTTGGGATCTCGACCACTTCGTTTTCTTCATCTACATCCCTTAATCACATCCATCATCCATCTTCACCTCCATACCCATCCATAACCCTAACATTCACTCCACCCGTCACCACCACCATCATCCAAGCTTTCATATTTCGTCCTAGTTGCAGTTCGAATCTGTGAAGGGCGTAAATATGAAAGATCTAATCCACTTGGTTTCGTAATTTTCTGACTACCAAAGAATATTTGGTGAATATTTTCCCACGATTGCACGGACTGATTCCTGTAATACATCCAGATCTTGAAAGAATCATTGCGTAGCCTATCTTTTGGTCCCGTAAACCATCAATTTGCTATCAGAGCTTATCAGTTGGTATAAAATCCTATCAATTTGGTATCAAAGACTATCACTTCGTACAAGAACCCATCAATCGCAAATCGCAAATCACAAATCGAAAACGGTTGTAGGGACTTCCACCCACGGAACTGCCTGACCAAATCGGAATATGAAAGAGCCTAGCGTTCCAGCCATGTTTGGATCACTTTCTGAACATATGGCCATCAATAATCAGATGATGATGGAGATGATACGGAAAATATGGGCGTGGCCGAAACCTTCTTCAACAAGCATGGCAATCACAAGGCAGCATGGGGAGCCCTCCGCAGCATACCCAACATCCTCCACAACCTCCCTGTTCCCCACAAAAATAGGGGAGAGTTCAGCTATCTAGCAAGATCGAGCTTCTACACTCTGACCCATGGTCAGGCGCAACGAACTGCCACCGACTACAATGGGATGCTCAACCATTGTAGCAGCCCTTGGAACCTCCACATCTTTCCATGCACCAGAGACCTTGTCGACAAACCGCGAAAGGCTGGCCGCACCCTTCCCAATCCCTGCAAAAATGGCGAAGAGTCTAGCTTCAAGGCAGCAATTTCCTTCGGCAAGCTCGATGGTTGGAAAGGTTCTTTCAATGTCAGAACGGAGTTCTTCGATGAGTAGACAACCGTGCAAACCACTATTGAATGGAGGAAGACCACGCTTGGTCGCTAGATATCCCTCATCAGGAATCCTCATTAGTGGTGAGGGAGATGATCCGGAACCGTGAGTTCCGACACTTGGGCTGCCTTACACCACCTTCCGTTGCAACCATGGTGAGTTGGCAACTAGGAAGAAATCGCATATGGCCTCCAGCGACCTTCCACCAATCTCCTCGATCATTTGATGATCGACCACGACAGCGTCATCACTGAAGATGACGTTGCAGCTCCTCGCCGAGTTACAACTCAAAAGAGAAGGCCACAGTCTTCCACCCACGGCAGCACCGACCGCTGACAGCCCCATAAAGACCTCGTGGACTGCTGCTTTTCTCACCCAAACAGTCGAAAGCTTCCTGCCTTGGCTACAACTAAATGAAGAAGAAGGAGATGAAGATTTTGTTTTTGTCAACCTCAGCCTTCCACAGCAGTCAACCGTTGCCACCATAAGAGGGACCTCACCGGTAGCTATTTTCATATTCCAGACGGCCGAAGGCTCCTTGCCGTGGCTACGATGGGATAGAGAAGAAAGGCTTGAAGAGTTCAATTTTTGGTCCAACTTTGGCCTTCTATCACCACCGACTGCCACCACACCGTTAGGAACCCTGCCAGAGCAATTACCAGAGGTGGTCACTGCTCAGCCATGGCTGCCACGTGCCAAGACAACTCCTCTGGCAATGGCTAATGGAGATGGAATTATGGGAGAAATATTAGGGATTTCAAATTTTTTTGAAAACCCTAAGTGATTAGAATTTCAAGATGGCTACATGGTTGGGCTTGACCAAGTTGAATTGCTAGACATGAGCTGGGTTGGACCTAATCAGAAACCCTCTTCTTGACTTAAGTTGAGTTTGCTTATACTAGGACACATTTGACTTGGATCCTAATCCATGGAGTGGGCAGAACGATTATGAGCACAACCAACAGTCAGTTCGGCTAGTTGAACCTAACTCGAGTCACTGGGTGGACCTAATCAGGATCCCCCAACTACATCTAACTCGACCTCCAAAGTGTAATCGGATGCACCAGCTGAACTGACATTGAGTCAACTGGTTCGACCACCCGAGACCAAGTGGACTCAATATAGATGGACCCGAATTCCACATTGGGCCAGTAGGAGTACAAGTATCCAAGCTCGACTGAGGATGACCCATCGAACACAGCAAGTTTGACTCGAGTCACCTTGAGGACAAGCTGTATGGAAGCATGGTGGATAGATACGATTCGGACTTCACCGATGACGTCTCGAGCATGGATACACTTTAGGGGTGTCTTTTATTCTTGTTTTAGTGTTTATTTCATAGAAAAATAAGTTTTATGTATGTCGGGTTTGAACACGGATGGAGTGCGTTTGAACGCACTTGTGAACGCCTGCATTAGGTTCGCAAAAACAGAGAACGCGAAATGTGCATTCAAACGCGATCAGGTGCATTCAAACACCGCATTCAAACGCAAATGGAGTGCATTCGAACGCACTTATGAATGCCTGCATTAAATTCGTAAATACAGAGAATGCAAAATGTGCGTTCGAATGCGATCGAGCGTGTTCGAATGTGATCGGCGAAAATCTGCTATTTAAGGGTTGATAATTGTCATTTTTGAATTGTTTGGTTAGCCTCTAAAGGCGTGGATGGCAACCATGGAATCATTATTGAATGAATTGAGTTTTGCCTTGTCTCCTTCGTCTTCCTCTCTCCCGTTCTCTCGTTCCTCGGCATCGCCGCTTCTAGCCTCCCTCGTCCGGCCAATCACCCTAGTCCGTTAGGGGTGGCCCACTCCTCCCCCTTCTTCCAATCTACCTCACTTTGCCCTAACCCTTCCATCACCCATAACCTTTCCATCTCCACGTACTCACCGATGCCAACCCATTTACGCCGGTCCACCAACCTTCACCAACACCAAGGATCTCGTGCTCCCATCCACTAATCCTAAGATAGACTCCCTGATGTTCGTCCACTAATCAGATGATATCTCAAGATCCCACCATCCGATTCACCTAAAACTTGATTTTTTTGGAAAGATATTTTCTAGGGTTACAACATATAAAAATTTCACAGCGATCTGACGGCTGAATCGTTCGGGATCTATTTATAAAGTTTCATGTCAAATCTTGTCCAGATCTAAAAATCGGAATAGATCGAGCCTTGGCCAAAAAGGGGAGATCATACCACACCGGGAAACGAGAGAACGAGAGAGAAAAAGAAGAAGAAGACTAGGGCAAAACTTAATTCATTCAATAATGACTCCTTGGTTGCCATCCACATCTTTAGAGGTTAACCAAACAATTCAAAAATAGCAATTATTAACCCTAGAAATAGTGGATTTTCGCTGATTGCGTTCGAATGCATATTTTTTGTTCTCTATATTTGTGAACCTGATGTAGGTGTTCGCGAGCACATTCGAATGCACTCCACCCGCGTTCGAACGCGACATACAGAAAACTTATTTTTTCCTGAAATAAATACTAAATAAGAATAAAAGACACCCCTAAAGTGTATCCATGCTCGAGACGACATCGGTGAAGTTCGAATCGTATCACAGAATCAGAAATTATCGCAACATTTCTTTGGTCCTTTCAAGGTGTTGGAGAGGATGGGATTAGTGGCATATTGTTTGATGTTACCTAAAGGGACATGAGTTGATACACTTAGTTAGGATATTTTCTTATTACATTAGTTATTTATTTTCCTTAAAATAAAATTCCTGTAGGACGCGTTCAAACGTAAGAGGTGTCACGTTCGAACGCTCTTGTGAACGGCTGCATCAGGTTCGCAAATACAGAGAACGCATATTGTGCGTTTGAACGCGGTCGGGCGAATTCGAACGCCTGCATCGCATTTGCACATACAGAGATGGAGCTTTTTGAGTGCGTTCGAACGCGATTAAGCGCGTTCGAACGCGATTGATGGGAATCCTCTAGAATTAGGGTTTTATATTATTTTAGGACTTGTTGGCTAGCCTCTATAAATATATGGATGGCAACCAACTTTATTATGCTATTGGATTATTAGTTTCTTGCCTCCTATCTTCTCTCTAGACTCTCTCCCTCCTCCCTCTTCACCATCCTTCCACATTTATCGCTGGCAAGGTTTCTCCTAACTTCTAATCTCCCTCGACAGTCGAGCCACCCCTCTTTTTTAGGATCTCAACCACTTCGTTCCCTTCGTCTATTTCCCCTGACCACATACAAAATCCACCTTCATCTCTATACCCATCCATAACCCTAACATCCTCTCCACCCGTCACCACCACCATCACCCACATTATTCCATATTTTCGTCCCTACTATAGTTTGAATCTGCAAAGGTTGTAAATATGAAAGTTGTAGATCAGAAAGTTACGAATCAAACCTAATTGGTTTCGTAATTTTATGACTATTGAAAAATATCTGACGAATATTTTATGATAGTTGCGCGGACTGCTTCCTATAATAAATTCAAATCTTGTTGTGGAGGTTAAAGACCCATATAGCGGTAGCCTAGAATGAAATGAAGTAGACATAGCTGGTGTGGTCGTAGTGACTGACCCACCAGCTAATAGAGGACAATGGGGTCGAATATGTCTAGCTTATCCACAATGATGACAGGTCACCTCCTGAGTACCAGGACAATCCCGAGATAGATGTCCCTTCCGACCACATGTATAGCAAGTCCTTTCCTCCATGGTAGGCCATCATGTAGATCCTTCGCTACTAGTGCTGCCTGATATCGCTGCTGGCCTCCCAGTGCTAACAGAAGGTGATGCCTTACTAGGTCCGCCCGAACTCTATGAGCCGGATCTGCTCGCACCACCAGCATAAGGGTGAAACCTCGGTCGATAAGATCCAGAGGGTCCACTCCAACTCGAATCACCTCCTCATGGATGCCCATCCAAGCGACCTGGACGTCTGGCCACTCGCTCTTGCCGCTGAGAATGCTCCTCTAGTAAATCTCTCTCAGCTATCCCTGCGTTCTCCACTAGCTCCGCATAAGTCAGGTTCCTTGCCATGTTCACTTGCTTACGGATCTCAATCCGTAGCCCCATCTTGAATTGCTCAGCTCTTGCAGCATCATCTAGCACAACTCTAGGGCAAAAACGGAACAAGGTATTAAACCTTTCCTCGTACTGAGCTACAGTCATATTCCCCTGTTTTAACTGGGTAAACTCTCGTGTCAGCTCAACTCGAAGGGATGCTAGAAAGTATTTCTGGTCAAAGGCATTAGTGAATGCCTTCCATGTGATGTACTCTCCCATAAGCCACTGGTTCGCCTCCATGGGATTAGTCGTGCCATTAAACACCAGGGGATTTAGCTGCATAAATCGATTTAGTGGCCACGAAGACCCCCTCTAGCTTGCTTGGCTGCGGTAAGATGCTCAGACGATCCACCTAGCGTGTTTGTCCTGGCCGCCGTCGTGCGTTCGCGAATCAGTTCCTCAATGAACCTCTCCTGCTGTCTGCCCAAAGGCCCGAGGGCCTCTATGCTGCTAGCTGAAGCATCAACGGTCGGCTCATCAACTGGCGCAGAGGCTCCCTCAGAAGCAGTCGCACGGATCGATCTAGTGCGTTTAGGCGGCATTCCTGTTAAGTTCAAAATAATTTATTTATAATTTTCAAAGTTACACCTACATGTCTCTAACATTCTTATGTCCAATCTATTTAAACTTCCTAAATCAATATGTGGATTGTACCCCAGAGAACTTGCCGGATTATGGTAAACCTATGCTCTGATATCAAGTTGAAACACCCACTTCCAAAATTCACGTCTTCCTCACGTGGAGAATTTCCACGTGATTCTCACGTGACTTGTCAGTTAAATAATCTCATAAAGTATCTGAATAAGTCAAGAAATACCATAATAATCTAACAAATAATCTAGAATTACAATATCACAGGCCTCAACAAGCCTTTGGGAATACAAGTCCAACACAAAATTTTAAAACATAAATACCCTCGTAGGGGCTAAGTCCAACTAAAAATAATAGAATAAACAAATACTAAAATAAAGGAATGAATCTGCTACTCCTCGATATCCGCATCCTCCATAATCAGCTCTGAAATATTTCCACCAAAATGGCGGTGAGCACGGGGCCCAGCAAGTAAAATCCAATAATAATCTAAGAATATTACATGATAAATAGAAATGCAAACCCATAACACGTCAGAGAAAGTGTACATTATGACTTTTAATAACTTTCATCATTATAGCTCATTTTACATAGAAATCCACACAAAAGTCGAGTCACAATGATATATCTCACAAAGCACCATAAAATCGAGGGGGACTAGTCATCTAGCGGTATTATCGCCCATACATGCCTAGTGACGTTGCATATTAGTCTAAGGACCCCAGTCATAAGCCCATCAACACCGCTCTAGTAATCATCGTATAGAGCGGAATCATCACATACGACGGATAAGAGCACACAGCTTGATAGACGCCCTGACCCCTGCATCCTCGGGTACCGCTAGAACTACAATCCCTACCTCTCAATCATCTTTTCTAATATCATACTATACTAGTCTCCAACTAGGGCAGTGTAATCACCTGAATGGTCCACCAGCTACCAACCTCAGGTGTAGACCACTACTATAATACTATATAATACACTCACCGATGTCGGACTTCACCGATGTCGGACTTCACCGATGTCGTCTCGAGCATGGATTCACTTTAGGAGTGCTTTTGTTTCATGTTTTAGTGTTTAATTTCCATTAAAATAAGTTTTTTGTAAATCGCGTTCGAACGTGGGTGGAGTGAATTCGAATGCGGTTTGTGAACGGGGTTGTGAACGTGGGTGAAGAGACTGCACTGTGCGTTCGAACGCGGTGCGTTCGAACGCACTGTGAATGCCTGCATCGCGTTTGCAAATACCGAGAGGGGCGTTCGATCATGCGTTCGAACGCCTGCATTGCGTTTGCAAATCCAAAGGAGTGAACTCGGTCCATTCGAACGCGGTGCGTTGCGTTCGAATGCGGTCGGGCGAGTTCAAACGCGGTCGACGAAAATTGTATTTTTAGGGTTAATTTTGAGTTGTTGGTTAGCCTTTAAAAGGATGTGGATGGCAACCAAAGTGAGGATTGATTATTGAATATTGAGATTGAGTTTTGCCTTGCCTCCTTCGTCTTCTTCGCTCCCATTCTCTCAATCCCCGGCGACGCCGCTTCTAACCTCCCTCGACCGGCCAATCACCCTAGTCCCTTAGGGGTGGCCCTCTCCTCCCCCTTCTTCCAATCTATCCAACACTTGCCCTAAACCTTCCATCAACCATAACCCTTCCACCACCACTTTTTACCGGTGCCACCCCATTAACGCCGGTCCACCTTCAACCACCATTACCTAGGATTACGTGCCTCCATCCACGGATCCAAAACAGACCATCCTGACGTTCATCCACTAAACGGACGATTCTCGAGATCCCCAACTCCGATTCATCTGAAACTTGATTTGTTGGAAAGCTATTTTTTGGGGCTACAACATATCAAAATTTCACATCGATCCAACAACAACATATTTCGGGATCTTATTTTAAAGTTCCGTGCCAGATCTAGTCCAGATCAGGAAATTGGAAGAGATCGAACCTTAGCCTAAGGGGAGATCGTATCAATTTGGTATCAGAGCTCCATAGCCCGAGGTGTGATCATATCAAGCTTGGTATCAGAGCCACCATTCCTCGGACAAGCGCTTCCTATGATGACAACCAGATCCATGGCTGCACGGCGAGATGATGAAGAGATTCTCCCAATAGAGGATAGAGAAATGGTTGCAGGGACTTCCACCCACGGAACCGCCCGATCTAATCGGAATACGAAAGAATCTAGCGTTCAAGCTGTGTTGGGGTCTCTTTCCGAGCAAATGGCCATCAATAATCAAATGATGATGGAGATGATGCGAGAACTACGGGCGACAAGGGAAGCAATGGCGAACGGGAACGCACTCTCGACCCCACGACGCGAGTCCACCCCCTTGAACCCACCGCCACCGGTTCAGCCTTTGCAACCACAAGAGCTACTGCTACCACCACCCTATGGGCAGAGGCAAGCAAGGATGGTTACACCAAGTCCAGGTGAACCCATCTGACGAGCAAACCAATATGGAGACCACCTTGGATATCAAGATCCGTGGGTGGGTCAACACGATCCGGAACCACGGCGAGTTAATCAAAACCGAAGGAGGGATCATCAACCCTTCATGGTGCATCCTCCCCCGGTTAGACAAGGACTTGGACATAATCCGGAATGAGACAATGGCATCCGTGGACAAGTCGTGCGTCTCGAATTCCCCAAGTTCAAAGGTGGCGATCCGATCGATTGGTTGTATAGGGCGGAGCAATTCTTTGCATACCAAGGTACGGCGGAAGAATACAAGGTGACGCTTGCGAGCTTCCACCTTGAGGATGCGGCGCTTCATTGGTTTCGAGCAGCCAATGCCATTGAGGCCATCGAAACTTGGGCTGAATTTTACGCTGATATCACACGACGATTTGGAGCATCGGGGTATGAAGACTTTGATGCTCTCCTCTCAAAGACAATGCAAAAGACTACGGTTGGGACATACCAAGAAGAATTTGAGAGGATTAGTAGCCGATGTCATCCACCATGGACGGATCAGCAACTTCGCAGCACCTTCATCTCTGGGCTGCGGGGTGACATACAAGCCAATGTGAGGGCTTTAAGGCTTAGAACCTTAAAGGAGGCCTTCGAGCATGCAGTGCTTATGGAAGACAAACATAGGGCCATGAAGATACACCTGAAACAGAGTTGGACGAGCCAAGGAAGCCGCAATCAATCCCAACCAACCATAACAGCAGGAAACATCACCGGAGTACCAAGAGTTGCTGCTACAGTGGTAACTCCTCGAGCACCCTTGAAACCATCCCAAGATGTGAAGTATGCACCTAGAGGTCCGGCACGAGCACTCACACCTGCCCAAGTAGAAGAAAGAAGAGCCAAGGGCCTATGCTTCCATTGTGATGAGAAGTTCATACCCGGGCATCGCTGCGCTAAACCGATGGGATCGGTGATGCTCATCGATGGATTGGAGGAAGCAGAAAATGAGTTTGCAACTGAAAGTGCAGATGTGGTTGGACATCAAGGAGAAGAAGCTGAGGAGCAACCCGTGGAGGACATGATAGCCGAAATCTCCCTCTACGCCTATTCGGGGACAACTGCACCAAAGACCTTGCGGGTGAACGGTGTAGTCAAGAAAACCACAGTGAGAATTTTGATTGACACCGAGTCCACCCACAACTTCATTGACAAAAGGCTCCTTAGGAAGATTGGGCTCGAGTCAGAACCCACGGAAGGGTTTGATGTGACGATCGAAGATGGCACCACATTGCGAGCAGATTTTATTTGTGGAGGTGTGGAATTGAAGGTGCAAGGCCAAACTTTCACATTGGATCTTTATCCATTGACCTTGTGAGATGCCAACATTATTTTGGGGACTCAATGGCTTCAAAGCTTGGGGCCCGTAACATTTGATTTCTCAAACCTCACACTGACATTTCGGAGGAATGGTCGAAGGGTGCTGCTGGATGGAAATCAACTGCGGCAAGGGCTACCTCACACTGACCTTGGTGGGTTTTCCTTGCGCAGGGGACCGAGCTCTACTATTGCAAATGGCTATTGCTGAAGTAGAACATCCACCACCAAGAGAAGTAGCCTCTGACATGGAAGAGCTGCTGCAGGAGTTTCAGGATCTCTTCAAGGAACCCCGAGGACTACCGCCAAACCGTCGTCATGACCATCGCATCCAGATCATTCTAGGGGCTGAACCTGCAAATGTCCGGCCCTATCGGTACCCGCATGTCCAGGAAGAGATCAGTAAATCGGTGGAGGAAATGCTCGAGCAAGGGATTATTCAACCGAGTAGAAGTGCCTACTCATCGCCGGTGCTGCTGCTTCAGAAGAAAGACCGAAGTTGGCGGTTTTGCGTCGATTACCGAGCCTTGAATGCAATTACTATCAAGGACCGGTATCCAATACCAGTGATCAAGGAGTTGCTGGATGAGCTCACAGGGTCGGCCTTCTTCAGCAAACGTGACTTAAGAGCGGGGTACCATCAAATCTGCGTCGACCCGGAAGATGTGCACAAAACAGCGTTCCGAACTCACGATGGCCACTACGAGTTCCGAGTCATGCCATTTGGGCTCACCAATGCACTGGCCACCTTCCAAGGGCTGATGAATGACCTCTTCCACCCACTTTTGCATCGGTACGTACTCATCTTCTTTGACGATATTCTAGTATATAGCAGGAATTGGACTGAGCACTTGCGGTACGGGAGGTATTAAATATCTTGCGACAAAACAAGTTAAATGTCAAGATGAGCAAGTGTCTTTGGGGAGAGTCACGAGTGGAGTACTTGGGGCATATAATCTCAGCAAAAGGAGTGGAAGCCGATCCAAGCAAGATCAAGAATATGGTGGACTAGCCGATTCCTACTAATCAGCGGGAATTGAGGGGATTCCTTGGGTTGACGGGGTACTATCGGCGGTTCGTTGCCAACTATGGCAAAATTGCTGCCCCGCTGACCTCCTTACTCAGAAAAGGTGGGTTTCAATGGACGGGCAAAGCAACGGAGGCCTTCGAAGCCTTGAAGACAGCTATGTCTACAGCTCCGGTTCTAGCACTATCGGATTTCGGCAAGCCTTTTGTGGTGGAATGCGACGCTTCGGGTGAGGGCATTGGAGCAGTTTTGATGAAAGAGGGCAGACCCGTGGCGTATATGAGCAAGGCATTGTCAAACCAATCGCGACAACTATCCACCTATGAGCGCGAAATGCTAGCGATTCTACACGCCGTCACCAAATGGCTACCCTACTTAATTGGCCAACGGTTTACTATCCGCACGAACCAGCGTAGCTTACCCTACTTCATGGAGCAACGTGTGCACACCCCAGCCCAACAACGGTGGGTCACGAAACTCCTTGGGTATGACTACGAATTAGTCTACAAAAAGGGGATTGAGAATCGAGCGGCCGATGCTCTTTCGCGCCAACCGGACACGAGTGAGCTTGCCTCTTTCTCAGCACCAACATTTTCTATACCTTCAGATATGTGGGGAACCAATGCAGAAGATCATACCATGGAGGAGCTTCAGTCAAAGTTCAAAGATCGCTTCCCAAATTTCAAACCTTGAGGACAAGGTTGCGGAAGCTTGGTGGATTGATACGATTCGGACTTCACCGACGTCGTCTCGAGCATGGATTCACTCTAGGAGTATTTTTGTTTCATGTTTTAGTGTTTAATTTTCATTAAAATAAGTTTTCTGTAAGTCGCATTCGAACGCGGTTTGTGAACGAGGTTGTGAACGTCGGTGAAGAGACTGCACTGTGCGTTCGAACGCGGTCGGCGAAAATTGTATTTTTAGGGTTAATTTTGAGTTGTTGGTTAGCCTTTAAAAGGATGTGGATGGCAACCAAAGTGAGGATTGATTATTGAATATTGAGATTGAGTTTTGCCTTGCCTCCTTCATCTTCTTCGCTCCCGTTCTCTCAATCCCCGGCGACGCCGCTTCTAACCTCCCTCGACCGGCCAATCACCCTAGTCCCTTAAGGGTGGCCCTCTCCTCCCCCTTCTTTCAATCTATCCAACACTTGCCCTAACCCTTCCATCAACCATAACCCTTCCACCACCACTTTTTACCGGTGCCACCCAATTAACGCCGATCCACCTTCAACCACCATTACCTAGGATCACGTGCCTCCATCCACCACGGATCCAAAACAGACCATCCTGACGTTTGTCCACTAAATGGACAATATCTCGCGATCCCCAACTCCGATTGGCCTGAAACTTGATTTGTTGGAAACCTATTTTCTGGGGCTACAATATTTCAAAATTTCATATCTATCCGACAGCAGAATATTTCGAGATCTTATTTCAAAGTTCCGTGCCAGATCTAGTCCAGATCAGGAAATTGGAAGAGATCGAACCTTAGCCTAAGGGGAGATCGTATCAATTTGGTATCAGAGCTCCATAGCCCGAGGCGTGATCGTATCAGTGAAAGGGGCACTGCCTAGCTAGGACTTGACTAACAATGATACGTGTACGTGGTGTCATGACCACTATTATTTATTTAACATAATCATTAAAATAACATGAAAAAATAAATCCCTAGACACACGTATGTATCTAATCTCTAGGCAATGATATTTCTCGTTCGCTTAAGTAAAAGTCAGAATAAATAATAAAAACGAAAGTAGAGATGAACGCCAAGATTTTAACGTGGAAAACCCAAACGGGAAAAAAACCACGGATCCAAACTCGGATCAAAACCAATCACTATGACAGTAGCAGTTACAAGACTGACTCACAAAACAACCCGTCGATCCAAACGACTTTGTTCCTCTCAGTCTTGATCGCTAGAACCCACGATTCACTGCTTCTTGTGATTGAAGTCCAATCTCAGTAGCCCTCGAGATTGATCTTTCGTCTAGATAGCCCTTAAGACGAAAGATTAAGATTTGTAGATGCGAAGGGCCTTGTTTGTTGAAGAACCGATGTAGCCTTCAAAAAGTCTCCTTGAATAATCTTCTTCAACCACACTAGGTTAGGGCAACACTATCCTTATATATGATCTCCAAGATAGAGCCAAATCCAAGTCATATTCGTACTCATGAAAATCCAATAAATTGCAAACTTCATATGTGCGTTCGAATGCGGCCCGAGTGCGTTCGAACGGCCTAACTTAATCTCAGGTGCGTTCGAACGGGCCCAAGTGCGTTCGAACGCGACAGCTTGAATTCTTCAGGTTGCGTTCGAACGCGTTTGTGAACGCTGCTCTCGGTCTGTGTGAACGCAATACCCGCGTTCGAACGCGTTTGTGAACGTGGCTCTCTGTCTGTGTGAACGCAGTGCCCGCGTTCGAACGCGCTTGTGAACGCGGCTCTCTGTCTGTGTGAACGCAGTGCCCGCGTTCGAACGCGTTTGTGAACGCGGTGAGAACGCGAGGCTTTTCTCCAATGATCTTGCAATTCTTCACACCAGAGATATTCTAGACTTGTGTAAAGCTCAAATACATGAAAGAATACACTTAGAATATTTTATACAAAATTGCCAATAAATAAAAAACCTAACAATCTCCCCCTTTGGCAATATTTGTGACAAAACACTTAGGTTACAAGATATTACAATGACTTCAAACTGAGCAATCAACAAGTCTAGAATATTTTGCACATCAATCCCTGCAAGGAAACATATACCAATCCAAGATCAAGTGAAAATAACTTGAAATAAAAAAAATCAAAACACAAGTTATCACAAGAGCAAAAATTTAAACAGACAAAGATTAAACACACGTTATCACAATTACTTCAAGTTAAGTTAAGTTTCAAATGCCAAGTACAACCATCAAGTAAACTCCACTAAACTCCCCCTACACACCTAGACACTTAAACACTGAGACACTCTCTCCCTTTTTGGCACAAATGCCAAAGACTAGGAACTCGGAGGAAACTGACGATGAAGAATCGTCAACACGGAATCAAGTACAGTTCCCTGACGGACTTGCTCAGTACGTAGATCATTCACCGCGGAATAGAGATCCTACACTTGAGTACTAAGTTGATCGAACTGGTCCGAGTACTATGGTAACTCCCCCTCAGTGGGAGATGAGTCATCGGCAGAGCTATCATCAGAACTGTCGAGATGCGATGACCGACCAGCGGCGGAAGAGGACGGTTTGAGAGGAGACGTCTGGTCGTGAGCTTGACTCCGCTTCAGAGTAATCCGATCCAATGGTTTCTGCGAAGTAAGAGAAGGTTCCGAAGCATCTACTCGCACCCCACTCTGAGTGCACAAAGTGGTAAGAAAAATGCCAAACGGTAATCCCTCACGAGGTGCTTCTTTCTGTGCAGCTGAGAGAATGGAATCATAGATCACGGCAGCTAAGTCAATAGAGACTCCCGATAACATGGCATGAAGAAGGAACGCACGATCCAAACTAATGCTAGAATGGCGAGTCTTGGGGGTGACATTGTACAGACAAAAGAGGTGAAGCATGCGAGCCACAGATGTCAGCCTTGCATGCGGCATCATGTTACCTTTCCAACGTTCCCCTTTGATCAGGACTGTACTGGCATAGTCATTTATATCAGGGAGTGGAGCAGACGTCGGATACTGAAACTCACCATCAGGCAAACTCAGTTCAGCACGAATAATATCGGAATCCAGGTATATAGATACACCACGAACAGTAGAACGTATACAGTGATCAGAAATCGTGGCATTACTAAAGAATTCTTGAACAACTTCCACATAAGCAGTCCCGCTCATCCGACACACTGATAACCATCCACGTTCAGTAAAGATCTGTTCAATCCCCAACTCAGAAAAATCAGATATAACTACGGGTCTTTCACAGATAACAGGACGGGTGCCAAAATTATGCTTGTAACGACCCTCTGCCGTTGATGAAGAAAACTTGGGAGCCGAGGATGGCGAGGAAGGCGACCTTGGTTTCTTGGTCACCGTCGTTTTCTTAGGCATTCTTGAAAAGAAAACACGTTTTAATATTCAATACATCTCCGAAAGCAACCAAAAAAAATAGCAAGAAATCCAAAGAAAAATGGGAAAACCCATGAAGCCCCAAAAGGAAAAACATCTTGCACTTGAAAAATGCTAAGATATCACGTTCAATCTCACAAGAATCATCAAGAGTTGAACATTAACGTGATCAAAAGTTGAGAACGCACAAATCACTCAAAATCAAACAAGTTTATTGAAAAAGAATAATGGATGATCATACCTTGCAAATGTGGGGAGAAACTCAAAATTTTGGTTGAAAGACACTAGATCCGGAGGAGATCGACCCCCAAAAAGGATTTGAAGTGAAAAATTCGATGAAAAACACCAAGATCTTGAAGATTTGAGAAGGGGAAAATGAAGGGTTTTTAGGGTTTGGAGAATGGAAGATGAAACCCTTGGGTTCGAACGCAATATTTAAAGAATGCACGCGTGCGTTCGAACGCACCAGTCTGCGCATTCGAACGCCCTTTTTTTTTTTAAACTAAAAACAAGGTAAAAATATTTTTGGAGATGCACTTCTAGAATTCCAAAATATAATCAAGACATAGAATATGACAATCAAATGAAATAAGTCATACAAGATCAATCAAATCATCAAAAGCATATTATAATCAATTCGAATGCATCACTCAAAATTACATTAATCTTGATTGATCATAACGATATACATATGCAAGATGAGCATAGATAACATGAACCAATCTTCTTAAACAAACTTTACTATATAAACAATGATGCAACACAGTAGTCAAACCGACTTAGTATAGAAAGTTTATACTTTTCGACTTATTCTCCATAATACAGCAGGAATTTTACCTGTAATTCTTTTATTGAACAATATATGTGCAATGATGGCTTTCACACATGAGTAGGTAGCCCTTTTCTTGTAGTACAAATCAAATGATGTGTAAGAAGAAATTCACATATATCACTTTTTTTTTTAAATTTGCAAATAATGTACGGAGTTAAACTGGACTCGAAACAAGACGGCTTTCACACTAACTCATTGTAGCCCTTTTCATTGATCTTTTATAAAAATATATTTGATAACTAAGCATGAGGTCAAACTGTGCAAATCAAAGTTAATAGAGAGCTATTTAAAAAAATATTCATGATATCATGCTCACTCAAGAATACACATACGTTATGAGGCATTAAAAATTTATTATTATAGAAGTCGAGGGAGTGACAAATTCAAAATTGAAACAATATACTACAAGATGACAAAATTGACTATAATAACTCATAATCAAGAGAAAAATCATATTTTTATGTCAAGAGGATATTATTGAATCTAGGAGTGCATCAATTTTTTTGTTTTTTATTTTTTTTTATTTTTATTATTTATAACAAAAACTCTCGATAAATCTGAAACTAAAACCAAAGAAAATTTCAGAGTAAATGAAAACCAAAAAAAATGAAACAAAAGAAACTCGCAAACTAAAAAGAACACACATCCCAATAAAATCAGTCCAAAGCACAAATCCCTAAAGAAGTACGAAGATACTCAAATCTTTGTAAATCCAAAGGTTTTGTAAACAAGTCACCCAACTGTTTCTCCGTCTCAACATGTTCTAGTGCCATTGTTTTGTCTTCAACTAACTCGCGTATAAAATGATGTCGGATATCAATATGTTTTGTACGCGAGTGTTGAACAGGATTTTTCGATATATTAATAGCACTCATGTTGTCACAATACAGCACCATAGTATCTTGTTCAATGCCATAATCCTTGACCATCTATTTCATCCATAGTAACTGAGAACAACAACTTCCTGCTGCAATGTACTCGGCCTCTGTAGTAGATAAAGATATCGAGTTTTGTTTCTTACTGTGCCAAACAACCAGATTGTTTCCAATATAAAAGCATCCACCTGAAGTACTTTTTCTATCATCACATGAACCTGCCCAATCAGAATCCGTGTATGCCGATATGATAGCACCCGAGTCATAAGTAAATCAGATACCTAAATCAACTATGCCACTGACATATTTTATGATACGTTTCACAGCAAACAAATATGACTCCTTGGGTTCAGACTGAAACCTAGCACACACACCGACACTAAATGCAATGTCAGGTCTACTAGCCGTTAAGTACAAAAGGCTACCGTTCATGCTCCTATACACTGTCTGATCAACACTTTTTCCTGACATGTCCTTACCTAGTTTGGTAGTTGTACTCATAGGAGTTCTAGCATGTTTTGCATTTTCTAAACCAAATTTAGTCACAAGATCCTTAGCATACTTGGTTTGAGCGATAAAAATCCCTCTCTCCAATTGAGTAATTTGAAGCCCTAAAAAGAACTTCAACTCACCCATCATACTCATCTCAAAATGACTGTGCATGAGATCAGCAAACTCCTTAGCTAATAATTGACTCGTCGCCCCGAAGACAATGTCATCTACATATATTTGTGCCACAACTAAACTCTTGTTTTCACGTCTGATGAATAATGTCTTGTCCACTCCCCCTCGAGTGAACCCCGCATCCACTAAAAAGGTGGTCAACTTCTCATACCAAGCTCTTGGAGCTTGTTTTAGCCCGTAAAGAGCCTTTTTCAATTTAAAAACATGAGAAGGAAATTTTTTATCTTCGAAACCCTTAGGTTGTTCCACATAAACATCTTCATTCAGGATACCATTTAAGAAAGCACTTTTAACATCCATTTGAAACAATTTAAATTTTAAATGACAAGCAATGGCAAGCAGTATACGAATAGACTCTAATCTAGCAACAGGAGCAAATGTCTCATCAAAATCTATACCCTCAACCTGAGTGTATCCCTGTGCTACTAGTCTGGCTTTATTTCGAACTATATTGCCATGTTCATCACTTTTATTTTTGTAGATCCATTTTGTTCCAATAACGTTCACATTCTTAGGTCTAGGAACTTAATACCAAACATCATTCCTAGAAAATTGCTCTAATTCCTCATGCATAGTATTTACCCAAGAATCGTCTAACAATGCTTCCTTCACATTTTTAGGTTCAAAAGAAGATGTATAACAAGTAAATGATACCTCACTTTGGATTTGTCGTCTTGTCTTAATTGGTCCATTCAAGTCTCCTATCACTTGTGACAGTGGATGATTTGATTTCACTCTAGCAGATGGTTCCGGTACATTGCAGTCATTTTTGTTAATTTCAACTTTGTCCTCGTCCTGATTCTCCATTTCCAGATCAAGCTCCTTTCCTATTTCTTCGTAATATGTATCTGCAGAAACAGAAATAGAAGTAGCTTTAGTTAAGTCAGTCGAGGATTCATCTATCATAACATTAGCAGATTCCATAACAGTAGATGTTTCAAGATTAAATACTCTGTAGGCTCTACTATTATTCGAGTACCCCAAGAAGATGCCTTCGCTACTTCTAGTGTCAAATTTAGTCAAATATTCTCGATCACGCAAGATATAACATTTACTACCAAAAACTCGAAAATACTTAACACTAGGTTTCTTACCTTTCCAGATTTCATAAGTAGTCATATTTGTACCTGGTCTTAGATAAACACGATTTATCACATGTACCGCTGTATTGACCGCCTCTGCCCAAAACCTTTGAGTAACCTTTTTAGCGTGAAGCATAACCCTAGCCATTTCCTACACAACTCGATTTTTTCTTTCAATAATCCCGTTCTGTTGTGGAGTTATAGGAGCTGAAAACTCATGTTGAATACCAAGAGAATCGCAAAATATAGAAAAATTTTCATTTTCAAATTCTCTACCATGATCAGAACGAATCCTAACTAGGGTTGTAGATTTTTCATTCTGCAATTTTAAGCATAGTGATTTAAAAACTTCAAAGGTTTCAGACTTCTCACGTAGAAAGGCAACCCAGGTATATCTGGAGTAATCATCGACCATTAAGAATATATAGCGTTTACCTCCAAGACTTTCAGTTTTTGTTGGTCCCATCAAGTCCATGTGAACTAATTGTAGCACACGGTCAGTAGTAGCTGTATTTACCTTCTTGTGTGAGATACGAATTTGTTTTCCAATTTGACATGAACCGCACACTCTTTTTGACATTTCTTTTATCTTAGGTATTCCTCTTACCACTTCATGTTTGGACAGAGTAAATAATTCCTTGTGATTCACATGTCCAAGACGTTGATGCCAAAGATCTGCAATGTCGAAAGACGCACTGTTACATTTCAGTTTATGTGAAGTTCCAACGACATAGTAATTATCAGATGTTCTAGATCCATAACATATAACATTACCATCATGATCTAGAACAGTACAATCATTTTTGGAGAATTTTACCTCATAATCTTCATCACAAAATTGACTGATGCTTAGTAGATTTGCTTTCAAGCCCTTAACATAAAGAACATTTTCGAGACGAGGAATCCCTAGAGTATTTACCTTTCCTTTACCTATTACCTTTGATGAATTACCATCTCCGAATGTCACAACTCTCCCTTCATGTTTTTCAAGATTAGAAAATAACGACTTGTCACCCGACATATGTCTTGAACAGCCACTGTCTAAATACCATAAATAAGAATTTAAAGCTTTCAAGGCTGTATGCACAACATAACATTTTAAATCACTTTTCTTGACCCATATGGTTTTTGTTTTCATCCCATAAATGAAAGCAGTTCTAGGTTTTTGCAAAAATTTACAATGAGGTCGAATATGCCCTAGAATGCCGCAATGATAGCATGTCGGAACAAACCCTTTTCTACTCACCTTTTGTCGAGGAGTGTGACTAAAGTTTACCTTTAGTGCCGTCAAAGATTCACCAGTTTGTAGATTCAACTTCAATTTTGAAGGATTCATCCAGGATTGCTTTGAAAATACGATTGATGGCTTCAGGTATTCATCCTTTTGTTTACCTACAGAAACAAAAATAGTTTTATTATTATTTGAATTACCAGTATATCCAACACCATACTTGTCTTTTCCAGAGATCTGAGCTTTTAGAATCTCGTCCAGTTTGTTCTTCCCTTTTAGAAAAGTAACTTCCTTATGCAATCGCTCTAGTTCAATTTCATCAGCCTTCATTTTATTTTTCGCATTGTCAAGTTGTTCAGAAAGGTCTTTGACACGTTCAAGCTCCGATTTGTACTTCTCCTCAAATTGAATTTTTTCTGGTTCAATTTCCTTGAGTCGTTGAAGTAGTCTAAGATTGCTTTTCTTGAGTTTAAACGACTCCAGGTACAAGTCATTATATGCCTTTTGAATTTCAGATTCATCTTCCTCAGCCGGTAGCATATCAAGATCATCTGTACTATCAGTATCATCAACAGAGTCAGTATTAAACAGAGAAGAGGCAAAGGCTACAAAGTTTTCTTCGTCTTTATCAGAATCATCATTAGATTCATCTGAATCATCCCAAGTAACTTTCATAGCTTTGCCCTTTCTCTTAAGACGATTAGGGCATTCTTGTGCGATGTGTCCAAAACCAGAACATTCAAAACATTGAACTTTATTTTCAGAATTCTTATTTTTCTGTTTGATATTATTGTTGCTACCACCTGTATTCGAAGTCACAGTATTCTTCTTTTTCACAAAAGTTTTGTTTTTTTCAAACTTTTCAGTATTCAACTTGTTTGGCTTCCGAAAGAATTTATTGAACTTTTTGACAAACATAGCCAACATCTCAACATCTAAATCACCTTCATCTTCAGACTCTAAATTTTGTTCAACAGTGGATAGAGCTATCCCTTTGGACTTCCTCGGTTTTGAAAGACTGGACTCAAATGTTTGTAGATTTCCTACCAATTATTCAATTTTCATAGAGTCAATGTCCTTACTTTCCTCAATAGCTGTAACTTTCGCCTGAAACCTTTCTGGAAGAGACCTAAGGATCTTACGGACAATTCTATTTTCAGGAATTTTCTCTCCTAAGTTGAAACTGGAGTTGACTATATCACTTAACTTTGCATAGAATTCATCAAATGTTTCATTCTCCTCCATACGTAGGGTTTCAAAATTAGTAGTCAACCTCTGAAGTTTCGAAAGTTTTACAGCCATAGTACCTTCATGAGTTGTTTCTAAGATCATCCAGGCTTGTTTTGCTATTTCACAAGTAGATATTCTTTTAAATTCTTCCGAGGAAACACAACTAAAAATTGCATTTATTGCTTTGCTATTCCAGCCAACTTTTTCATAATCTGTTTTATCCCATGACTCAATCGGTTTCTCAACTAACTCATCATTCACCATATACATTGGTGGACTCCAACCGTTCATAATGGCCATCCAAACTCTCTCATCTATAGACTTCAAATAAGCTCTCATCCTAGCTTTCCAATATCCATAATTTGATCCATCTAGAATAGGAGGTCTAATAGATGAGGGTCCATCTCTATGAAAATCCATGCCTATTTGATCTCTCTCAAAGAGTGAGAGAACCTGCTCTGATACCAATTGAAAAAATAAATCCCTAGACACACGTATGTATCTAATCTCTAGGCAATGATATTTCTCGTTCGCTTAAGTAAAAGTCAGAAGAAATATTAAAAACGAAAGTAGAGATGATCGCCAAGATTTTAACGTGAAAAACCCAAACGGGAAAAAAACCACGGATCCAAACTCGGATCAAAACCAATCACTATGACAGTAGCAGTTACAAGACTGACTCACAAAACAACCCGTCGATCCAAACGACTTTGTTCCTCTCAGTCTTGATCGCTAGAAACCACGATTCACTGCTTCTTGTGATTGAAGTCCAATCTCAGTAGCCCTCGAGATTGATCTTTCGTCTAGATAGCCCTTAAGACGAAAGATTAAGATTTGTAGATGCGAAGGGCCTTGTTTGTTGAAGAACCGATGTAGCCTCCAAAAAGTCTCCTTGAATAATCTTCTTCAACCACACTAGGTTAGGGCAACACTATCCTTATATATGATCTCCAAGATAGAGCCAAATCCAAGTCATATTCGTACTCACGAAAATCCAATAAATTGCAAACTTCATATGTGCGTTCGAACGCGGCCCGAGTGCGTTCGAACGGCCTAACTTAATCTCAGGTGCGTTCGAACGGGCCCAAGTGCGTTCGAACGCGACAGCTTGAATTCTTCAGGTTGCGTTCGAACGCGTTTGTGAACGCTGCTCTCGGTCTGTGTGAACGCAGTACCCGCGTTCGAACGCGTTTGTGAACGCGGCTCTCTGTCTGTGTGAACGTAGTGCTCGCGTTCGAACGTGCTTGTGAACGCGGCTCTCTGTCTGTGTGAACGCAGTACCCGCGTTTGAACGCGCTTGTGAACGCGGCTCTCTATCTGTGTGAACGCAGTGCCCGCGTTCGAACGCGTTTGTGAACGCGGTGAGAACGCGAGGCTTTTCTCCAATGATCTTGCAATTCTTCACACCAGAGATATTCTAGACTTGTGTAAAGCTCAAATACATGAAAGAATACACTTAGAATATTTTGTACAAAATTGCCAATAAATAAAAAACCTAACATAACAGGTATTATAAACAAGCATAGAGTCTATTATACATGTGTATTAAATGATAAATAATGCAAGTAAGAATTGACATGTAATTAAATGCAAGTATGAAATGTCATGTAATTTTTACAAGTAAGAAAACAACATTTAATTAATATAGGTAAGAAATGACATAAGTATGCATTTTTCGTAGACTATTATAGAATTCTACTTGCTTGAGATATTTTTGGAATCCATCTTACTCTCCTAATCAGTTGGCTCTTCTTGATTTTTCGAGATCCTTCCCGCACAATAATGGATCCGAGGATCGAGGTGAGGGGTTTTGGTTGGCTGTCGGTGCTCCGATGACTTGCTGCCCGCGATGAAAGTTTCGGCGGCTCAGGAGAGAAAAGAGAGGAAGGTAGAACGAGAGAGAGGAATATCGAAGAGTGAAACCAACCTAGAAGGTGAGGGGGAAGGGGGTTTAAATAGGGTGAGGCCGAGAGGGCAGCGGAGTGGAGTTAGCTCCACTCCGGCTCACTCCTCTCCCACCTCTCGTTACGAACTACGAGAGGTGGGGGGAGGAGGAAGAAAGGGTCAGTGCACGCGCCAAGCGCGTGCGTTGTGATTAGAGTGCACGCGCATAGCTCGTGCACTAAAAAAAATTTATTTTTTATTTTTTATTTTTTATTTTTTTTATTTTAAAAAAAACGGGTGTTACAACTATTCCCAACAAAATAAAAATTTTGTCCTCGAAATTACCTACCAGAGTTATCTAGTAAGTGTGGATAAGTGGACTGGATCTCCTCCTCAAGCTCCCAAGTAGCTTCCTCTACTCCATGATTCCGCCAAAGAACTTTGACCAGTGGTACATTTCTTCTCCGAAGCACCTTCACGCATCTATCAATGATCCAAATGGGCTGCTCCTCATAAGACAAATCCTTCTTTAGCTGAATATGTTCCTCTTTCAACACATGGGAGGGATCGTGTAAATATTTCCTCAATACTGACACATGGAAAACATTATGAATTTGAGACAACTCTGAAGGCAGATCTACACGGTATGCAACTGACCCTATCCGCTCTAGTATCTCATAAGGTCCAATGTATCGAGGGCTCAACTTGCCCTTCCTCCCAAATCGGACAACTCCTTTCCAAGGTGAGACCTTGAGGAAAACTCTATCTCTAACCTGGAATTCTAGGTCTCGACGTCGACGATCAGCATAGCTCTTTTGTCGACTCTGGGCTGCCCACAAATGCTCACGTACCTTTCGGACTTTGTCAATGGTTTCCTGGATTAACTTTGAGCTCTCTATCTTCCGCTCCCCCACTTCATCCCAGCTGATAGGTGTCCGGCATCTCCAACCATATAAAGCCTCATATGGGGGCATCCCGATGCTGGAGTGATAACTATTATTATAGGCAAATTCAATCAAAGGAAGATGCCTATCCCAGCTAAGTCCAAAATCAGTGACTGAAGCACGCAACATGTCCTCCAATGTCTGGATCGCTCACTCTGACTGGCCATCGGTCTGAGGGTGATAAGCTTTGCTGAACTGCAATTTGGTACCCAGAGATCTAGCAAATTACTGCCATAATCTAGATGTAAATCTAGGGTCCCGATCTAAGGTGATAGACACGGGAGCCCCGTGGCGAGCAAAGATCTCATCTCGAAATAAGGCAGCACACTGCTCCATGGAATCTGTGGTGTTAATTGGAAGAAAATGAGCAGACTTGGTCAACCGATCAACAATTACCCATATGGAATCTTTCTTCTTTATAGTCTTCGGCAGCCCAACCACAAAATCCATAGTAATATGCTCCCATTTCCACTCAGGAATGGGTATAGGTCTAAGAGTCCCTGCAGGTCTTTGGTGCTAAATCTTTATCTGCTGACATGTCAGGCATCGGGATACAAACTCTAATATGCTCCTCTTCAGTCCTGGCCACCAGAAATATCTGCGAACATCATGATACATTTTCGTCTCCCAGGGTGGACGCTGTAAGAAGTCTGATGAGCTTCCTCCAAAATTTCCTTTCGGAGTTCACTCACATCTGGCACACAAAATCTATCTCCAAACCTCAAGGTTCATGTAATATCAATCCTCTGCAGATCCTTTAAGATGCCCTCCTGCTGGGTGATCAAACAAGCCAAGTTGCTTGTAGACTTTCGGCTCAAGGCGTTAGCTACCACATTTGCCTTTCCTAGATGATAGCTAATAGTGCAGTCATAATCATTTACCAGTTCAAGCCATCTGCACTACTTCAAGTTCAGCTCCGTTTGGGTGAAAAGGTATTTCAAGCTTTTGTGATCAGTGAAAATCTTACACTTCTCCCCATAAAGATAGTGCCTCCAAATTTTCAATGCAAAGACCACTGCTGCCAGCTCTAAGTCATGAGTGGGATAATTACACTCATAATTCTTGAGTTGCCGTGAAGCATAAGTGACAACTCTGCCCTCCTGCATCAAAATACAACCCCGGCCCATGTGTGAGGCATCACAATAGGCCTGATATCCCATTCCACTACGAGGCACTATGAGAATAGGTGCAAAAGTAAGTCTCCTCTTCAGCTCCTGGAAGTTTTCTTCACAATCATCCGTCCATACAAAACGCTGGTCCTTCCGAGTCAGCCTGGTAGGAGGACTCGAAATTTTTGAAAATCCCTCCACAAAGCGCCGATAATATCTAGCTAGCCTAAGAAAACTGCACACCTCTACCACGGTGCTTGGCTGCTTCCAACCCAAGACTGCTGTGATCTTGGATTGGTCAACTCGGATGCCTTCTCCTAACACCACATGCCCAAGAAACACCACCTCGTTCAACCAGAACTCACATTTTGAAAACTTGGCAAACAACTTTTCTTTCCTCAAAGTCTCTAGTACCAATCGAAGATGCTCCTCATGCTCCTTCTCTGAGGCTGAATATATCAAAATATCATCAATGAAGACCACAATAAACCGATCTAAGAATGGACAAAAGATTTAGTTCATTAGGTCCATGAAGACAGCTGGAGCATTAGTTAGCCCAAAAGGCATAACCAAGAACTCATACAAACCATAGCAAGTGTGAAAAATCGGTTTTGGGGACATCCGCTTCCCTAATCCTTAGCTGATGATATCTAGACCTCATATCAATCTTCGAAAAGACCCAAGCTCCATGGAACTGATCAAAAAGGTCCTCAATACGAGATAAGGAATATTTGTTCTTCACAATCAGCTGGTTCAGTTGCCGATAATCAATGCAAAGACGAAGAGTGCCGTCTTTCTTCTTAAGAAAGAGAACTGGAGCTCCCCAAGGTGATGAACTAGGCCTGATAAATCCCCGATCCAACAAATCATCAATCTGTCCTCTAAGCTCCTCCATTTCTTTTAGAGCCATGCGATAAGGAGCCTTAGAGACTAGTCCTACTCTTGGAATCAGATCAATGGTGAACTCGACTCCCCTATCTGGTGGAAACCCTCGAATGTCCTCAGGAAAAACATTCGAAAACTCCCAAACCACCAGCAAGTCAGTTAAGGCTTGGGCCTTTCTAGACTCATCAGACATGATTGCCACCAACTGCAGGTGGTCCACCTGTCGATCCTTAAACAATCGACACTCTATGCCATCATTAAGCTGCAGAATAACTTCCTTGCTGTGGCAGTTAATTCTGGCATGATAAGCGGCTAACCAGTCCATACCCAAAATCAAGTCAAAATCATGCATCTCAAGGGATAAAAGGTCTGCCCTAAAATCCCATTCGCCAAAAGTCAGAATGCAAGGACTATAAATTTGACGAATCTTCATAGAATCACCCATTGGGGTAGCTATGAACAGAGGTTCATCAAGAGGCTCTGGGGTCATATCAGCATATCTCAGAAATGAGGTAGAAATGAAAGAATGTGTAGCCCTAGGATCGAATAAAATCTTAGCAGTATGAGAAAATAATGTCATAGTGCCTAAATGCTCCACCAGCTACCGACCTCAGGTGTAGACCGCTAATATAATACTATATAATACACTCTACCCTTAACCCCGAGTTGAGTGGGTGAAAGGGGCATTGCCTAGCTGGGACTTGACTAACAATGATACGTGTACGTGGTGCCATGATCTCTATTATTTATTTAACAGAATCATTAAAATAATAGGTATTATAAACAAGCATAGAGTCTATCAGACATGTGGATTAAGTGATAAATAATGCAAGTAAGAATTGACATGTAATTAAATGCAAGTATGAAATGTCATGTAATTTTCACAAGTAAGAAAACAACATTTAATTAATATAGGTAAGAAATGACATAAGTATGCATTTTTTATAGAATATTATAGAATTCTACTCGCTTGAGATATTTCTGGAATCCGTCTTACTCTCCTAATCAGTCGGCTCTTCTTGATTTTTCGAGATCCTTCCCGCACAATAATGGATCCGAGGATTGAGGTGAGGGGTTTTGGTTGGTTGTCGGCGCTTCGGTGACTCGCTGCTCACGACGAAAGCTTCGGCGGCTCGGGAGAGAAAAGAGAGTAAGGTAGACCGAGAGAAAAGAATTTCGAAGAGTGAAACCAACCTAGAAGGTGAGGGGAGAGGGGGTTTAAATAGGGTGAGGCCAAGAGGGCAACGGAGTGGAGTTAGCTCCACTCCGGTGCACTCCTCTCCCACCTCTCGTAACCTACTACGAGAGGTGGGGGGGAGAAGGAAGAAAGGGTCAGCGCATGCGCCAAGCATGTGCGCTGCGATTAGAGTGTAGGCGCATAGCGCGTGCGCTAAAAAAAATGTATTTAAAAAAAATGGGTGTTACATAGGAGCTGTACTAATGTAAGAAAGACGTCCCATTGCCTATCTTAATAAGGATTTATCTTAAAAATCTCAGCAATTATCGACTTATGAGAGGAAGATATTGGCAATTCTACATGCGGTGACAAATTGGAGGCCTTATTTGATTAGTAGACAATTCATTATCTGAACTGATCAAAGGAGCCTTCCATACTTTATGGGACAGCGCATACACCCTCCGGCACAATAGCAATGGGTCACAAAATTGCTGGGTATGATTATGAAATTCAATACAAGAAGGGAACATAAAATAGTGCGGCGGATGCACTATCGCGCCAACCCTACACCGTCGAACTAGCAACCTATTCATCTCCTACCTTTCCCTTCCTTGACGAGCTGAGGTATGCATGTACATCTGACCTAGATATTTTGATATTGTTGCAGGAGGTGATGGATGATCCGGAGCGCCATCCCGAGTTGGAGAATCAAGGCGGTTTGCTGCTGGACTGCAGATGCATTCGAGTGCCCGAAAATGATGGATTGCAGCAGAAATTGTTGGAGCACTTTCACCAAACTCTAGAGGCTGGTCATGGTATCTTGAGGACTTATAGGAGGATATCTCAGAGTTGCACGTGGCCAGGATTGAGACGGGATGTGAGGAGTTTTGTCCGTGCTTGCGAAGTCTGTCAAAAGGCTAAAGCAACCACTTTGAAACCGGTCGGATTACTACAGCCTTTACCTATACCGGACCGTGTTTGGGAGGACATTTCTATGGACTTCATAGAGGGTCTTAAGCTGATACGTGGTTATTCTGTTATCTTTGTAGTGGTTGACAGATTGAGCAAGTATGTGCACTTTTCGGTATTGTCACATCCGTTTTCAGCTAAGACGGTAGCTGAAATTTTTGTTAGAAATATTACACGATTACATGACATGCCATGCACGATTTTCTCAGATCGCGATCGTGTATTTATGTGCGACATTTGCACTGAGTTTTTCAGATTGTAGGGGACTCGATTAAACTTCAGTTCGGCCTACCATCCACAGACGAACGACCAAACCGAGGTGGTTAATCGAGGCAATGAGCAGTATTTGAGGTACTTTGTTGGAGAGATACCGAGACGATGGTTGGAGTTCTTATCGTGGGCGGAGTGATCTTATAACATCGCCTACCATAGCAGCATTGGCATGACTCCATTTGAGGGGGTGTGGGGACGCACGACTCCAACATTACACGCTTATGATCCAGTGACATCTGCAGATCGGACGAAGGTGGACTTAGCACTGATGGATAGAGACGCCACATTAAGGAGGTTGTGTGCTCATCTTAAACTTGCTCAAAACCGCATGAAGTAAGTTTATGATCGTCGCCATAGGGAGCAGGAGTTCGACATCGGCAGTTAGGTGTTTGTGAGGGTGCAACCATATCAACAGGTGACCTTACATCCGATGCGAAACCAAAGATTAGCACATCGCTACTTTGGTCCGTTTCGGGAGTTGGAGGGCATTGGTCTGGTTGCATATCATTTAGAGCTGCCGGAGGGGTCAAGAGTGCACCCTATCTTTTATGTTTCATTGTTGAAATAGCACATTGGAGATCAAGAGATTGTTGGATCGGTTCTACCAGAGCCATTGGAGGAGATAAAGATCATAGAGCCAGTTCGAGTACTTGCTAGGCGCTGACAACAATATGGTACTAGATTGGAGATAAAGATTCTAGTTGAGTGGCTTAGCAAGCCATCTGATGAGATGACATGGGAGTTGGTGACTGATATCTTGGAGCGTTTCCTTAACTTTTCACCTTGAGGGCAAGGTGGGGGAAGTGTGGTGGGCTAATACACTTAGTTAGCATCTTCTTATTACATTAGGTGTTTATTTTCATTAAAATAAAATTCATGTAGGTCGTATTCGAACTCAGGTGGAGTCACGTTCATACGCCCTTGTGAACGCCCACGTTCGAACATGGTCGAGCAAGTTCGAACGCCCGCGTTCAAACGCCTGTGTCGTGTTCGCAAATTCAGATAAGGGGCTTTTTCGAGTGCGTTCGAACGCAATCGAGCGCGTTCGAACGCAGTCGACAGGAATCCTCTAGAATTAGGGTTTCATATTGTTTTAGGACTTATTAGCTAGCCTTTATAAATATGTGGAAGGTAGCCAACTACATTATGTTATTGGATTCTTAATTTCTTGCATTCTATCTTTTCTCTAGACTTCTCCCTCCTCTTTCTTCACCATCCTTCCACCTCTACCGTTGGCAAGGTTTCTCCTCGCTTCTAATCTCCCATGTCTATCGAGTCACTCCTCTTCTTTGGGATCTCGACCACTTCATTCCCTTTGTTTACTTCCCTTAATCACTTCCACAATCCACCCTCATCTCCATACCCATTCATAACCCTAATATCCACTCCACTCGTCACCACCACCATCACCCACGTTATTCCGTGTTCTTGTACCTACTACAGTTCTAATCTGCAAAGGGCATAAATACAAAAGTTGTAGATCAGGAAGTTATGGATCCAACCCAATTGGTTTGGTAATTTTTTGATTACGGAAGAATATCTGAAGAATATTTTCCTGCGGTTGCATGAACTAATTCTTATAATAAATTTAGATCTTAAAGAATTGTTCCGTAGCCGATCTTTGGATTCCAGATCCCATCAAGGGAGTGCGTCCATAAACCGCCTCAAAGTGGGTCATGCTGATGCTATAGTGATGAGCTATATTGTATGACCACTCGGCCCATGAAAACAATTTGACCCAATCCTTTGGTCGGTCCGCCACAGAGCATCGCAAGTATTACTCTAGTCCGTGATTCACCATCTCGGTTTGGCCATCTGTCTCGAGGTGATAAGTTGAACTAAGGTTGACTCGAGTCCCTTGTAATTTGAAGAACTCGGACCAAAACTTGTTGATGAATATGCGATCCCGATCTGACACAATCGTCCTAGGCATTCCATGCAAACGTGCCACTTCCCAAACAAAAATTTCAACAACCTTTTTCACTAAAAATGGGTGTGTCAATGCTATGAAATGAGCATATTTGCTCAGCCTATCCACCACAACGAACACCATCAATTGTCCTCTAACCTCCGGCAGCCCCTTAATGAAGTCCATGGAAATGTCCTCCAAAATATGCTCCAGTATAGACAGTGGTTGCAACAGCCCGTTGAGTTTGAGCGTCTCCAATTTAACTTGTTGGCAAATTTGGCATTCATGAACATATTTCTTCATGTCCAACTTCATCATTGTCCATGTACAGCTTTGGGCCAGCTGCTTGTAGGTACGTAAGACCCCTTCATGGCCTACTATAGGAGTATCATGGAAGTGTGCCATCAATAGTCTCTGTAGCTCTTCGTCTACAGGTACCTTGATCCGCCCATGCTCAAGTACCAACCCGTCGCGCTCCTCGTGCTCGGGGTGGCTCGATAAGTTCTCTCTTAGCTTCTCCATGAGTCGGACCAAATCACTATCCTCTGTGTTGGCTCTCCGTGGATCTAAGAAAAAGGGAAAAGTGGGTGCTGAAAAAGAAGCGAACTCACTTGCGTCCCTACGCTTGGAAGTTCAAATGGCGGTTGCAACGCTGGTTCTTGCCGCAGTTGATTTTCATCCAGCAACACTCAGTCATTCCTCCAAAATGTCAGTGTGAGATTTGTAAAGTCAAATGTCACGGGCCCCAAGTTTCTAAGCCATTGAGTCTCCAAAATAATGTCGGCTCCTTGCAAGGCTAACGGATAAAGATCCAATGTGAAAATTTGGCCTTGCACCTTTAACTCCACACCTCCACAAATAAAATCTGTCCGTAATGTGATGCCATCTCCAATCATCACATATAACCCATCTGAGGGTTCCGACTCAAGCCCAATCTTCCTAAGAAGCCTCTTGTCAATGAAGTTGTGGGTGGATCCAGTGTCGATCAAGATTCTCACTATGGTTTTCTTGACTACACTATTCACCCACAAAGTCTTTGTGGCAGCTATCCCAAAATAGGCGTGGAGGGAGATTTCGACCATCATGTCCTCCATGGGTTGCTCCTCAACTACTCCTCGTTGCTGTCCCACCACACCCTCATCTTTAGCTGCAATCTCATCCTCAGCCTCCTCCAAACCGTCTATTAACATCATCGATCCCATTGGTTTAGCGCAATGATGCCCGGGTACAAACTTCTCATCACAATGAAAACATAGTCCTTTGGCTCTTCATTCCTTCACTTGAGTTGGTGTGAGTGCTTGACTTGGACCCCTAGGTGCATACTTCACATCTTAGGAGGGCTTCAGAGGTGCTCATGGAGGCACCATTACAGTAGTGGTTCTTCATACGTCGATAACATTTCCTGCCGCTATGGTAGGACAAACCAGATTGTGGCTTTCTTGGATCGTCCAGTACTGTTTGAGGTGTAACTTCATGGCTCGATGTTTGTCTTCCATGAGTACCGCATCTTCGAAGGCCTCTTTTAAGGTTCTAGGCCTTAAAGCCCTCACGTCAACTTGTTTGTCTCCCAGCAACCCGAAGATGAAGATGCTGCAAAGTTATTGATCCATCCATGGAGGTTAGCATCGGCTACTTATCCTCTCAAATTCTTCTTGGTATGCCCCAACCGTAGTCCTTTGCACTGTCTTTGGGAGGAGAGCATCGAAGTCTTCATACCCCGATGCTCAAAACCGCCACGTGATATCGGTGCAACTCGAAACCAATGAAATACCGCATCTTCAAGGTCGAAGCTTGCAAGCGTCACCTTATATTCTTCTGCTGTACCCTGGTATGCGAAAAATTGTTTTGCCCAATACAACCAATCGATCGGGTCACCACCTTTGAATTTGGGAAATTCGAGATGCGTAATTTGCCAAGGAATACCGTTGTCTCGATCCGAATCATATCCAAGTCCTTGTCTAACTAGAGGAGCATGCCTCATGAATGGTTGATGATCCCTCTTTCAATTTTGGTTAACTCAACGCGGTTTTCGTTCGTATTGCCCCGCCAAAGAATCTAGATCTCCAAGACGATCTCCATTTTGGTTCGCTCGTCAAAGGGGGCTCACCTGCAACTGGGCCTGGTGGAACCATCCTTGCTTGTCTCTGCCCAAAGGATGGTGGCTAATAAAGGTTCTTGTTGGTGCAAATTCTGAACCGGTGGTGGTGGGTTTATGGGGGTGGACTCGCGTCGTGGGGTCGTTGGTGCATTTTCGTTTGCCATGGCTTCTCTTGTCGCCCGTATATCCCGTATCATCTCCATCATCATCTGGTTATTGATGGCCATTTGCTCGGAAAGAGACTCAATCATGGCTTGAACGCTAGGCTCTTCGATATTTAGATTTGGTCGGGCAGTTCCACAGGTGGAAGTTCCCACAGCCGTCTCCCCTTCCTCTATTAGGGAGATCTCTTCCTCCTCATTTCTCCATGCACCCATAACTCTAGTGGTTGTCATCAGAAGCGTATGTCCAAGAAACGGTAGCTCTGATACCATTCTTGATACGATCTCCCCTTAGGGTACGGTTTGACCTATTCTGTTTTCAGATTTTGATAAAATCTGGCACGGAACTTTGGCAATGGATCCCGAAAGATTTAGTCGGATCAATGTGAAATTTTGATATGTTGTATCCCTGGAAAAGAACTTTCCAACAAATCTAATTTCAGGGAAATCAGACAGTGGAATCTCAAGATATTGTCCGAGAAGTAGATGAACGTTAGGAGTCTGTCTATGGATCCGTGGGTAGGGGCACGAGATCCCAGGTATTGATGGATGGTGGTAGATCGGCGATAATGCGGTAGCACCGGTGAGTAAGTGGAGATGGAGGGATTATGGATGATGGAAGGGGTTAGGGTAAGGTAATAGATAGATTTGGAAGAAGGGGGAGGAGTGGGCCGCCCCTAAAGGACTAGGGTGAGTGGCCAGTCGAGGGAGGCTAAAAGCGGTGGCGCCAGGGAATGAGAGAATGAGAGAGAAGAAGAAGAAGAAGAAGAAGACTAAGGCAAAACTCAATTCATTCAATAATAACTCCTTGGTTGCCATCCACACCTTTAGAGGCTAACCAAACAATTCGAAAATGATAATTATTAACCTTAGAAATAATGGATTTTCGCTGACCGCGTTCAAACGCACTCGATCGCGTTCGAATGCACATTTTGCATTCTCTGTATTTGCGAACCTGATGTAGGCGTTCGCAAGTGCGTTCGAATGCACATTTTGCATTCTCTGTATTTGCGAACCTGATGCAGCAGTTCGCAAGCGCATTCGAACGCATTCTCACCCATGTTCGAACACAACATACAGTAAACTTATTTTTCTATGAAATAAATACTAAAATAAGAATAAAAGACACCCATAAAGTGTATCCATGCTCGAGATGATATAGGTGAAGTCTGAATCATATCAACCCTATATCGACCTAGATAAGGACTCAATCAACCAATAGCACTTAACTAACCCGAGTCAAACTTAAGTTCGCAATACATCTTATGACTCGACTAAAATAATTTATTGACTAGTCTAGACTCAATTAACTAATTAACAAATTTAATCCATATTTAGTTGGTACTTGAGTTTATGGCTCAACTCACAGGGTAGCTGGCAAAAAGAAATGCGAGAAATCAAACTAGATAAATAGGCTCATCCCAATAAACATATTGTGCCATGAATGGATCAAATCCGACCGAGTCATATCATAAAACTATACTCAAGCACAAAGGATGACTCGAACTAGTCCACGTATTGGCTAAACGCCAAAGACATCATGGGACCAAGTTGGAGGCAGAATTACTAATTGACTGGCTTGGCAAACCGGCGAATGAGTTGACTTAGAAATTAGAGTGGAAGTCATGGGCTGCTTTCTAAATTTCACACCTTGAGGTCAAGGTGATGAAAGCATAGTGGAATGACACAATACGAGCTAACCCAATCACCTCAAGCTAACCAGATAAATCTGAAATCCCTTAGCTTAATTAGATTTATTTGTTTTTGCCATTTAGTCCTTGTATTAGGTTAATATAGTCGGACTAGCCGAACTAAGTTGTACAGTGGCCACTATAAATATTAGGTGCTGACCATAGTTTAATTATTGAATGAATATTAAACTCATTGGCTTTGCTGCAAGACTCTTCTGCCCCACTCTCCCTCTTGTGCGACCTCCCCATCTCTCGTCGAGCTTCATTCTCGGTTGTGGTTAACATCGCCACCTCCCTTCCCTTACATCTGATCATCCCCTCTCATCCCTAAGAGTACAATCCACTTCTCCCTCTTCGTCTAGCTTTATGCTTTATTTCACTACCGCTACCATTTCCACCTTCCAAAACCCTAACCCTAGCCAATATTCCACCTTCCACCTTCCACGTCTATATCGCCACATACTAACACCATAAGTCCTGATTTACACCTTTAATCATCCTAATCTCAGTTGCATTGAATTCCTGCCTTCCAAGGGAACAACTACCAGAGTTTTAGGCCCTTTGGACTCTCCAAGGTTTCGGTAATCTCCTTGATTGACCAGCACCACTTGTCCCTAGGTGATGGTCTAGCTTCTCCCCCACCCCCTCTCCCTTTACAAACGACCTTAAGTACCCTCTCCATTGCGGCCACCTCTATACTGCACATCACTTGGGCCAACCACCACCACCTCTTGGCCTCCATTCAACTATCCATTCTAGTAGATTTGTGCCTCCAACCTCGGTCTACCAACTGCTAAAACCTTAAGCTAATAGAACCATGGGAACTTAAGAACATCTTAACATTAACGTTTCGCGGTAAACCGAGCTTTCACCTCAAGTTCAAAATCAAGATCCATGGGCAAATTTGGGCCCGCATCAATATTGGGAATCAAATTATACCCTTAGATTACTAGTCAAACGAGAATGTAACTAGTGGCATTCAGTTGAACTGGGGTCAGCATGAAATTAAATAGAGGCTTTCTGGAAATGGGATTTTCACCGTAAAATCAATGTTTAGATTTTCGAATAATGGGGGCATAATCTTTTGATCCTCTCCAAAAAATTTAGAAAGTAATATCCTTTAAAAATGAGAGCTTTATTATTGCTTGTCTGTCAATAGGATTCTGATTAGAGAATTTATTACGGATAGGGTGCTGCTTGTGTGTCGACGGGTCAGTTGTAATAAATGGTAGTTAAGCGCAAAATTTTGGTAGGAGTTGAAGCATAGAGTAACCTCTTTGTTTTTATGCCATGCGGGGATAAAACGAGAAACCGCTACTAAGAAGGCAAAGAGGGTGATTGAGGAAGTGATGATCTTGGATGATACCTAAGGAATGGAGCTGCTGCTGAAGAGTAAGGTATACTTTTTTCCCATTATAATTGATATGATGAAACTTGTATAACTGCTAACTGTGTTAATATTCTGTCTACTGATAAAGAGAACTGGAGCTGACGTAGTAGTAGTCGTGTTTTCTGTTTGGTTTCAACCCTTGTTTTTGGCTAGTAGTGTACTAGTGTGAAGTAGTTTGGTTGTTTTAGGAGTTACTATACTGTGCAGGGTTTTGTGTTTTGTGATTACGTAGGATTTTGTGTCAACAGCCGGTTTGGAGGTTAATTGTTTTATTTTCAATGAAACACAGTTGTGGCCTTTCGTAAGAAAAATAATAATTAAATAAAAAAGATTTCTTTCAGCAGAAAGTATTACTTTGGTACACATTCACATTCATATTCATACATGCTGTTCAACGAAAGGGTTAAAAATGCCAACCAACTAATTAAAGGAATGATGGGCTACAATTGAAAAGGATCATCCTCTCTAGTTGATGATAATCACCGTAAATAGTCAGATTCTAGCCCTGTTCACTGCTGTGTTCACTAATAATGGCCATGTAGTACTGACTGTGATTAACATAACTGGTTTCCCCATGATAGCACATTTATACGATAGAAGGCTACTCATCCATAGAAATATTGTATTAAGAATTATGTGAATCAAGCTGACTCAGCTATGCTCACCTTGGAGACCTCTCCCAGAAGCTCTGACCTTAATCTCATCAGCAGTCTGCCCAAGTAATTTAAGCCTTCTCCCTCGCGTCCTCCGCCCCAAAAGAGATCGTGTGGTGAAGCTTCAACAAGAACAGATCCTGCAGTTGACTTCAGCATTGAGTTCAACTGTGGATATGTTGAAAACTTGCATTTCAAAGCTCTGTACATGGTATCAATCTTAGTGGATTCCCAATCAGGTCGAACCTGTTTTGAGGCAAAAATATGATTTTGTGTTAGATCTTACATCGAGCTATTTCCTTGATAACCAGTAACCATTCAATACCCAATTGAATTGACAATTATAGTAGTTCTGAGAAATGAAACTAAGTGAGGCCAGTTAAAATGCGGCTATAAATGTTAACAGATCACAGAACATCCTTTAGACATAATGTACCATGGGGGTTTTCATAGCGGTAATTGTATTCTCATTCTAATACACCTATAAAGAACAGAAACTCGCCCAAAATAAAAGATTTGCGCCATCTTTACACAGGAAATTGAAAATTACGCATTTTCTTTGAAAGAAAAACAATGTATATCATTCTTCTCCATGATTTTATAAAAGGGAAAAAAGAGATAATTCTTGTTATGTATATTTATTAAAACTATTGATACACCTTGTTAGAATCATTTCTTCTTATATTAGTTATTTATTTTTATTAAAATAAATTTTCTATAGATCGCGTTCAAACGCGGAAAGGGACACGTTCGAACGCCTTTGCGAACGCCTACATCAGATTCACAAAAACAGAGAATGCAAAATGTGCATTTAAACGCAATCGGACAGGTTCGAGCGCTGCATTCGAACGCATACATCATGTTCACATCGACAGAAAACGCCTTTTGTGCGTTCGAACGCAATCGGTGGGAGTCCACTAAATTAGGGTTAATAATTATTATTTTGACTTATTGGCTAATCTCTATAAGGGTGTGGATGGCAACCAAAATCAATATGCTTAATGAATATTAGTTTCTTGCCTCTCTATTCTCTCTCTAGTCTCTCTACTCTAATCTCACTAACCAATCACCTCTACCGTTAGCAAGGTCTCTCCCTCATCTTTCAAATCCTCCCTCTTCCTTGGAATCTTGACCACTTCTTCCCCTTCGTCTTTATCCCTTAAACTACATCAATCATTCACCCTTATATCCATTATCATCCATAACCCTTACATTCACTCCATCCGTCACCACCACCTTCATCCCCACTATATCGTGATTTCATCCCAGTTGCAGTTTGAATCTGTGAAGGACGTAAATACAAAAAACATAAATCAAGGAGTTACGAATCGATCCCACTTGGTTTCGTAAATTTCTGACTATGGGAGAATAGTTGGTGAATATTTTTCCTCAGTTGTACAGACTGTTTCCTACAATAAATCTAATTCTTGAAGGAATCGTTCCGTAGGCCCTATCATTGGTATCAGAGCCAGATTAACCTTGAACCTCCATTAATAGTGGAAATAAGAAAGATGGCATCAACAAGGAGATCAATGGAGAACACACCGACAAGGAAAGACTCAATCCACGATAACCCTAATCAAGAGACTGATTCCCTTAGGGCGGCCACGCTAGAACCGAGTCAACCAACGTCCACAGACATGAACATGGGCTTGGTGGATAAACTTAAGGGCATGTTCCAAACTTTGCTGCATAGGGTTTACGCAATGCAGTTTTAAAAGAATATGTCATGAACTGATAGGCTTCATCATCTCCTCGACGAAGATCGGTGCCTCAAGAAGAACCAACAGTGAGACCACGCCAAACCGATACCCTACAGGTCATAGTACATGTTAATGTCAATGATCCTCTTTTACCTATTCCTACACATTATCCCTCACCTCCCATACACAGCCCAAGACCAACGGCGGTGGAACCCAAGAGGCATGTAGCATCGGTACGCTTCATCGATGAAGAGGATTGGCATTTAGAGGATGATGTTGATCCCTTTGGAGATGGTGATAGGCGAGCTTGAGGATTCCGAGAAAGAGATCAACAAGCACAAAGATTTAGACCGGAATCAAGGATCTTTCGCAAACCCGATAATGCTATTCGGAGAAGAACCGCACGTTTGGACTTTCAAAAATTCCAAGGTAGCGAAGGTCGCAACCATATGACGGATTCGGTGTTTCAAGTGGAACAATACTTTGATTGTCAAGGGACAATGGAGGATGCAAAGGTCCAGATGGCAAGCTTTCATTTCTAAGGAATGGCATTGCATTGGTATCGATCGATTATTCATGGTGGAGGATTTACCGATTGGGCTGACTTTTGCAGAAGAATTACACGCAGATTTGGGATAGTAGCATAATAAGTTACGGTACCAAACGATCGGCTACGGAACGATTTGATAAGCTCTGATACCAATTTGATAGGCTCTGATACCAATTTGTTAAAGCTCGAATACCAAATTGATGGGATCTAGAACCAAAAGATCAGCTACGAAATAATTCCTTAAGATCTAAATTTATTGTAGGAAGCAGTCCGGGCAACCGTGAAAAAATATTCGTCAGATATTCTCCGGTAGTTAGAAAATTACAAAACCAATTGGGTTGGATCCGTATCTTCCTAATCTACAACTTTCGTATTTACGCCCTTCGTAAATTCGAACTGTAGCAGAGACGAAAATATAGAATAACGTGGGTGATGGTGATGGTGACGGGTGGAGTGGATGTTAGGGTTATGGATAGGTATGGAGATGAGGTGGATTGTGGAAGTGATTAAAGGAAATAGACGAAGGGAATGAAGTGGTTGAGATCCCAAAGAAGAGGGGTGACTCGACAGTCGAGGGAGATTAGAAGCGAGGAGAAACCTTACCAACGGTAGAGGTGGAAGGATGGTGAATAGGGACAAGGGAGGAGGAGTCTAGAGAGAAAATAGGAGGCAAGAAATCAAGAATCCAATAGCAATGTAAAGTTGGGTGTCATCCACATATTTATAGAGGCTAGCCAACAAGTCCTAAAACAATATGAAACCTTAACAAACCAACTAAACCAATATTCCTTATCTTCTCTGAATACCTTTTGGATTAAGCTTTCGTTTTATCATAGATATATTCTAAATCTGGAGAAGTCATAAATATCAAAGTTGTAGATCTAGAGGTTGTCGACCTTATCCAACTGATTTGATATTATTTGGATATGTGTCGAAGATTCTACAAATATTTTTCCGAAACTGTGCAGAGTTGGATTTAGCTAATTAGATAAAATCCTAACTAAGTGTATCACGATTCCTTCAAGATCTGGATTTATTACAGAAATCAGTCTGCGCAACCGTGGAAAAATATTCACTAAATATTCTCCTGTAGTCAGAAAATTATGAAACCAATTGGATTAGATCTATAACTCCCTAATTTATAATTTTAGTATTTACGCCCTTCGCAAATTCGAACTGCAACTGCGACGAAAACACGAATTAATGTGGGTGATAGTGGTGGTGACAGGTGGAGTGGATGTTAGGATTATAGATGAGTATAGAGATGAAGGTGAATGGTGGATGTAGTTAAGGGATATAGACGAAGGAAAAGAAGTGGTCGAGATCCCAAAAATGAGAGAGAACTCAACAGACGAGGAAGATTAGAAGTTATGAGAGACATTGCCAATGGTAGAGGTGGAAGGACGGTGAAGAGGGAGGGAGAGAGAATAGAGAGAAGATAAGAGGCAAGAAATCAATAATCCAATAGCATAATGAATTTGGCTGCCATCCAAACCTTTATAGAGGCTAGCCAAAAGCCCTAATAATAATAATTAACCCTAATCCTAGTGTAATCCTGCCGATCGTGTTCGAACGCGTCCGATCGGGTTCGAACGCACAAAAGACGTTCTCTGTATGTGCGAACGTGATGCAGGCGTTTGAACACCGCGTTCAAACGCGCCCCACCGCATTCGAACGTGCATTTCGCGTTCTTTATATTTGCAAACCTGATGTAAGTGTTCGCAAGGGCGTTCGAACGCAACCCCTCCTGTGTTTAAACGCAACTCCTTCTGTGTTCGAACGCGAGCTACAAAAATTTTATTTTAATAAAAATAAACAACTAATGCAGTAAGAAAAGATCCAAACTAAATGTATCACAGCATATGAAAATTTTATAGCCACATTAAGCAAGATAATTCAGAGGACAACCGTATTAGAATACCAAGCAGAATTGAAAGAGTTAATAGTCGTTGCGAGCCACCTTGGCCTGAACCAACATTGATGAGCATATTCATTTTAGGGCTGCGGAAGGAGATCCAGGCGGATGTTCGTGCTCTTTGTCCTACCACTCTTGAGGAGACCTTTGAGAAGACCATGAGGATGGAGCAAAAGCACAAAGCTCTCAAGATGGCAACGAAAGCCAATTGGGACAATTGAGATGGACGATTTGCGCCTAGAACGCCAACTAAAAATTCTGTGGGTTCAACGACAACGGCTGCTAGTACTAAAGCACGACCACCTTTGAGACCTTCCGATATCAGAGGCACAAAACCCCCCGTTCAAACCCTCACACCTACTCAGGTAGAGGACCGAAGAGCAAAGGGCCTTTGTTTTTTATGCGATGAACGTTTCACCCCCGGTCATCGATGTTCCAAACCGATCGGGAGTGTAATGCTCATCGACGATCTCGAGGAGGACGATGAGGTTGTTGGTGATGAAGAGTGTTCAGAGGAGATCTATGAGGAGGCCATGGAGGAGGGCACGAAGGAAGATATCCAAGCTGAAATATCGATGCATGTATATTCGGGTACTTCCGTGCCGAGGACATTGCGGGTGAACAGACTCGTTAGAAAGCATTGTATGCACATTCTCATCAGTTTCAAAAGTACACACAACTTTCTAGACGAGAGGTTAGTTAAGAAGTTGGGCTTGGATGCTGAACCGACCGCAGGGTTTGACGTTGCTATTGGAGACGGCACGAAGCTTCGGGCGGAGAGATTGTGTCGCCGAGTCGGTATACGAGTGCAAGGACACGACATCATTGTGGACTTGTATCTATTGGCGCTGCGAGGAGCGGACATTGTCCTTAGCGCTCAGTGTTTACAAAGTTTGAGACCCATCACTTTTTAATTTCCGGAGCATATGGATGAAATTTAAACAAGGAAACAAAGATGTGCAGCTTGATGGCATTCGATCTTCACCGATTTTAGCGATGCAGTCGATGGTGGGGCTGTCTTATACGAGTGATTTGGCCTATCGTCTTCAGTTAGGACCAACAAGAGATGAGCCCATAATGAGTCCAGGTACCACAATTGATTTGTCTAATTTATTAGATAAGTTTGCTGAACTATTTGAGAAGCCAAAGGAGTTGCCACTAAGGCGAACGACGAACCATCGCATAGAAATTGTGCTCGAGGCTGCACTGGCGAACATGAGGCTGTATCGATATCCACATATGCAAAAGGAAATTATTACCAAGATGGTAGCCGAGATGTCGGAGCAAGGCCACATACAACCAAGTCATAGATCTTACTCATCGCTCATGCTATTAGTGCGAAAGGACGGGATATAGCGTTTTTGTGTCGATTACTGGGCACTAAACGCTATCACCGTCAAGAACTGGTATCCTATTCCGATCATAGAGGAGTTGTTGGACGAGCTTGTAGAGGGGACCATATTCAGCAAGCTTGACTTGAGAGTCGGGTATCATCAAATTAGAGTTCACCCGACGGATGTGCACAAAACTGCATTTAGGACACCAGACGGGCACTACGAGTTCTAAGTGATGCCCTTTGGTCTCACCAATACTCAAACTACTTTTCAAGACCTCATGAATGATATTTTTTGGCCTCTACTACGAAAGTACGTCTTGGTATTTTTTTACGACATTTTGGTGTACAACAGGACTCAAATAGAGCATTGGCAGTATTTTAAGGATGTGGTGAATTTGTTGAAGCAAAACCAAGTAAAGATTAAGAAGTCCAAGTGCCTATAGGAATACCACAATTGGAGTATTTAAGCCACATCATCACAGCGGAAGAAATGGCGACGGATCCTCAAAAGGTGGCATGCATAACCGCTTGGTCGATCACTACTTCCACCACAAGATTGCGAGGATTCTTAGGGCTGACCAAGTATTATCGCCCCCTTCATCGTCGGGTATGGCAAGATCACTACTCATCTCACTTCTTTGCTGAGGAAAGACATTTTTAGATGGACGGATAAAGCCACTATAGCCTTTGAAAAACTAAAAACAACAATGACAACGACGCCCGTTCTAGCTCTGCTAGACTTCACCAAAGAGTTCGTCGTGGAATGTGATGCGTCAGAAGTTAGCATAGAAGCTATACTAATGCAAGGAGGACGTTGCATAGCCTTTCTTAGCAAGGCCTTATCACAAAAATCCCAATAAAATACCGACCTACGAGAGAGAGATGTTGGCAATTTTGCATGCGGTGACAAAGTGGAAGTCTTATTTGATCGGTAGTTATCCGAACCGATCAAAAAAGCCTTTCATACTTTATGGGACAACGTATTCACACTCCGACACAGCAAAAATAAGTCACAAAATTGCTGAAGTATGATTATGAAATTTAATACAATAAAGGAACGAAAAATAGAGCGGCAGATGCACTATCGCGGTAACCCGATACGGTCGAGATCGCAGCCTATTCTTCTCATTTTTTCTTTTTTTGATGAGCTGAGGTATGCATGTACCTCTGACCCAGATGTTTTAAGATTGTTATAGGCGCTGGATGATCCGGAACGCCATCCAGAGTTAGAGAATCGAAGCAATTTGCTGCTGGACTGCGGCTAAATTCGGGTGCCTGCAAATAATGGATTGCAGCAGAAATTATTGGAGCACTTCTATCAAACTCCAGAGGCTAGTCATGAGGGTGTCTTGACTTATAAAAGAATATCACAGAGTTACACGTGACCAGGATTGAGGTGAGATGTGAGGAGTTTTGTTCGTGCTTTACACTACCGATATCGGACTGTGTTTGGGAAGGCATTTCTATGAATTTTATAAAAAATCTTTTACTGATACGTGATTATTCCATTATTTTTGTAGTGGTTGACAGATTGTGCAAGTATGTGCACTTTTCTGCATTGTCACATTTATTTTCAGCCAAGTCAACGACTGAAATTTTTGTTAGAGATATTGTTCGGTTGCATGGCATGCCACACATGATTATCTCGAATCATGATCATGTATTTATGTGCAACTTTTGGATAGAACTTTTCAGATTATAGGGGACTCTATTGAACTACAGTTCGGCCTACCATCCACAGATGGACGGCCAAACCGAGGTGGTCAATCGAGTCATTGAGCAGTACTTGCAGTGCTTTGTTGGAGAGATGCCGAGACGATGGTTAGAGTTCTTACCGTGGGCGGAGTGGTCTTACAACACCGCCCACCATAGCAGTATTAGCATGACTCCATTCGATGTGTTGTATGGGCGCACGGCTCCAACATTATGCACTTATGACCCATTGGCATCTATAGATCAGACAGAAGTAGACTTAGCTTTGATGGATAGAGACGCAACATTGAGGATGTTGCGTGCCCATCTTAAACTTGCTCAAAACTGCATAGAGCAAGTTTATGATCGCAGCCATCGAGAGCAAGAGTTCGACATCGACAGTTCGGTGTTCATAAGGATGCAACCGTATTGACAAGTGACCTTGCGTCCAATGCGAAATTAGAAGTCAGTACATCGCTACTTCGGTCCGTTTGGGGTGTTAGAGCATGTCGGTCCGGTTGCGTATCGTTTGGAGCTGCCCTGAGGGGTCGAGAGTGCATCCTGTCTTCTATGTTTCATTGCTGAGAGAGCGGATTAGAGATCATGAGGTCGTTGGATTAGTTTTACCAGAGCCATTGAAGAAGACAGAGATTGTAGAGCCAGTTCATGTACTTGCTAGGCGCCGACGTCATGGTACCAAATTAGAGGTGTTGTATGGGCGCACGGCTCCAACATTCGAGGTGTTGTATGGGCGCATGACTCCAACATTATGCGCTTATGACCCAGTGGCATCTATAGATCGGACAAAAGTGGACTTAGCTTTGATGGATAGAGACGCAACATTGAGGATGTTGCATACCCATTTTAAACTTGCTCAAACTGCATAAAACAAGTTTATGATCGCAGCCATCGAGAGAAGGAGTTCAACATCGACAGTTCGATGTTCATGAGGGTGCAGCTGTATTGACAAATGACCTTGCGTCCGATGTGAAATCAGAAGCCAACACATCGCTACTTCGGTCCGTTTGGGGTGTTAGAGCATATGGGTCCGATTGCGTATCGTTTGGAGCTGCCTTGAGGGGTCGAGAGTGCATCCTGTCGTTTATGTTTCATTGCTGAGGGAGCAAATTAGAGATCATGAGATCGTTGGATTAGTTTTACCGGAGCCATTGAAGAAGACAGAGATTGTAGAGCCAGTTCATGTACTTGCTAAGCGCCGACATCATGGTACCAAATTAGAGATGGAGATTCTAGTCGAGTAGCTTGGCAAGCTATTCGATGAGGCGATATGGGAGTTGGAGACGGACATCTTAGAGCGTTTCCCCCCAACTTTACACTTTGAAGATAAGGTGGGAAAAGCATGATGAGCTGATACACCTTGTTAGTCTTTTCTTATTACATTAGTTATTTATTTTCATTAAAATAATTTTTCTGTAAATCGCATTCAAATGTGGAAGGGGGCGTGTTCAAATGCCTTTGCGAACGCCTGCAACAAGTTCGCAAAAACAAGGAACGTGAAATGTGCGTTCAAACGCTATCCGACGCGTTCGAACTCCCATATTAAGTTTGCATCGACAGAGAACGCCATCTGTGCATTCAAAAGCAGTTGGGCGCGTTCGAACATGATCTGCAAGAGTCCACTAAAATTAGAGTTAATAATTGTTATTTTGACTTGTTGGCTAACCTATATAACGGTGTGGATGGCAGCCAAAATCAATATACTTAATGAATATTAGTTTCTTACCTTTCTATTTTCTCTCTAGTCTCTCTACCCTAATCTCCCTCCTCCCTCTTCACCAACCAGCCACCTCTACCCTTGGCAAGATCTCTTCTAACTTTTAATCTTCCTTGTCTATCGAATCCTCCCTCTTCCTTAGGATCTCGACCACTTCTTCTCTTTTGTCTTTATCCCTTAAACTATATCAACTATCTACCCTCATATCTATTATCATCCGTAACCCTAACATCCACTCTACCCGTCACCACTACTTTTATCCCCACTATATCGTGATTTCGTCTCAGTTGTAGTTCAAATCTGCGAAGGGCATAAATACGAAAAATGTAGATTAGGGAATTACGGATCAATCTCACTTGGTTTCGTAATTTTCTGACTACGGGAGAATATTTGGTGAATATTTTCCGTCGGTTGCGCAGACTACTTTCTGTAATAAATCCAGATCTTTAAGGAATTGTTCCGTAGGCCCTATCAGCTATATATATAAAGAACCACATTTTCAAATGAACATAAACATTAGTACAGCTGCACCTGATGTCTAAACAAATAAGGTAAACCTTTCCTATAAGCCGCAAGGCCTACCAGTTCAGGATGCTCTCTTTGCAATTTCCTTCCCATGCGTGCTGCTTCCTCTGGGCTCTTTGTTAACTTTATATGCTCAACAAAATCCAATGCAAGAGGATTGTCAACTCCTATAAACTTGTGTGCCTAAGAATATGAATAAATTTTCAGTTCATCAGATGCCACGGCAAATAGTCAGAAATTAAAATATAAGAATTTCAGTAATGTTTTACTTTTCCAGCATGCTTAGATGCTCCAAAAACATAAAACCACTTATTATAAAGAAAAGCAAACAAAGATAATATCAGATAATAGTGTTCGAAAGAAAAGAAGACAAAGACAATACCTGATAATAGTGTTCGACAGTTGGCCATGTGAAGTAGTCTCCATTTTCATTCGGCATGTGCAAAGGATGAGGAGAAAAGTTTGAGAAGGCTCCAAATGGATCCCAAGTCTTATAAAAAGATATAATATTTGTATCATAAGGAGACACCTTCGGATCAAGAGATGAAGTTTCATCAGCTGAGGGAATTATAGGTGAGAGATCTGGGATGGGCTGAAGAAATCCACTGATTAGCATGTCCGGTCCAATCTGCAGTACACGAAGGTAACTTTATTTGGACTTTCTTAGGAAGCCACATGTCTATCATCTAAAAGAAAACCACTAATATAATGTGGTTACCACATTTTATGGCCATACAGCTCTTGTTGAAAGCAAAGCAATGAATAACTAGCCTCGCAGTTAATTTCATTCCTATTGCAATTTCATGCTTCACCAGATTAGTATACGAATTAAGATATTAACTGATCCAATTATGCAGCCATATTTCTAGAACTAGCAAGGCATTTTCAAATGAAGCTCAGAGAAACATACAGACAAGCAGACATCAGAAAAACAATAATAGATGCAACAGACAGATTGCTTACAGTAAATATGTTTCTATGTAAATCTAATCATATATAGGTAGACTTTTCAAGCAAATGTCCACACATAAATATACCTACACACGATTTCACAAACACACATATACATACCCAAAGGCAATTCCAATATCTAATAAACCAACAATTAATTTCTCCCTTCACTAAGCTTTTGCATAACTTCATTGGTTAGCCATAACACAATGAGATACAAGGATGATGAAGTAAATAAAATCATCTTTGAAGGACAATGAGAAGGATTTATAGGACAGTAGCACATTGAATAAACAAAATATCAAGGAAGCAGATATACCAACCAAGAGTACACATCATGTTCCTTTACAACATTGTAGGCACATAACAATAGAAAGAATTTATCCTGAATATCTAGTACAAGGGCCAAGTAACATAGTGATTCGACATAGACATATACTATTTTCCAATTCAACACAGCCAAATAAAAAAGGAGCTCAGACTCCAATATCACAGAGCTTAAGATTTAGAGGACACGCATCAAGAAAACATGTACGAACACATGGACACCTCGTGTAAGCATGCGCATATTATAAATATACATCTAGAACCAATAATAACTAATTACATAGTGCATGGAGCTATGGACCAGCAAAAATGGAAACAAGAATATGACTACAACTCATGTAGGGATCACCTGTTCAAAGGAGACATCAATTAAATTAAGTGCTTGAGACATCTGAATCATTCCTAATTCTCCAACTGGTGAAGGAGCATTTACGCCCCCAATAATTTTTGGGGCAATAAACGCAAAAACCTGCAAACCAACCAAATATTAAAGGGAGAACAAGATCAATCATTTAATAGTGGTAGGAGTAAATAATATTCACACGAAAATACACTGAAAGAATCATATATGAAGGAAAAATTTTAAAAATACGGGTTCTATAAAATATCAAAGAATGTTAATCATAATTCATGCGCCATGAAATCCGCACTCCAAAAGCTAACATTTCACAGGTGATACTTTGAAAATGAAATAACTGAAAAATGTAATGCAGAAGATAAAGTTCAAGAGGAGGATTTTGTAAAATTTTGAGTCAAATGTGAGAGCGTCTCACATCTTCTTGGACTATTCACCTGAAACTACTGAAAAGTAGATTGTCTGTACTTATACAAAGGCATTGGAGAGGTTTGAGTGGTAATAATCCTCTTCTGCTTACCCAAGCTGCAGTTAACTTAAAAAGTTGTATGAACCTTCCTTGGATATGATAAGCTGGCTAGCTCACAGAAGAAAATGACAAGAATGTTCAACTCCATTTACAAGATAAGGTGCTTATAATCATGACTGGGCATAAATAATTGTTAGGGGAAAATATATTTTACCCCTTTGTAATTAAGCCAAGTTCCAAAATGCCTCTCTGAATTTTCATTTGTCACTTAACCCCCTTGTAGTTCTAGCCTATGTGTAATTGTTAGTTTTTCCATACAAAACTAATGGTAAAGATAATTTTCTATTAAAACTGTTAAACTATTGGTCATTTTTCCCTTTATATTATCTCTTTTTGGAATATTTGTAATGTCCAAATTATAAAAGTGTGAAAGATATAGGTGAAACTATTGATCGTTTTCCCTTTATATTATCATATAGGTGAAACTATTGATCGTTTTCCCTTTATATTATCTCTTTTGGAATATCTGCAATGTACAAATTATAAAAGCGTGAAAGATTAAGGTGAAAGAAGCATAAGATAAGGATTTTTATTTAAAAAATTAATTTTCTAATTAGATGTTGTAAAAGGAAAAGTGCATTGTGGTCATTTATAGTAAAGGCAATTGCATATATTAGAACTATAAGGGAATTTAAGTAATACAAAAAAAAAGTTTAGGGAGGTACTCTAAACTTTGACCTAACCACACAGATGTAAATTGTATTTTCTCCTAATTGTTATCATCTAATCTAACATTGATGCAGGGCAGAGGTTTGATGATGTGCCTTCTCTCTATCGGTCTCTAGCCCTGTCTCTTCTCAAAGGTGATGACAGGATACCATCGGGTTTATGACTCTTGCAGATACTCTCTGCCACATTTGTGTCAGGCAGCAGTAGTCACATTGCCTAGCAAGTGTCCTTCCAACAAGATTTTGGCAAGCATGAGTCCCCATTCTTAAAACCTTGGTCTGAAGTGTTCCATGGAAACCGCGATAGCATATTAAACTTGGCTTGACAAGAAGTTGGAGACAAATCTAACCATATAAATGATGCCAACCACATTTAAAGTAACTAACACCTGAAAGAAAAATCCTGAAGCTTCTCGTTTTTTCTGAAAAAAGCAACGACTTCCAGAACCTTAGGATCTGTTCCATGAAACCTAAGCAGTACATGTGATAGAAATATCTTCTCACCCTCTCTACCACCAAATTCCAACATTTCTTATATATCTAATTTAGCAAACCAATCACAACCTTAGCCAATGCAAGTAATATAACCACGGGATGCCACATAGATGATGGTCATAAATAGTCCAAGTTATTTATGCCCCTAATGTCTTTCCTTCACTATCTGAAGCTTCCAGATACCTTATGGATCAGCAACAAAGGGAACCTTTAAAAAACTTTAGGATGCTCAACTAGATAGCAAGATCTTCAAATGATTAAACTTCTACACTTGAAAGATAACCATCTAGATTACCAACAATCTGAGTTCTTATCCAAGTTTGGATGTTCAAGAATTAAGAACGTAATCATATTATATTTAAAAGTTGCAAAAAAGCACACTGGTATACAGGCAGTCAAGCCATTGCATAGAACAAGCGCAGTGAGTGAACTATTGAAAAATTCAAGTACAATAAAAAATACATATCCAAACTAGAATTACCAAAATAAAAAAGATTAAAAAAAAAAGCTAGTCAGATATCAATGTATGAATTTAAAATCCATGTAATTCAGTAGCTAGTCAGACACATTTCATGCTTAACTCGCTTTTATCTACCTAAAACATGTCCCATAGGATGGCATTCTCATATATGCATGTGCCTTGACTTTGCCAATGCAGATGCAGTTTATGCATTGCAACTTAAGGGACCATTTTCACATGCAAATAATTTCCTTCATTAAATCACCTTCTGTTCATAAATTGGCTTGTGCTAGAGTTGATTTATGCTGGGTAACTGATGCAACACAAGAATCAATTCAGAAAACTCAAAATAACGTCTTTAAAGCTTCTTTAATTGTAGGACAATATTGGAAATGACTTGCTAGTGTTTAGTGCAAATCCCATATATACCTTATGAATAATACCGGCAGATATAGCTGGTGCTGCTAGAGTCCCACCACACTCCCACAATATAGAAAGGTAACCACGGTCATAGCAATATGCCATAACATCCCTAGGATTCAGTATGTCAAACTCAACTACTTCAACACCTTTCATAGCAAGCTTCCTCTGCACATCTTTCCTAGCACCCCTTTGTGTTGCAACTATAGTATATGCATCAAAGACATTCCAAAGTTTTGCTTCATCAGGGAGGTCAAGAGTTTGTGACATCACAATTCGTACAGGAACATGGGAACCTCCATGTCTCGCAGTTAACCGAGGATCTGTCATTACACCAGAAAGCATATCATTTTATAATAGCAATACAAGGTTCACTTTACAGTCACAATGTTGTATTCGAAGATATATACCATCACGGCGTACAGTACTTCCACCCACAATAATGGCATCACTTCTGCCACGCAACTCAAATACTCTATTTCTAGATAGTTTGCTGCTTACCCAGGAAGCATGTCCACTGCTAGCTGCAATTTTTCCTGCCAATGACCCATCAACTTTCTTTCAAGATGTATGTACAGTTCTGTCAACGAAAACGACACTAAAGAAAGCTCTCAAAATATCTAACTTTCTGACAAGAGAAAAGAATTTGCCTCACCATCTAAGGTCATAGCATACTTGAGAACTGAGAACGGAACATGGTAGGCAGATCTAAAGAGTAGTGGAGCATTTACAATTAGACAGGATCTTAGAGCTTCCTACAGTAGAGAATTTCATGATGTTAACAACAACAGCCATAAGCTGCAACAAATTCCACAAAAATATGCATAACTATCATGCAAGCAACAACTATTTAAAATCAACAGCAGCAGTGGTAATAATGATACAAGCTCATCTAGGAATAAGAAATAAATACAGAAGGTTATTTTTAGTTACTGAACTAGGTAAACAATTATCATTATCACGAATTATTTTGTCATTAAGTTTTTCTGGATTGTTACATCTTTCATCCCAGAAGTCAACTTGAATTTTGTATGGAAAATAAGACCTTAACCCAATATCTGCTTGGTAGCTTGTGTATTCTCAAAAAATGACACAAGCGTACAGACCAAAATATAGGAGAGCAGAATCACTGAGCCAAAACAATGAATACATGAGGACAATGTGAAAAAGAAAAGACTCAATCGAATGGAAAAAGATTGACATAACTATTCAACATTGCTTTACTTATTCACCTTAAATGGACCGAGCTATGTAAAATATTTCATGACCACAACATACAACAAAATTTGACACATTCAACCCAGATATCTTGACAGAGGTTAATCAGAAAGTAGAATGGAGCATTTGAACTCAAATCTTATCAAATACATATAAATGTAGATGCAATCATTTATACACATATGAACATACACCACATATATAAAGGTACATATATGTCTACATACGTGTAGTAATGCATGTTTAATTACAACTTCAACAATATAGACGGCCAAGGTCTAGAACAAAGTTTTCACCTCCAAAACTATATAAATCATTCAAAATGCAAGCATATACATAATTGGTCAATCCAAAATTAGCAAAAATTACTTGGTTAGAATATAAAAAGAAGAAGAAAACACCATTTTCTAATAGCTTAGTTTTAGAGTAATTGACGAGTTAACATAATATGATAGAAGAAGGTCTTGAGTTTAATCTCACCGTGCTATAAGAAAAAATCTCCACTCATTTAAGTCGAGTTAACTTCTTGGGCCTATCAGAAATGTCTGAAGAGTGTTAGAATATAAAAGGAATAAATCACTATTTTTTAGCAACTTAAGCTTTTAAAGTTACTGGCAAGTTTTCAGCAATCCTATTGAATAATATCTAATGTTGAAACACCACCTTGATATACTAGTCATGAAACTCAAAATTTTCATTTTCTAGGTTATTATGATTTTCCACATTTTTATAATCTTTTGTTACTTCCAAACCTTTTTAGCTGAAAACAAATTCCTATACCTAAAACTATAAAGGCATTGAAATGGAAACTCCACTACCTAACACTTAACTTCTCAACCAATTGTATATCATTGATTATGATTAGAGTACAGATAAATGACAAGAGTGAACCATCGGCATTTATATCATGTATTTGACCTTAAGAAAATGTGACTTCAAAGATTTCTGCAAACTTCTTCCATTTTCATGTTGACATCTTCCCTACATGTCATTTATCCTTTGTGATCTTTCAACAAGTCAAATCAAAATAGCCTAAACATATTCGTGTTTCATGAGAATATACCAATCTCAATTCGGTAATGTAAGCACTTTGTCCTATGTGCCTCGTGAGATGCAACTCCCAACTTTGTACGAATCTAATTGAGCTAAAAAAGGAAGGTCCTAGTGCATGAGGCTCCCAATTACAAAGAGTCCATGGCAGAAAGATTTACTTAGCTTAGCCCTTATTTATGAAGAGGTTGTTTTCATGAGTTGAACAAATTACGTCTTGGATGCAAGAGGCAAACCTTATTATTGCACGAAGTCATCCCTCTTTCAATATAGCTAACCTTAATATTCTCATTCTCACCTTCATGACTAACCACAGAACCAGAAGAGCTCCTTAGCGTATCACACCAACTAGCATCTTAAAACTTAAAATGTGAAGAAAAACATCATTGATCCCAATCTTCTATTCATTTGCAACTACAAATGTGTGCAGTTCTCCATCTCCAGAAACACATTCCTGTTCTTAGGTTAGTATTGTAATATATCTTCTTCAATCAATTTTATTCCCCTAAAAAGCATGTAGGCTACCACACTTACTCTAAATTAGTTGGACAAATAATAAGTGGAGCTTCACTAATATTACCATTAAAAGTAAAATTATGCATGTAATGTTCTATCCTTTTGAACCTTCTGAACCTTATTTTAATAGGATTTTCCCTGATGTTCAATCAGTGTTCATCAATTCTAGTTTCATCCATAAATACTTCATTTCGTTGTACCAGCAGTGCAAGAAGTACTAGTTAGTCATCGGGTACAACATGTGCCAACCCACAGGATTGGCACAGAGCTGCCCGCTCCTCACGAATTACTAGATTTTTGCAGTCCAAGGTAAACATCCTATTACAGATATCTTTATTTCCACAATGTTGACATTATGTATAACTATTTCTCCAAAGAAAAGAAACAAAGAATGATGAATTAGAATGATTAGATGAGAACTATGGTAGAAAATACTCAAGAATTTTGACAAAAGCAATTTATGCAGATGAAAGAGTCACCTCCAACAATTTACTCTGCAAATCTTCTCCGACAACATCAACCTGGATGCCTTCACTTCGTAATGCTTGTATAGACTTTCCTCGTAGGTGCTGCAACGGATGCCTAAGTCCCACCACAACTCTTGAAATTCCTGCCTAATTAATAAACATTAGTTTAAAATGCCTGAAAATCATAATAATAATGCCATCAGGGGAACCATTCCTTAAGTTCACAAAAGAACTCCAATTTCCTACTGATGACACTAAAATTGCATTGTTAAGCCCAATAACATTGGATATACATGAAATTCTCCATACAAAGTAATAATTACACAATTCCAGAAACAGTGCTTACAAGAAGTCTCCCATATTGTTGCTTTAAAGAGAAAAAACAATGAAGACTGAGCAAAATTGGATCTAGTGTAATATTAAGATTCCATAGAGCTACAACCAAAACTTTGACTACCATGAGTGCAGAGAAATTATTGAAATGATAGAGAAAGATTGCAGAAATGCTAATAGAGCTCAAAAGTAAGAGTATCATGCTAAATCAATAAAATTAGAAACTTGGACTTTTGTCTTCTGTAAAATGAACATGAGGCACAAAAGATATAAGCATAGCTACATGACAGCATCTGAACTCCACATGTGCAAGTAAGAACAAAATCAAGTGCTACATCAATAAAAGTTTAACAGAAGCAAGGTGGTAAACAACAGGTCAGTAAATAAAGCAAAGGGAAACAAACTAGAATGCAGCCAAAATATGACAATTTTTATACAAAACAAAGAAGATAGAATTAAACAAACTGTGTGCACACTTCTTTAGCAAACATTAAATCAAAACAAAAGATGAACAAGAAGTTTCAATGATGACATTTTCGAACGAAGTCAATCAACAAAGGCAACCTATTTGAGAAATCCATAAAAAGACAAAACCGAGCAAGATCTTTCCGAGTCCCTATATAAATCAGAGATGTACACTCCCCATATGCAAATAAGATTACAATCCAAAGTGCTAAATAAATAAAAGGAACGACGGGCAAGATTCTACATTATATGGCAGAAGGCAAACACAAGAAAGAAAACCGGAATGCTGCCAAAGATGACACTTTTGATGAAAATGAAATAATACCAATCAAAATACCGACAATTATTCTTAGTACCCGAAAGACATCAAACTAACAAAAACATAGAAGAAATAGTTCAAAAGATCACATTTTAAAACGACAAAAATATAGAATAAGCATCAAACACACTTCAGAAACTCCATTAAAAATAAACAAGGCAGAAAAAAGGAGAGCTCCAAATCGTCAAGACTGCATAAATGCAAATTAGATTAGATTGAAGTGTACATTACACAGATCACGGAAGCAGAGGTTGTTGACAACAAAAAAGAAGAAAGAGAAACGAACTGGAATGCAGCGAAAGAAACTTTATTCGACACTAAGCAAAGAAAACATAACTAAAATTCAGTTCTAAAGTAGAAGAATAAAACAGAAAATTCACACTTTTAAATATATAGTTCTCAAATATCATAATATCGAACAAACTACGCAAAAGCCCAATTTAGCAATTCAAAAAGGAAAAAAGAAACAACATAGAATCAAGAGCTTTCCAAGTCGCAAAATTGATCAAACCTGGACAAGGGAGGAAACAGCAGTGTAGTCGCCGCAGCAGTCACCAGGTTCCAAGTTGAGGTAGGCGGTGGCGCCGCGGGCGAGCTCGCCGGCCTTCTCCACAGCCTGGAGCTCCGCGCACTTGGTCCCCTGCGCGTAGAGGAATCCTTCTCCCACCACTTCCCCATCCTTGCGGGCAATCACGCAGCCAAAGTTCGGGTGCGGCGAGGTCAACCCCGCCGAGAGATCCGCCACCTCTGCCGCTCGCCGGACCAGAACCGCATCCTTCGGAGGGGTAGCAACGGCGGTGGCGCGGATGGTGCGACAACGGAGTTTGGTGGTGGTGGAAGAGATGAAAGTGGGAAACGTTGGTGCGGACAAAAGCAGAACCATTGTACGACTTTGTGGGAGAGGTGGAGGAGGAGAGGAGGAGAAGAGGAGAAAAGAGAACAAGGATTAAATGCATCGAAATTAATGGACTTCACATGAGTTTTTGACCAAAATAGTCCCGTTAGAAATTCAATTTATTAAAATGGATTATTGTTCAAATTTATTACCAAAAGAGATAGTAACTATACCCCACTGAAAATGTTTATAATTTGAGCACTTTACTATTTCAGGTAAAATGCTGAACATTTTAGCATTTTCATTCTTGATGAAAATGTTGAATAATTAAGCATTTTTCTATATTAATAGATTTGACGCGTTAGTTAAGTGTTGGGATTAAACACTAAAGAAACGCTATCAAGTTTGACAATTTTGGTAAAATCCTAGCAAATTTACCGTTTTTAATAGGGTTTTCAAAACTCAAGAAGTTCTATTTTTCAAAACTTAGAACTCGTCAGCGTTTCACAGTAATGCAAAGCTAAAGAGTTTAGTATTTCTAGCAGGGTTTCTAGAAGGCAATTGCTAGCGTTTCACACTAATGTTTTATACTTTTAGTAAAGTGAGATGTTGAACTCTTCATCGTCTCATGTGACTTTAACTCTTACGATAAGGGGTCTCTAGTCAATAGTTCTCAACTCCTCATCTCTTCACCATCAAGCCGCCACACTCCATTTTCTCTTCTTCACTCTCTTCTACGATCCATCGACACCTGCGACCCCACCTTGCTCTCTCCAGGTGGCTCCTGAGCTCTCTTCCTCATCTTAGGCAAGCATTTTTATTTATTTATTTAACTTAGTAGTAATAATTCAATCTGTACGTAGGTTGGACTTGGTAATTCTGATTTTTAGGAGTAGATGAGTAGTTCTAATTTTTAATTTTTAGTAGTAGTTATAATTCCAAGTCTTCCATATTAGTATGAGCACACCAAGTTCTAATTCCAAGTTTTAATTGTTATCCTAGCATGTTATTGGAGATTACATTATAATTTTCTGGTATCTATTTATATTTTATTATTATTTTTCTAACAAACTTTACATTATATTATCAACTCTCTTTTCTATTGACATTTACACTATATTGGGACATTACATTATAATTTTATGTAGTTGAGAATTTTTCTAAGAAATTTTATAATGTAGTAGAAAAAATTACAATGTCAACTATAGCTCGTCAAAAAAATGCCAATTTTTTTGGGTAATTAAACTCTTCAAAATGTTTCATATCTAAATTCTTGCACTCCAAGTTAGCAAATAGAAATAATGCTAATAAACTCTTATATGTATTTCTTTTTCAAAAATTGTCTCAAATGTTTATAACAATTATATGTATTTATGATTATAATATTATACAGTTGCAAAATGGAACAGTAAACTATGAAAATGGGTCAAGAAAATTTGTTAAAGTGGTAAAATAAATTTCAAACGGTACTATTTTGGTCAAAAACTCACTTCATGTTCTCTTCATGTTCTCTTATTCTGCAACTCAAAACTACCAAAATATCATAATGGTTGAATTGCACAAGAAACTACTTGATTTTCTTTTTTGTTACCTCTTAACCCATTTTAGTTTTTTTTGCAAGTCAAGACTTATTTTTTTAATTTTTTTAAGTTTCTCGCTTCATCAAATACTGATAGTGTCACAATCAATATATACCTTGTCACATTCATGTCACAAGCCCACGAGACACGTGCAGTGCATATGACAACCTAATTGTCTATCAATAATAAAATAAATTATATATCAATATCACAATTTATTCACCAAAATCTGAACTATGAATTACACGTATCAAGTCATCAACATAATACTAACAACAATAATATAGTTTCACAAATGCCATACTATAACAACAATAATTATCTATCAATAATAGTCTCACTATTACATATGTATAATAATTATATATATATAATACATCAAGTATAAAGTCGCATATTTTATAGTAATGATAAGAATAAAAACACCACTCTAAAAAGACTAATACATTATATAATATAAACTCATATAATGTATAATGTTACCAGCATCCTATCCTCAACCACTAGGAAGGTCTCTCATGGAGTATCCCGCTCAATCTGTTCACCTTGGTTTGTGAGAATGATTAACAAAAAGGTCATGAGTTAAAGGCTTAGTAAATAGACTTTACCTTAAATATATGATGCCAAATGGAGACCATGTATTAAATAATATGAATTAGAAAAAAGCATCATGCTATAAATGAGCATATAAATATTTTCTCAATAATATTTAATTATATAATAGATATTATGTCATGACTGATTAAGTATATAATTCTCGATAATAGATAAATAAATCTTCAATTATACTATCATCATAACTTTCTCAAATATAACACAATGCATGCCAACCATGGCCATGCTAAAATATAAAATGCAACCATATATGATGCATGATAATCACCCAATAATTATGTATTTCAAATGATAATAAAATAATATATATATGTCAATATCTCAATTATTAATATCATCTTGGTATAACATCATCGTACTAAATCATTATGCACGGTTGACACTTAGTACTCGATCTTATCATCCTGTCCGTAGGTTCAAAGCATACACTATTATCCACTAAGGGTATCTCAGTCACAATTATATCATACCGAAAGCATATTAGCGACCATAATTATCACATCAAGCATCTCTAATCTTGGGGCCTACTTAGATACTTTCACGCTTTTACTATCAACTTTCCTATTAATGAGAATTATACATTTCCTTCTATATAATAGATTACATGCATTTATCCAGTACTATAATAAATCATTTAGAGGAATATATGTGGTAAGAAAGTCAAAAGGAAATATAATGTAATGTAATGTCAAATCATATATCTATCACATGTCTACTCATGCTAAATATCATCTCAGACATAAAGATATAATAATATAATCATCTCCAAATATTTATATATATCATCAACTTATTCATATCCAAATTATTCTAATCGAGTGAATGATTAAATATGTTCAATTGTAATCATCTATATATAAGATCATACATGTAACTGTTATCACTTTTCGTGAAGATGATTTTTGTCTTATTTGATAATTTGGACAGAATTCGAACCCCCCTTGCGAACGCCTATCGACAAAGCGATACGATTCGGACTTCACCGATGTCGTCTCGAGTATGGATACACTTTAGGGGTATCTTTTATCTTATTATTTAGTGTTTATTTTATAGAAAAATAAGTTTTCTATATGTTGCGTTCGAACGTGAGTGGGGTGCGTTTGAACTCGCTTGCGAACGCCTACATCAGGTTCACAAAAATAGAGAACGCAAAATGTGTGTTCGAATGCCTGCATTAGGTACACATCAACAAAGAACGCTTTTTGTGCATTTGAACGCGTTCAACCCCCTTCGAATGTGGTCGACGAAAATCTACTATTTCTAGGGTTAATAATTATCAATTTTGAATTGTTTGGTTAGCCTCTAAAAGTGTGGAAGGCAACTAAGGAGTCATTATTGAATGAATTGAGTTTTGCCCTAGTCTTCTTCTTCTTCTTCTTCTTCTTCTTCTCTCTCGTTTTCTCTCGTTCTCTCGTTCACATCTTAGGTGCCGCCGCTTCTAGCCTCCCTCAACCAGCCACTCACCCTACCCTAGTCTCTTAGGGGCGGCCCACTTCTCCCTCTTTTCCAATCTCTCTATTACCTTGCCCTAATATATTCTATCATCCATAATCCTTCCACCATCACTTACTCACCAGTGCCACCCTATTACCACCAGTCTACCACCATCCATCTTCACCTAAGATCTTGTGCCTCCATCCACAATTATCGCTGAACTCCCTGATGTTCGTCTACTTCTCGGATGATATCTTGAGATCCCGCCATCCGATTTTTCTGAAACTAAATTTGTTGGAAAGCTCTTTTTGAGGGCTACAACATATATAAATTTTATATTAATCCAACTACTACATCATCCAAAATCCTTTTCCAAAGTTCCATACTAGATCTTGTCCAGATCTGAAAACGGAATAGATCAAACCCTAGCCCAAGGGGAGATCGTATCAAGAGTGGTATCAAAGGCACCGTTTCTCGGACACACGCTTCCAGAGCCATGACTGCACGGTGAAACGAGGAGGAAGAGATCTCCTAATATGAATCGGATCACATCAAAGGGAGATTAGGCTCAATGGATTGAGTCTAATTATCTTATTCTACACATATCCAAATAATATCAAACTAAGTGGATAATGTTGCCAACCTCCATATCTACAACTTTGATATTCATGATATCTCCAGATTCGGAATCTATCTATGACAAAACGAAAGCTTAATTCGAGAGGTAATCGGAGAAAATAAGGAATACTGGTTTAGTTGGTTTGTCAGGGTTTCATATTATTTTACGATTTATTGGCTAGCCTCTATAAATATGTGAATGGCAGCCAACTTTATTATGGAATTGGATTATTAATTTCTTATCTCCTATTTTCTCTTTAGATCTCTCCCACCTCCCTCTTCACCATCTTTCTATCTCTACCATTGGCAAAGTTTCTCTTAACTTCTAATCTCCCTTGAGTATCGAGCCACCCCTCTTCTTTGAGATTTCGACCACTTCATTTTCTTCGTCTACTTCCCTTAATCATTTCCACAATCCACCCTCATCTTCATACCCATCCATAACCCTAACATCCACTCCACTCTTCACTACCACCATCACCCACATTATTCCATATTTTCGTCCCTGCTACAGTTCGAATCAATGAAGGACGTAAATACAAAAGTTGTAGATCAGGAAGTTATGGATCTAACCCACTTAGTTTCGTATTTTTATAACTACCGAAGAATATCTGACAAATATTTTCTCATAGTTGCGCAGACTACTTCCTGCAATAAATTCAGATCTTAAAGAATTGTTCCGTAGCCGATCTTTTGGTACAAGAACCCATCAATTAGGTATTAGAGCATATCAAATTGGTATCAAAACTTATCATTAGTATTAGAGTCTAATAATTTGGTATCAGAGTAGGCGAACCGCTAACCTCTATTAATGATTGAAACAAGGAGACCTATGGAGAGCACACCGACAAGGGAGGACTTAATGTATGATGATCCTAACTGTGAGGCCGATTCCCTTGGAGCGACCACGGAAGGACCGAGTCAACCAATGTCTATGGGTTCGAATATGGATGAACTTAGGAGCATGTTCCAAATATTGTTGCATAAAGTTGACAACATACAAAAGGATCACAATGAATTCAAGAAATATGTTGTGAATTGATTGGGTTAGACATCTCCTCGACAACGAATGGAATTTCAAGGACTAGCCATAGGACCTCATCGAACCGATACCCCACAGGTCCAGGTGAGTCATATGAGTGTCAATGATCCCTTCCTATCTATGCCTTCACATCATCTCCCATCTCTATTACAAAACCCAAGACCGGCGGTGGTGGAACCCGAGAGGTGTGCGACACTATTTTGATTGTCAAGGTATAGAGGAAGATGCAAAAGTCCAGATGGCAAGCTTTCATCTCCAAGAAACGACATTGCATTGGTATAGATCGATTATTCGTGGTGGTGGATTTACCGATGGACTAATTTTTATAGAAGAATTACACGTAGATTTGGGAAAGCAGCATATGAAGATTTTGCTGCCACATTAAGCAAGATGGTTTAGAGGACTACCGTATTGGAGTACCAAGCTGAGTTTGAAAGAGTTAGTAGTCGTTGTGAGCCACCGTGGCTCGAACGTACATTGATGTGTACATTTATTTTAGAGCTGCGAGAGGAGATACAAGCGGATGTTCGTGCTCTATTTCCTACTATTCTTGAGGAGGCCTTTGAGAAGGTCGTGAGGATGGAACAAAAGTAAAACCAATTGGGGCAACCGAGATGGGCGGTTTGCACCTAGAACACCGGTTGGAAATTCTGCGATTTTAAAAATAGCAGTTGCGACTACTAGACCACGACCACCTTTGAGACCTTCTTCCAATATTAGAGGAGGTACTAGACCCCTAGTTCGAACTTTCACACCTGTCGAAATGGAGGAGCGAAGAGCGAAGGCCTTTGCTTTCGATGTGATGAGCGTTTCACCCCCGGTCGTCGGTATTCTAAACCGATCAGGAGTGTGATGCTTATCGATGATCCTGAGGAGGATGATGAGGTTGTTGATGATGGAGAGTGTCTAGAGGAGTCCCATGAGGAGGCCATTGTGGAGGGCGTTGAGGAAGATCTCCAAGCTGAAATATCGATGTATGCATATTTGGGTACTTCCACACCGAGGACGTTACGTGTAGACGGACTCGTTAAAAAGTATTATGTGCACATCCTCATCGATTCGGGGAATACACACAACTTTCTAGATGAGAGGCTAGTGAGGAGATTGGGTTTGGATGCCGAACCGACTATGGGGTTTGACGTTGCTATTGGAGACGGCACGAATATTAGGGCGGAGAGCTTGTGTCGCCAATTCGGTATACGAGTGCAAGGACACGACATCATTGTGGACTTGTATCCATTGGTGCTGTAAGGAGCGAACATTGTCCTTGGTGCTCAATGGTTATAAAGTTTGGGACCCGTCATATTTGATTTTCAGAGCATGTGGATAAAATATAAGCAAGGAAACAAAGATGTGCAGCTTGATGGTGTATGGTCTTCACCGATTCCTACGATGTAGCCTATGGTGGGGCTACTTGGTGCGTATGATTTGGCCTATCTTCTTCAGTTAGGACTAGTAGAAGATGAGCCTCAAACGAGTTCAGGTACTACTATTGAATTGTCTAATTTATTAGATAACTTTTCTGGACTATTTGAGGAGCCACAGGAGTTGCCACCGAGGAGAGCGGCGGACCATCGCATAGAGATTGTACCCGGCACTGCACCGACGAACGTGAGGCCATATCGGTATCCATATATGCAAAAAGAAGTTATCTCAACTATGCTAGCCGAGATGTTAGAGCAAGGCCTCATACAACCAAGTCAGCTCATATTCATACCTTATGCTTTTGGTGCGAAAAAGGGATGGAACATGGCATTTTTATGTCGACTATCGAGCATTAAATGCTATAACCGTCAAGGACCGTATCCTATTCCGGTTATCGAGGAGTTGCTGGACGAGCTTGTCGGGGTGACTATATTTAGTAAGCGTGATTTGAGGGCCGGGTACAATCAAATTAGAGTTCACCCGGCGGATGTGTATAAAACTACATTTCGAACTCCGGACGGGCATTACGAGTTCCGGATGATGCGTTTTGGTCTCACCAATGCTCTAGCTACCTTTCAAGGCCTCATGAATGATATATTTCAGCCTCTATTGCGAAGGTATGTCTTGGTATTTTTTGACGATATTTTGATGTATAGCAAGACTGAATTGAATCATTGGCAGCATTTGGAGGATATGTTGAATTTGTTGAAACAAAACCAATTGAAGATCAAGAAGTCTAAGTGCCTATGGGGAGTACCACAAGTAGAGTATTTAGTCCACATTATTTCAGCGGATGGTGTAGCGGCGGATCCACAAAAGGTTACATATATGACCATTTGGCCTATTCCTACTACTACTACCATCGGATTAGGAGGACTTTTAGGGCTGATCGGATATTATCACCGATTCATCTTCGGATATGGCAAGATCACTGCTCCTCTCACTTCTTTGTTAGAAAAGGACTATTTTAGATGGACGGATGTAGCTACTACAGCCTTTGAAAAACTGAAAACAGCAATGACGACGACACCCATTTTAGCGCTACCGGACTTTACCAAAGAATTCATTGTGGAATATGATGCGTTAGGTGTTGGCATAAGAGTTGTACTAATCCAAGAAGGACGTCCCATTGCCTATCTTAGCAAGGCTTTATCATAAAAATCTCAGCAATTATCGACTTATGAGAGAGAGATGTTGGCAATTCTGCATGCAGTGATAAAGTGGAGGCATTATTTGATCGATAAATGATTCATTATCCGAATCGATCAAAGGAGTCTTCCATACTTTATGAGATAGTGCATACACACTCCAGCACAGCAGCGATGGGTCACAAAATTGTTGGGGTATGATTATGAAATTCAATACAAGAAGGGAACGAAAAATAGAGCAGCGGATGCACTATCGCGCCAACCCGATATCGTTGAGCTTGCAGCCTATTCATCTATACCTTTTCCTTCCTTGACGAGCTGAGGTATGCATGTACATTTGACCCCGATATTTTGAGATTATTGCAAGAGGTGATGGATGATCTGGAGCACCATCTAGAGTTGGAGAATCGAGGCGGTTTGCTACTGGATCGCGGATGCATTCGGGTGTTGGAGCGTATTTGTCCAGTTGCATATTGTTTGGAGCTGTCGGAGGTGTCGAGAGTGCATTTTGTATTTCATGTTTTATTGTTGAGGGAGCACATTGGAGATCATGAGATCGTTGGATCAGTTCTATCAAAACCATTGGAGGAGATAGAGATTATAGAGCCAGTTCGTGTACTTGCTAGGCACCGATGACGACACTGTACCAGATTGGAGAAGGAGATTCTAATTGAGTGGCTTGGCAAGCCATCCGATGAGGCGACATGGGAGTTGAAGATTGATATTTTGGAGCGTTTCCCTGACTTTTTACCTTGAGAGCAAAGTGGGGGAAGCATGGTGGATTGATACGAATCGGATCAGATCGGATCACATCAAAGGGAGGTTAGGCTCAATAGATTGAGTCTAATTATCTCATTTTGTTATTTGGTTTAGTTAGAGTCTTAGTAGGTTATGATTTTTTTAATTAGCTAAATTTAGCTCTACGTAGTTTCGGGAAAATATTCGTATAATATTCTACACATATCCAAATAATATCAAACTAAGTGGATAAGGTCGCCAAACTCCATATCTACAACTTTGATATTTATGACATCTTCAGATTCAGAATCTATCTGTGACAAAACGAAATCTTAATTGGAGAGGTAATTGGAGAAGATAAAGAATACTGGTTTAGTTGGTTTGTCAGGGTTTCATATTGTTTTAGGACTTGTTGGCTAGCCTCTATATATATGTGGATGGCAGCCAACTTCATTATGGAATTAGATTATTGATTTCTTGCCTCCTATCTTTTCTCTAGACTTCTCCCTCATCCCTCTTCACCATCCTTCTATCTCTACCGTTGACAAGTTTCTCCTCGCTTCTAATCTCCCTCGACTATCGAGCCACCCCTCTTCCTTGGGATCTCAACCACTTTGTTACCTTCATCTACTTCCCTTAATCATTTCCACAATCCACCCTCTTCTCCATACCCATCTATAACCCTAACATCCACTCCACCCGTTACCACCACCATCACCCACATTATTCCATATTTTCTTCTCTGCTACAGTTCGAATCTGCAAAGAGCATAAATATAAAAGTTGTATATCAGGAAATTATGGATTTAACCCACTTAGTTTCGTAATTTTATACCTATTATAGAATATCTGACGAATATTTTCTCACGGTTGCGCTGCTTCCTACAATAAATTTAGATCTTAAGAAATTATTCCGTGGCCGATCTTTTGGTACAAAAACCCATCAATTTGGTATGAGAGCACATCAAATTAGTATCAGAGCTTATCATTGGTATTAGAGTCTAACATCTCCCCAATAGTGGAGGGGAAAACGGTTGAAGAAACTTCCACCCACGGAACCACCCAACGAAATCGAAATACGGAAGAGCCTAGCGTTCAAGCCATGATTGGGTCTCTTTCTGAGCAAATGACCATCAATATTTAGATGATGATGGAGATGATATGGGAGATACGGGCGACAGGAGAAGCTATGGCGATCAGAAATGCACCAACGACCCCCCGACGCGAGTCCACCTCTATGAACTCGTTGCCACGGGATCAGAATCATCTCTAGCAAGAACCTCTGCTGCCACAACCCTATAGGCAAAGACAAGCAAGGATGGATCCACCAGGCTAAGTTGCAAGTGAGCCTGTCCGATGAGCAAACCTAAATGGAGATCATCTTGGAGATCTAGATCCTTCGGCGGGGCAATACGAACCGGAACCGTATCGAGTTAACCAAAACCGAAAGAGGGATATCAACCATTTATGGTGCATCCTCCTATGATACATTTAATTAGAAACTTTTTTTTATTGCATTAGTTATTTATTTTTATTAAAATTAAATTCCTGTAAGTCGCGTTCTAATACAGGAGGGGTCGCGTTCAAACGCCTTTGCGAACGCTTGCATCAGGTTCGCAAATATAGAGAATGCAAAAAGTGCGTTCGAACGCCTACATCACATTCGCACATACAGAGAAGGTCTTTTGTGTGTTCGAACGCGATCGTCTATATCCCTTAACCACATCCACCCTCCACCTTCATCTCCATAATCATCCATCACCCTAATTTCCACTACGCCCGTCACCACTACCATCACCCGCGTTCTTTTATATTTTTGTCTTAGTTACAGTTCGAATCTGTGAAGGGCATAAATATAAAAATTGTTGATTAGGGAGTTACGAATCTAATCCACTAATTTCATAATTTTCTAACTACAGAAAAATATTTGATGAATATTTTCTCACAATTGTGCGGACTGATTTTTATAATAAATTTAAATCTTGAAGAAATCGTTCCGTAGCCAATCTTTTGGTACTGTAACCCATCAATTTGGTATTAGAGCCAGGTGAACCTCAAACCTTCATTAATGGTTGAAATAAGGAAGATGACATCAAGGAGACTGATACACTTAGTTAGAATTTTTTCTTATTGCATTAGTTGTTTATTTTCATTAAAATAAAATTTCTGTAGGTCACATGATACGATTCGGACTTCACCGACATCGTCTCAAGCTTGGATTTACCTTAGGAGAGATTTATTTTCATGTTTTAGTAATTATTTTTCATTAAAATAGGTTTTCTGTAAGTCGCGTTCGAACGCGGTCGGGCGAGTTCGAATGCGATCGGGGAAAATTGAGTTTTAGGATAAGATTGAGTTTTAGGATAAGATTGTGTTTTAGGATAAGATTGAGTTGTTGGTTAGCCTATAAAAGTATGTGTAGGGCAACCAAAATTAGGATTGATTATTGAGAATTGAGTTTGCCTTGCCTCCTTCATCTTCTTCGCTCCCGTTCCCTCAATCTCCCCGGCGACGCCGCTTCTAATCTCCCTCGACAGGCCAATCACCCTAGTCCCTTAGGAGTGGCCCTCTTCTCCCCCTTCTTCCAATTTATCCATCGCTATCCCTAACCTTTCCATCATCCATAACCCTTCCACCATCACTTTTACACCGGTGCCACCCCATCAACACCGGCCCTCCACAATCCACCATTACCTAGGATTTCGTGCCTTCATCCACGGAATCCAAAACAGAGTATCCTGACGTTTGTCCACTAAACGAACGATATTTCGAGATCCCCATCTCCGATTCGCCTGACGCTAGATCCGTTGGAAAGCTCTTTTCCGGGCCTACAACATATCAAAATTTCACAGCGATCCAACGGCGGGATATTTCGGGATCTGATCTCAAAGTTCCGTGCAAGATCGTATTAATCTTGAATCAGAGCCATAGCACCAAAAGAGGGTTCGTATCAATCTGGTATCAGAGCCTATAGCCGAGGAAGGATCGTAACAAGCTGGTATCAGAGCCACCGTTCCTCGGACAAGCGCTTCCAATGACGATCACTCGATCTAATAGGAATACGGAAGAACCTAGCGTTCTATCCATGTTGGGGTCTATTTCCAAACAGATTGCCATCAACAAGCAAATAATGATGGAGATGATGCAGGAAATACGGGCATGGACGAAACCTTTTTCAACAAGCAAGGCAATCACAAGACAGCATTGGGAACCCTCCACAACATACCCAACATCCTCCACGGCCTCCCCGTTCATCACAAAAATAGGGGAAAGTTCGGCTATCCAGCAAGATCGAGATTCTACACCTCGACCCATGGTCAGCCGCAACGAACTGCCACCGGCTACAATGAGATCCTCAACCATTGTAGCAGCCCTCGGAACCTCCACATCTTCCCATGCACCGGAGACCTTGTCGACAAATCGCGAAGTGCTGGCTACGCCACACCTGGTCGCTGGATATCCCTCATCAGGAATCCTCATCGGTGGTGAAGGAGATGATCCGAAACCGCGAATTTCGACACTTGGGCTGCCTTTCACCAGCTCCCTTTGCAACCACCGTGAGTCGGCAACTAAGAAGAAATCGCATATGGCCTCCAGCGATCTTCTACCATTCTCCTCGGTCAATCGACAGTCGACCACGACAGCTTCGTCACCGGTGATGACGTTGCAGCTCCCTGCCAAGCTACAACTCAAAGGAGAAGGCCACGATCTTCCACCCATGGCAGCTGAAGGTGCAGATGTGGCTGGACATCGAGGAGAAGAAGTTGAGGAGCAACAACACGTGGAGGACACGAAGGCCGAAATCTCCCTCGACGCCTATTCGGGGACAGCTGCGCCAAAGACCTTGCGGGTGAACGGTGTAATCAAGAAAACCACAGTGAGAATCTTGATTGACACCGGGTCCACCCACAACTTCATTGACATGAGGCTCCTTAGGAAGATTGGGCTCGAGTCGGAACCCACGGAAGGGTTCGATGTGACGATTGGAGATGGCACCACCTTGCGAGCAGATTCTATTTGTGGAGGTGCAGAATTGAAGGTGCAAGACCAAATTTTCACATTGGATCTTTATCCATTGGCCTTGCAAGGTGCCGATATTGTTTTAGGGACCCAATGGCTTCGGAGCTTGGGGCCCGTGACCTTTGATTTTACAAGCCTCACATTGACTTTTTGGAGAAATGATCAGAGAGTGTTGTTAGATGGAAGTAAACCGCTGCTTGAACTTCCAAAAGAAAGGGAGCTCGCTTCTTTCTCGGCACCCACTTTTCCTTTCTTTTCAGATCTACGGAGAGCCAGTGCAGAGGATAGTGATCTGGTCCGACTCATGGAGGAGTTGAGAGAGAACCCCTCAAGCAACCCCGAGCACGAGGAGCGCAATGGGTTAGTACTAGAGCACGGGCGAATCAAGGTACCCCGAAACGAAGAGCTACGGAGGCTATTGATGTCACACTTCCATGATACTCCTATAGCAGGTCATGAAGGGGTATTACGTACTTACAAGCGGCTGGCCCAAAACTGTACTTGGACTGGGATGAAGACGGACGTGAAGAAGTATGTGCGTGAATGTCAAATCTGCCAACGAGTCAAATCGGAGGCACTCAAGCCTAGCGGGCTGCTGCAACCACTACCTATACCAGAGCGTATTTGGGAGGATATCTCCATGGACTTCATTGAGGGGCTGCCGGAGGTTCGAGGACAATCGGTGGTGTTTGTTGTGGTGGATAGACTAAGCAAGTACGCACATTTCATAACATTGTCTCACCCGTTTTCAGCAAAAAGGGTTGCTGAAATTTTTGTTCGGGAAGTGGCACGCTTGCATGGGATGCCTAGGACGATCGTGTCAGACCGGGATCGCATCTTCATAAGTGAGTTTTGGTCCGAGTTCTTCAGATTGCAAGGGACTCAAATCAATCTTAGTTCAGCTTATCACCCCGAGACGGATGGCCAAACCGAGGTGGTGAATCGTGGACTAGAGCAATACTTGCGATGCTTTGTGGCGGATCGACCAAAGGATTGGGTCAAATTTCTTCCCTGGGCTGAGTGGTCATACAATACCGCTCATCACTCAAGCATTGGCATGACCCCATTTGAGGCGGTTTATGGGCGCACTCCCCCTGTCTTGCGTGCCTACGATAGACTCGCGGCGACGGATAGGACTGAGCTTGACTTGGAGCTTGCTGATCGAGATGAAACATTGAGACGGCTCAAGACTCACCTAGCCACAGCACAAAACCACATGAAGCAAACGCATGACAAAGGCCGACGTGAGCGAGAATTTGAGGTGGATCAATTGGTGTTCGTTCGAGCTCAACCGTATCGACAATCCACATTGAGGCCAATTTTGAACCAAAAGTTGGGATACAAGTACTATGGTCCGTACCGAGTGCTACAACGAATCGGTCCAGTAGCTTACCGATTGGACCTACCTGAAGGAACCAGGATACATCCCGTCTTCCATGTCTCGGCATTGAAGGCCCAGATCGGGCCTAACCATGTAGTGGGTTCGACCTTACCCGAACCAATGGAGGAAGATGGCTCCACTGAGCCGGTTCGAGTCCTAAGTCGTAGGAGAAGACGCCAAGGATCCAGATTAGAGACTGAAGTGCTGATTGAGTGGTTGGGCAAACCTACTGACGAGTCTACATGGGAGCTAGAGGCAGACATCATGGATCGCTTCCCAAATTTCAAACCTTGAGGACAAGGTTGCGGAAGCGTGGTGGATTGATACGATTCGGACTTCACCGACATCGTCTCAAGCTTGGATTTACCTTAGGAGAGATTTATTTTCATGTTTTAGTAATTATTTTTCATTAAAATAGGTTTTCTGTAAGTCGCGTTCGAACGCGGTCGGGCGAGTTCGAATGCGATCGGGGAAAATTGAGTTTTAGGATAAGATTGAGTTTTAGGATAAGATTGTGTTTTAGGATAAGATTGAGTTGTTGGTTAGCCTATAAAAGTATGTGTAGGGCAACCAAAATTAGGATTGATTATTGAGAATTGAGTTTGCCTTGCCTCCTTCATCTTCTTCGCTCCCGTTCCCTCAATCTCCCCGGCGACGCCGCTTCTAATCTCCCTCGACAGGCCAATCACCCTAGTCCCTTAGGAGTGGCCCTCTTCTCCCCCTTCTTCCAATTTATCCATCGCTATCCCTAACCTTTCCATCATCCATAACCCTTCCACCATCACTTTTACACCGGTGCCACCCCATCAACACCGGCCCTCCACAATCCACCATTACCTAGGATTTCGTGCCTTCATCCACGGAATCCAAAACAGAGTATCCTGACGTTTGTCCACTAAACGAACGATATTTCGAGATCCCCATCTCCGATTCGCCTGACGCTAGATCCGTTGGAAAGCTCTTTTCCGGGCCTACAACATATCAAAATTTCACAGCGATCCAACGGCGGGATATTTCGGGATCTGATCTCAAAGTTCCGTGCAAGATCGTATTAATCTTGAATCAGAGCCATAGCACCAAAAGAGGGTTCGTATCAATCTGGTATCAGAGCCTATAGCCGAGGAAGGATCGTAACAAGCTGGTATCAGAGCCACCGTTCCTCGGACAAGCGCTTCCAATGACGATCACTCGATCTAATAGGAATACGGAAGAACCTAGCGTTCTATCCATGTTGGGGTCTATTTCCAAACAGATTGCCATCAACAAGCAAATAATGATGGAGATGATGCAGGAAATACGGGCATGGACGAAACCTTTTTCAACAAGCAAGGCAATCACAAGACAGCATTGGGAACCCTCCACAACATACCCAACATCCTCCACGGCCTCCCCGTTCATCACAAAAATAGGGGAAAGTTCGGCTATCCAGCAAGATCGAGATTCTACACCTCGACCCATGGTCAGCCGCAACGAACTGCCACCGGCTACAATGAGATCCTCAACCATTGTAGCAGCCCTCGGAACCTCCACATCTTCCCATGCACCGGAGACCTTGTCGACAAATCGCGAAGTGCTGGCTACGCCACACCTGGTCGCTGGATATCCCTCATCAGGAATCCTCATCGGTGGTGAAGGAGATGATCCGAAACCGCGAATTTCGACACTTGGGCTGCCTTTCACCAGCTCCCTTTGCAACCACCGTGAGTCGGCAACTAAGAAGAAATCGCATATGGCCTCCAGCGATCTTCTACCATTCTCCTCGGTCAATCGACAGTCGACCACGACAGCTTCGTCACCGGTGATGACGTTGCAGCTCCCTGCCAAGCTACAACTCAAAGGAGAAGGCCACGATCTTCCACCCATGGCAGCTGAAGGTGCAGATGTGGCTGGACATCGAGGAGAAGAAGTTGAGGAGCAACAACACGTGGAGGACACGAAGGCCGAAATCTCCCTCGACGCCTATTCGGGGACAGCTGCGCCAAAGACCTTGCGGGTGAACGGTGTAATCAAGAAAACCACAGTGAGAATCTTGATTGACACCGGGTCCACCCACAACTTCATTGACATGAGGCTCCTTAGGAAGATTGGGCTCGAGTCGGAACCCACGGAAGGGTTCGATGTGACGATTGGAGATGGCACCACCTTGCGAGCAGATTCTATTTGTGGAGGTGCAGAATTGAAGGTGCAAGACCAAATTTTCACATTGGATCTTTATCCATTGGCCTTGCAAGGTGCCGATATTGTTTTAGGGACCCAATGGCTTCGGAGCTTGGGGCCCGTGACCTTTGATTTTACAAGCCTCACATTGACTTTTTGGAGAAATGATCAGAGAGTGTTGTTAGATGGAAGTAAACCGCTGCTTGAACTTCCAAAAGAAAGGGAGCTCGCTTCTTTCTCGGCACCCACTTTTCCTTTCTTTTCAGATCTACGGAGAGCCAGTGCAGAGGATAGTGATCTGGTCCGACTCATGGAGGAGTTGAGAGAGAACCCCTCAAGCAACCCCGAGCACGAGGAGCGCAATGGGTTAGTACTAGAGCACGGGCGAATCAAGGTACCCCGAAACGAAGAGCTACGGAGGCTATTGATGTCACACTTCCATGATACTCCTATAGCAGGTCATGAAGGGGTATTACGTACTTACAAGCGGCTGGCCCAAAACTGTACTTGGACTGGGATGAAGACGGACGTGAAGAAGTATGTGCGTGAATGTCAAATCTGCCAACGAGTCAAATCGGAGGCACTCAAGCCTAGCGGGCTGCTGCAACCACTACCTATACCAGAGCGTATTTGGGAGGATATCTCCATGGACTTCATTGAGGGGCTGCCGGAGGTTCGAGGACAATCGGTGGTGTTTGTTGTGGTGGATAGACTAAGCAAGTACGCACATTTCATAACATTGTCTCACCCGTTTTCAGCAAAAAGGGTTGCTGAAATTTTTGTTCGGGAAGTGGCACGCTTGCATGGGATGCCTAGGACGATCGTGTCAGACCGGGATCGCATCTTCATAAGTGAGTTTTGGTCCGAGTTCTTCAGATTGCAAGGGACTCAAATCAATCTTAGTTCAGCTTATCACCCCGAGACGGATGGCCAAACCGAGGTGGTGAATCGTGGACTAGAGCAATACTTGCGATGCTTTGTGGCGGATCGACCAAAGGATTGGGTCAAATTTCTTCCCTGGGCTGAGTGGTCATACAATACCGCTCATCACTCAAGCATTGGCATGACCCCATTTGAGGCGGTTTATGGGCGCACTCCCCCTGTCTTGCGTGCCTACGATAGACTCGCGGCGACGGATAGGACTGAGCTTGACTTGGAGCTTGCTGATCGAGATGAAACATTGAGACGGCTCAAGACTCACCTAGCCACAGCACAAAACCACATGAAGCAAACGCATGACAAAGGCCGACGTGAGCGAGAATTTGAGGTGGATCAATTGGTGTTCGTTCGAGCTCAACCGTATCGACAATCCACATTGAGGCCAATTTTGAACCAAAAGTTGGGATACAAGTACTATGGTCCGTACCGAGTGCTACAACGAATCGGTCCAGTAGCTTACCGATTGGACCTACCTGAAGGAACCAGGATACATCCCGTCTTCCATGTCTCGGCATTGAAGGCCCAGATCGGGCCTAACCATGTAGTGGGTTCGACCTTACCCGAACCAATGGAGGAAGATGGCTCCACTGAGCCGGTTCGAGTCCTAAGTCGTAGGAGAAGACGCCAAGGATCCAGATTAGAGACTGAAGTGCTGATTGAGTGGTTGGGCAAACCTACTGACGAGTCTACATGGGAGCTAGAGGCAGACATCATGGATCGCTTCCCAAATTTCAAACCTTGAGGACAAGGTTGCGGAAGCGTGGTGGATTGATACGATTCGGACTTCACCGACATCGTCTCAAGCTTGGATTTACCTTAGGAGAGATTTATTTTCATGTTTTAGTAATTATTTTTCATTAAAATAGGTTTTCTGTAAGTCGCGTTCGAACGCGGTCGGGCGAGTTCGAATGCGATCGGGGAAAATTGAGTTTTAGGATAAGATTGAGTTTTAGGATAAGATTGTGTTTTAGGATAAGATTGAGTTGTTGGTTAGCCTATAAAAGTATGTGTAGGGCAACCAAAATTAGGATTGATTATTGAGAATTGAGTTTGCCTTGCCTCCTTCATCTTCTTCGCTCCCGTTCCCTCAATCTCCCCGGCGACGCCGCTTCTAATCTCCCTCGACAGGCCAATCACCCTAGTCCCTTAGGAGTGGCCCTCTTCTCCCCCTTCTTCCAATTTATCCATCGCTATCCCTAACCTTTCCATCATCCATAACCCTTCCACCATCACTTTTACACCGGTGCCACCCCATCAACACCGGCCCTCCACAATCCACCATTACCTAGGATTTCGTGCCTTCATCCACGGAATCCAAAACAGAGTATCCTGACGTTTGTCCACTAAACGAACGATATTTCGAGATCCCCATCTCCGATTCGCCTGACGCTAGATCCGTTGGAAAGCTCTTTTCCGGGCCTACAACATATCAAAATTTCACAGCGATCCAACGGCGGGATATTTCGGGATCTGATCTCAAAGTTCCGTGCAAGATCGTATTAATCTTGAATCAGAGCCATAGCACCAAAAGAGGGTTCGTATCAATCTGGTATCAGAGCCTATAGCCGAGGAAGGATCGTAACAAGCTGGTATCAGAGCCACCGTTCCTCGGACAAGCGCTTCCAATGACGATCACTCGATCTAATAGGAATACGGAAGAACCTAGCGTTCTATCCATGTTGGGGTCTATTTCCAAACAGATTGCCATCAACAAGCAAATAATGATGGAGATGATGCAGGAAATACGGGCATGGACGAAACCTTTTTCAACAAGCAAGGCAATCACAAGACAGCATTGGGAACCCTCCACAACATACCCAACATCCTCCACGGCCTCCCCGTTCATCACAAAAATAGGGGAAAGTTCGGCTATCCAGCAAGATCGAGATTCTACACCTCGACCCATGGTCAGCCGCAACGAACTGCCACCGGCTACAATGAGATCCTCAACCATTGTAGCAGCCCTCGGAACCTCCACATCTTCCCATGCACCGGAGACCTTGTCGACAAATCGCGAAGTGCTGGCTACGCCACACCTGGTCGCTGGATATCCCTCATCAGGAATCCTCATCGGTGGTGAAGGAGATGATCCGAAACCGCGAATTTCGACACTTGGGCTGCCTTTCACCAGCTCCCTTTGCAACCACCGTGAGTCGGCAACTAAGAAGAAATCGCATATGGCCTCCAGCGATCTTCTACCATTCTCCTCGGTCAATCGACAGTCGACCACGACAGCTTCGTCACCGGTGATGACGTTGCAGCTCCCTGCCAAGCTACAACTCAAAGGAGAAGGCCACGATCTTCCACCCATGGCAGCTGAAGGTGCAGATGTGGCTGGACATCGAGGAGAAGAAGTTGAGGAGCAACAACACGTGGAGGACACGAAGGCCGAAATCTCCCTCGACGCCTATTCGGGGACAGCTGCGCCAAAGACCTTGCGGGTGAACGGTGTAATCAAGAAAACCACAGTGAGAATCTTGATTGACACCGGGTCCACCCACAACTTCATTGACATGAGGCTCCTTAGGAAGATTGGGCTCGAGTCGGAACCCACGGAAGGGTTCGATGTGACGATTGGAGATGGCACCACCTTGCGAGCAGATTCTATTTGTGGAGGTGCAGAATTGAAGGTGCAAGACCAAATTTTCACATTGGATCTTTATCCATTGGCCTTGCAAGGTGCCGATATTGTTTTAGGGACCCAATGGCTTCGGAGCTTGGGGCCCGTGACCTTTGATTTTACAAGCCTCACATTGACTTTTTGGAGAAATGATCAGAGAGTGTTGTTAGATGGAAGTAAACCGCTGCTTGAACTTCCAAAAGAAAGGGAGCTCGCTTCTTTCTCGGCACCCACTTTTCCTTTCTTTTCAGATCTACGGAGAGCCAGTGCAGAGGATAGTGATCTGGTCCGACTCATGGAGGAGTTGAGAGAGAACCCCTCAAGCAACCCCGAGCACGAGGAGCGCAATGGGTTAGTACTAGAGCACGGGCGAATCAAGGTACCCCGAAACGAAGAGCTACGGAGGCTATTGATGTCACACTTCCATGATACTCCTATAGCAGGTCATGAAGGGGTATTACGTACTTACAAGCGGCTGGCCCAAAACTGTACTTGGACTGGGATGAAGACGGACGTGAAGAAGTATGTGCGTGAATGTCAAATCTGCCAACGAGTCAAATCGGAGGCACTCAAGCCTAGCGGGCTGCTGCAACCACTACCTATACCAGAGCGTATTTGGGAGGATATCTCCATGGACTTCATTGAGGGGCTGCCGGAGGTTCGAGGACAATCGGTGGTGTTTGTTGTGGTGGATAGACTAAGCAAGTACGCACATTTCATAACATTGTCTCACCCGTTTTCAGCAAAAAGGGTTGCTGAAATTTTTGTTCGGGAAGTGGCACGCTTGCATGGGATGCCTAGGACGATCGTGTCAGACCGGGATCGCATCTTCATAAGTGAGTTTTGGTCCGAGTTCTTCAGATTGCAAGGGACTCAAATCAATCTTAGTTCAGCTTATCACCCCGAGACGGATGGCCAAACCGAGGTGGTGAATCGTGGACTAGAGCAATACTTGCGATGCTTTGTGGCGGATCGACCAAAGGATTGGGTCAAATTTCTTCCCTGGGCTGAGTGGTCATACAATACCGCTCATCACTCAAGCATTGGCATGACCCCATTTGAGGCGGTTTATGGGCGCACTCCCCCTGTCTTGCGTGCCTACGATAGACTCGCGGCGACGGATAGGACTGAGCTTGACTTGGAGCTTGCTGATCGAGATGAAACATTGAGACGGCTCAAGACTCACCTAGCCACAGCACAAAACCACATGAAGCAAACGCATGACAAAGGCCGACGTGAGCGAGAATTTGAGGTGGATCAATTGGTGTTCGTTCGAGCTCAACCGTATCGACAATCCACATTGAGGCCAATTTTGAACCAAAAGTTGGGATACAAGTACTATGGTCCGTACCGAGTGCTACAACGAATCGGTCCAGTAGCTTACCGATTGGACCTACCTGAAGGAACCAGGATACATCCCGTCTTCCATGTCTCGGCATTGAAGGCCCAGATCGGGCCTAACCATGTAGTGGGTTCGACCTTACCCGAACCAATGGAGGAAGATGGCTCCACTGAGCCGGTTCGAGTCCTAAGTCGTAGGAGAAGACGCCAAGGATCCAGATTAGAGACTGAAGTGCTGATTGAGTGGTTGGGCAAACCTACTGACGAGTCTACATGGGAGCTAGAGGCAGACATCATGGATCGCTTCCCAAATTTCAAACCTTGAGGACAAGGTTGCGGAAGCGTGGTGGATTGATACGATTCGGACTTCACCGACATCGTCTCAAGCTTGGATTTACCTTAGGAGAGATTTATTTTCATGTTTTAGTAATTATTTTTCATTAAAATAGGTTTTCTGTAAGTCGCGTTCGAACGCGGTCGGGCGAGTTCGAATGCGATCGGGGAAAATTGAGTTTTAGGATAAGATTGAGTTTTAGGATAAGATTGTGTTTTAGGATAAGATTGAGTTGTTGGTTAGCCTATAAAAGTATGTGTAGGGCAACCAAAATTAGGATTGATTATTGAGAATTGAGTTTGCCTTGCCTCCTTCATCTTCTTCGCTCCCGTTCCCTCAATCTCCCCGGCGACGCCGCTTCTAATCTCCCTCGACAGGCCAATCACCCTAGTCCCTTAGGAGTGGCCCTCTTCTCCCCCTTCTTCCAATTTATCCATCGCTATCCCTAACCTTTCCATCATCCATAACCCTTCCACCATCACTTTTACACCGGTGCCACCCCATCAACACCGGCCCTCCACAATCCACCATTACCTAGGATTTCGTGCCTTCATCCACGGAATCCAAAACAGAGTATCCTGACGTTTGTCCACTAAACGAACGATATTTCGAGATCCCCATCTCCGATTCGCCTGACGCTAGATCCGTTGGAAAGCTCTTTTCCGGGCCTACAACATATCAAAATTTCACAGCGATCCAACGGCGGGATATTTCGGGATCTGATCTCAAAGTTCCGTGCAAGATCGTATTAATCTTGAATCAGAGCCATAGCACCAAAAGAGGGTTCGTATCAATCTGGTATCAGAGCCTATAGCCGAGGAAGGATCGTAACATCACATTCGAACGCCCTTACGAACACCCGCATCAAGTTCACAAATACAGAGAACGCATAATATGCGTTCGAACGCGGTCGAGCGAGTTCGAACGCCTGCATCGCATTTGCACATATAGAGAACGTCTTTTGTGCGTTTGAACGCGATTAGGCGTGTTTGAACGCGATCGGCGGGAATCCTCTAGAATTAGGGTTACTTATTGTTATTAGGACTTGTTGGCTAGCTTCTATAAGTATGTGGATGGTAGCCAAATTCATCATGGAATTGGATTATTAATTTCTTGCCTTCTATCTTCTTTCTAGACTCTATCCCTCCTCCTTTTTTACCAACCTTCCACCTCTATCATTGGTAGGGCTGTCAGGCTTGACGAGCAGCTCGGGCTCGGCTCGGGTGAAGCTCGAGTCCGGCTCGACTCAATCAGAGCTGAGCCGAGCCCGAGCCATCATAATAGGCTCGAAATTAATATCGAGCCGAGCCTGAGCTGGAGCCGGCTCGCTCAGGCTCGGCTCGATAGGCTCGATAGCCTGACTCCCTATAACTAAGGACATGTGGCATAAAAAAAATATTGCCACATGTCCCTCACTAACTCATTCTCACCCGTAACACAACATTCATCATCCTCACCTACCCCACCCTCACATACCCTCAGCTACCCCACCCTCATTAATCACTTCACCTTTCCCATCACATCACCTTCCCTATCCTCAATTCCCCCACCCCACCCTCACCTTCACCCTCACCCTCATCCACCCGATCACCACTCCTAACCTCACCCCACACGCCGCCACCTCTTCCCTCCCCGTCAGCCTCCATCGGCAATGACGGCAAGCCACCACCACGACGCCACGCCTTCCTCTCCGTTGGCCTCCTCCTCCTCCTCCTCCACCGTTGGCCTCCTCCATCCGTCTCCGACTCCTTCGGCAAGCCGCTGTCCGTGTCGGACTTGTTGGGCTGTGTGCTCATCACCTCTTGGTGGCATCATTTCAGAGCTAGAGGACGTAGGTGCGGGTAGTGAGGAGTAGCTGCCTTTTTATTTCAGTTATATCTATTAGTTGTATTGAGCCTCTGCGAGGGCATTATGATTGACGATGTATTTTGGGACTTTAGAGTTATATTTTGGATGTGTATCTTGAAGGTTTGTTGTGGCCTGTGGAACTTGTATCCGGACTCTTATAGTTGAGTTTATATATGGTATGAACTTATGCTACTATGTGCGTTGTAAAATCTTATTACTGACAGGTCATATGATGCATCGCGTGGGGGGATTTACCCACGCGGTTTACATGTGTATTTGGAGGTGTGGATGTTTTAACTTGGTATTAGAGCCTAGGTTTACCATAAATGCGGCAAGTCTTCCTAGATACTATCCAGATACATGGGAAAGTGATAGCAATAATAAATAACTAGGAATAATGAACAATAGAGTCATGCACGACTTTTGACATACTTGTGAATTAAGAATTAAATTGCGTTGAACTTACCAGGAATGTCGCCTAGACATGCTCGGTCTGTGCGTGCGACTATTCGTGGATGGGCTTCAGCCCCCGTTGACGAACCGGTTGCCGATACTTCAGCCAGCATCGAGACCTTGGGACACCTTGTCAGATAGTAGGAGAGGCTGATCGAAGAATTAGTTCGGGAGCGCACGACAGCTATGTTTGGGATGCACATACTAAGGGAGCCATCAGAGCATATTACTCCAGCCGAGCAGATTGGAGGTTGGTCCGCCTGGTCGCTGAACCGATTCATGCAGCTTAACCCCCCTTTGTTCAGCGGCACGATGGACCCCATGGAGGCGAATAGGTGGATTGTGGATGTGAGGAAGATCCTGACCACTTTTGAGTGCCTAGAGAGTCATCAGGTGACCTTTTCCACTTTTCTTCTCCGCGGAGAGGCGGAAGAGTGGTCGAGGGTGAAAAAATAAATCCCTAGACACACGTATGTATCTAATCTCTAGGCAATGATATTTCTCGTTCGCTTAAGTAAAAGTCGGAAGAAATATTAAAAACGAAAGTAGAGATGAACGCCAAGATTTTAACGTGGAAAAACCCAAAACGGGAAAAAACCACGGATCCAAACTCGGATCAAAACCAATCACTATAATAGTAGCAGTTACAAGACTGACTCACAAAACACCCCGTCGATCCAAACGACTTTGTTTCTCTCAGTCTTGATCGCTAGAACCCACGATTCACTGCTTCCTGTGATTGAAGTCCAATCTTAGTAGCCCTCGAGATTGATCTTTCGTCTAGATCACCCTTAAGACGAAAGATTAAATTCTTATAGATGAGTGGAACATTGTTAGTTGAAGAATCGATGTAGCCTCAAGAAGTCTCCTTCAATAATATTTCTTCAACTGCCCTAGGTTAGGGCAACACTATCCTTATATATGATCTCCAAGATAGAGATAAATACGAGTCTTATCCGTACTCATGAACTTCAAGATAGAGCCAACTCCGAGTCTTATCCGTACTCATGATCTTCAAGATAGAGCCAAATCCGAATCTTATCCGTACTCATGATCTTCAAGATAGAGCCAAATCTGAATCTTATTCGTACTCATGAAAGTCCAATATTTTTAAACTTTGTTGGTGCGTTCGAACGGGCTCAAGTGCGTTCGAACGCGACAGCTTGAATTCTTCAGGTTGCGTTCGAACGCGTTTGTGAACGCGGCTCTCTGTCTGTGTGAACGCAGATTTAGCGTTCGAACTCATTTGTGAACGCACCGCGTTCGAACGCGTTTGTGAACGCGGTGTGAACTCAACAGCTTTTCTCCAATAACCTTGCAATTCTTCAGACCAGAGATATTCTAGACTTGTGTAAAGCTCATATACATGTAAAAAATACACTTAGAATATTTTGTACACAATTGCCAACAAATAAAAACCTAACAGAGCGCCACTAAGCATATGATGCCGGATCGCCTTGTTGGGGAGTACATCACTTGGAGGGCATTTTTGGATTCCTTTGACCAGAAATATTTTCTTGTATCCCTACGTTTCGAGTTGACGAGAGAGTTTACCCAGTTAAGGCAGAAAAATATGACAGTGGCACAGTGTGAGGATAGGTTCAATGCCTTATCCCGTGTTTGCCCTAGAGTCATACCTAATGATGCTGCTAGGGCTGACCAATTCATGATGGGCCTCCGGATTGAGATCTGCAAGCAAGTGAACATGGTGAAGAACCTGACCTATGCAGAGTTGGTGGAGAATACGGGGATAGCGGAGAGGGACTTACTAGAGGAGCGCTCACAGCGTTAGGAGCGAGTAGCGGGTCGTACTGGCCGCTTTGATGGGCATCCACGTGGAGGTCATTCTGGTGGGACCTTCCTGCGACTGAGATGTCATCCCTATGCTGGTGGTGCAGGTTCTAGTGCTACCCTGAGTAGACCCAGCCCTCAGGGTTTAGGCGGGCCGAGTAGGACTCGTCCTTCTATTAGTGGTGGGAGATCAGTAGCAGTTTCGAGTAGTTCGAGCAATGGTGGTTTTGCATGGCCGTTTACCCCTGAGGGTCGAAGTTGTTTTGCTTGCGACAATAGGGGTGACATATCTCGTGACTGCCTCAGTGCTTGCATTACTTGCTTCTAGTATGGAGAATCTGGGCATGTCCGCACGCAATGTCTCTTGTTGGTCAGAGCGCTAGCCACTCCTACCACACCATCTACATCTAGAGCATCGGGAGCTAGTACTACTGCAAGTAGGGGTCGCTGTGGCGCACGATCGGGACCTCCTAGCAGAGGGCGAGGCAGACGTACCGGCCAAGTTTTTGCTATGACCCTGTAGAATGCTGAAGCATCCAATGAGGTGGACACAGGTAATTGAGTAAATTAATCATGTTATTTAAGTTTTACGTATGTTCTACTCATACATAATATTAGATCCTCCCTTTCTAACCCTGTGCAAATTTGCATATTGTGAAAAATGTGTTTTTTCTATTTTAGTTAAGACTTATATACGCAGTGGTAGGTACTATGACATTATTTGCACATACCGCTAGGATTTTTTTTGACCCTGGAGCCACCAATTCTTTTATTTCTACATCCTTGCTGGAATATGCGGATGTGGCATCGGGACCTCTTGTTGAGCCCTTGATGATAGCCACCCCACTTGGTGACTTTCTAGAAGTTCGCCATGTTTATCGATCTTGCACCTTGACTTTTGATGAGTGGGATTTTAAGGTGGACCTCCTACCCCTTGAGATGCATGACTTTGATCTAATCCTGGGGATGGATTGGTTAGCCGCCTACCATGCAAGTATTAACTGTTACAGCAAGGAGGTTATCTTACAGCTTAATGATGGCATGGAGTGTCGATTGTGTAAGGATCGACAGGTGGACTGTTCGCAGTTGGTGGCAATCATGTTAATCGAGTCAACTGGGACCCAAACCCTGACTGACTTACCAGTGGTACAGGAGTTTCCAGATGTTTTCCCAGAGGATATTTAAGGGCTTCCTCCAGATAGGGGAGTTGAGTTCACTATCGACCTAATTCTAGGGGCAGGACAGGTCTCCAAGACCCCTTACCGTATGGCTCCGAAGGAAATGAAAGAACTAAGAGAGCAGATTTATGACTTGCTAAGTAGGAGACTCATCTGGCGTAGCTCATCCCCTTAGGGCGCAGCAGTCCTGTTTGTGAAGAAGAAGGATGGTACCCTCCACCTTTGCATTGATTATCAACAATTGAACCAGTTGATTATGAAGAACAAATACCCTTTGCCTCGCATTGAAGACCTGTTTGATCAAGTGCGTGGGGCACGCGTCTTCTCAAATGATCTGAGGTCTGGGTATCATCAATTGAGAATTAGGGAAGCGGATGTCCCAAAAACCACTTTTTGTACTCGGTATGGGTTGTATGAGTCCCTGATTATGCCTTTTGGCTTGACCAATGCACCAGCTATCTTCATGGACTTGATGAACCGAGTCTTTCGCCCTTTCTTGGATCGGTTCGTAGTGGTCTTCATTGATGACATCTTGATTTACTCAGCCTCAGAGCAGGAGCATGAAGAGCATCTTCGGTTGGTACTACAGGTGCTGAGGAGAGAAAAATTATTTGCTAAGTTCTCTAAGTGTGAATTTTAGCTGGAGGAAGTGGTGTTCCTTGGGCATGTGGTCTCATGAGAGGGCATCCGGGTTGATCAATCCAAGATCACTGCCGTTCTCAATTGGAGGCAACTGAGTACCGTCTCGGAGGTCCATAGTTTCCTAGGTTTGACCAAGTACTACCGGCATTTTGTGGAAGGGTTTTCAAGAATTGCCAGTTCCCTTACTAGGTTGACCCGGAATGATCAGTGTTTTGTGTGGATAGCTGATTGTGAGGAGAGCTCCAAGAGCTGAAGAGGAGGCTTACATTTGTATCCATCCTTATAGTTCCTCGTAGTAGAGGGGGCTACCAGGTTTACTGTGATGCTTCATACTCAGGCTTGGGCTGTGTTCTAATGCAGGAGGGTGGAGTTGTCGCTTATGCATCCAGGCAACTCAAGAACCATGAGCAGAACTACCTTACCCATGACTTGGAGCTAGTAGCGGTAGTGTTCGCTTTGAAGATTTGGAGGCACTATCTCTACGGGGAGAAGTGTGAGATTTTCACTGACCACAAGAGTTTGAAGTACTTATTCACCCAGAGGGAGTTGAACATGAGACAGCGTAGGTGGCTTGAGCTGGTGAATGATTATGACTGCACTATTAAATACCACCCTAGGAAGGCAAATGTGGTGGCTAATGCCTTGAGCAGGAAGTCGATGGGAAATTTGGCTAGTTTGATTACTCAGCAGCATGTCATCCTGTGAGATCTGCAGAAGATGGACATGCACATCATAGCTAAAGATGTGGGTGCTGGACTGCTGGCCTAGTTAACTGTGAGGCCAACTCTAGCGGAGAGGATCAGAGTTGCATAGGCAGAAGACCCACATTTACTACAAGTCCTCCAGCAAGTTCAAGACTCAGGTAAATAGGGTTTTTGCCTTGATGGAATAGGAACCCTGAAGTTTGGAGATAGATTCTGTGTACCTGATGTGGGCAAACTCCGTCGGGAGATTTTGGAGGAAGCTCACCAGACCTCTTACAGTGTGCACCCTGGGGAGACGAAGATGTACCATGATGTTCGTAGATACTTCTGGTGGCTGGGATTGGAGAAGAGCATTGCAGAATTTGTATCTCGATGCTTGATTTGTCAACAAGTCAAGATTGAACATCAGAGGCCGGCTAGGACACTCAGGCCCTTACCTATTCTTGAGTGGAAGTGGGAGCATATCATTATGGACTTTGTGGTGGGTCTGCCGAAGACCTTGAAGACAAAGGACTCTATATGGATAATTGTGGATTGATTGACCAAGTCAGCTCACTTCCTCCCAGTCAGTACCATTGATTCTATGGATCATCGAGCCATCATATTCCGGGATGAGATCTTTGCGCACCATGGGGCACCAGTTTCTATAACTTCTAACCGTGACCTCAGGTTCACCTCTAGGCTGTGGCATCATTTTACTAAATCACTGGGTACCAAACTGTAATTCAGCACTGCCTATCATCCTTAGACCGACGGTCAGTCAGAGCAGACGATCCAGACCTTAGAGGACATGCTACGTGATTCAGTTGCAAACCTCGGACTCAGTTGGGACCGACACCTTCCTCTAATTGAGTTCGCCAACAATAATAGTCATCACTCCAGCATTGGGATACCCCCCATATGAAGCTTTATATGGACGAAAATGTCGGACACATGTTAGTTAGGACGAAGTACGGAAGGTGCGGGAACATTTGCGGGTTGCCCAAAGTCGATAGAAGAGCTATGCTGACCGTTGACGTTAAGATCTAGAATTTCAGGTCAGGGACAAAGTTTTTCTCAAGGTCTCGTCGTGGAAAGGGGTAGTACGATTTGGGAAGAAGGGCAAGTTGAGCCCTCGATATATAGGTCCTTATGAGATCTTAGCACGGATATGACCAATTGCTTACCGGGTGGATTTGCCATCAAAGCTGTCTCAGATTCATAATGTGTTCCATGTGTTGGTATTGAGAAAGTATCTATACGACTCGTCACATATTTTGAGAGAAGAACCTATCTAGTTGAGGAAGGACTCGTCCTATGAGGAACAACCAGTGTGGATCATTGACAGATGTGTGAAGACGCTTCGAAGAAGAGTCGTACCTTTGCTCAAGATTCTTTGACAGCACCATGGAGTAAAGGAAGTTACATGGGAGCCCAAGGAGGAGATTCAGTCTACTTACCCTCATTTATTTATCGACTCAGGTGTGTAATTTCAAGGGAAAAATTTCTTGTTGTTGGGGATAGTTATAACACCCGAAATTGTTTTTTAAAAAAACTCCGACACATGCGCCAAGCGCATGAGTCACAAGCCCTACCATCGCCCATCTGGCCAATCCTCCTCCTTTTCTCCTTCTTCTTCTTCTTCTTCTTCTTCTTCTTCTTCTTCTTCTCTTGTCGTGCACGCCACCCCCACAACCTTCCTCTATTTCTTACCCTCACCGCAACCATCCCAACCCATATCTCTCCTCCACCTCGCTACCTCTCTTTCCCTCTGCTTTCTCTCGAGTTGCCGATGCCGGAGCCGACGAAGCCAAGCGCACGAACCACAGTAAGCCACTAACCCCAATAATTTAGTAATTTAACCCCCTCACCGTCCTTGGAGTCCCTGGCGGCCGACGACCCTATCCAGTCGCCGGTCCGAGAGCTCCGGTGGAAGGTGCTCTTTAGTCGGGCTTCAGGACTTAGAGTTGGGAGGAAGGACCTCCATGGCCGTCGGCCATGGAGTGTGCCTCGCTGCCCCATCGGCCTCCTCGGCCGCCAGGTGAGCTACTCCCGCTCCCTGGAGGCGGGGAGGATGGGCGATGACTCCTCTATAGCGTGGGTTACGCCCGCTGCCGTCGAGCCGAGCCGGGCCCTACTCATTCCCTTTCCCTTCCCTTCCCTTTGACCAGCGGGGGTGGGCTGCCGGCGGCGTTGGCCACCGACAGCACCAGGTCCCCGCTTCTCGTCCCCTCTATCTCCCTCCTCGAAGGAGATGGGGAGGAGATAAGTGTTGGTGGGCTGTAGGCCGTAGCCCACCAACCCAACCCTTTAATGGGCTACGGTCATACCACAGCCCACTAACCCAAATGTTTGGGTGGGCTGCAGATTGCAGCCCACCAATCCAACCTTGGTGGGCTGTGGTTGGACGCCCAACCCACTTTAGCCCACCAAGGCCTCCCTTGCCTTATTGGGTTAGGTTTGAGCCCAACCCAATACCCCCCAGCCTAGCCCATTTGGGGCCATTTTGACCCTATAGCTCCGTTTCTCCATTCCACCTAATTAATTAGCCTAACCACTCCCCTAAAGATAAATTATTATCACCTAATTAGTGTAAATTTTATGATGACATAAAACTCACCCAAGGGGACCCTTGACTCATGTATACGCCTAAACATAAATTCTCTAATAAGAAAATTTATTCTATTTATTCGTTAATCTTACGTATGGCCTTACTTGCGTGAATCAATAAGATTGACACTGCGTGAGGAGGACTTTGGGATTTTTGAGGAGCCGGCTAGCTGAGGAGATTTAGAGTACTATGGAGACACCCTAGGCGAGTAGAGTTGATATAAGTCTAGAATAATGTAGTTACAATTATTATACCTTCCATGACATTGTAGGAATATTAGTATTAGTACATGCATTTAGTGTACTATGATGTATCTTAACATGTGTAGTTATTAATAGTTTACTCATCATGATATTATGAGAATGCTAGCATATGCATTAGTGTAACGATGCTCTACATGTGTCCTGTATGGTAAACTCTTGTATAAATATCTGTTGTGAATATAAAATATAACGATTATGATGACTATGACATGCTTTATACACTCACAGACACTGCACCATTTTTACCTATCATTAGTAGTCGGGTTCTGACTAGGTGGTGCCCCTACTCACTCAACCTAGGGTTAAGGGTAGAGTATATCTTATATGACTATACTATTAGCGGCCTACACTTGAGGTCGGGAGCCTGTGTGGTATTTAGGTAATTATACTACATAGTAAGAACTAGATTATGATGATAGAAGAACATGATTGTGAGGCGGGAATATATCTTTAGCGGTACCCGACGACGTAGGGTTAGGGCGTCCGTTGATGAGCCGAGGGCTCCCGATTCTCCCACTGAGGACGGTGATGATTTAAAGAGAGTGAGATATGGGTTTACGAACGGGATCCTTAGTCTGATGGCCACAGAAACCCGGTCACATGCAGTGTCGCCATGCATGTGTAGGTGATATTACTGCTAGATGTGTATATATCCCCCCCTCGATGTATTAGATGATGGATGGTTATGTGATGGATGATTTTCTTGAGAGTATCTACCCTGTGTGGTAAATGGCTTGCTGAGCTGTAATAAAACATGATTAATGCCTTGGTGAGCATGAGATGACTAAATTACTCTTTTATTGCTATGCATAACATGTAAACACTATAATTGAGATTTGTATGAATAAAAGATTGTATCAAGCTTTATATCTATATGGACTTATCCTAATACGTTTAGGAGCTGGCATGTTCCAAGATAGTGACATGTAGTCTTTATTGATTCCGGGGATTTAGTAACTCATGGTAGGTCATCTAGACAAGCGTATTGTTATTGCTAGCAACTATAAGCATGCATTGGATATGCACTTGTAATTTCATTGTTATAGATTGTGTAAATTCTATTCGTTGGGCTGTGTACTCATCACCTCTTGGTGGCATCATTTCAGAGCTAGAGGATGTAGGTGCGGGTAGCGAGGAGTAGCTGCCTTTTTATGAGAATGCTAGCATATGCATTAGTGTAAGATGCTCCACATGTATCCTGTATGGTAAACTCTTGCATAAATATCTGTTGTGAATATAGAATGTGACAATCATGATGACTATGACATGCCTTATACACTCACAGACACTGCACCACTTCTACCTATTATTAGTAGTCGAGTTCCGACTAGACGGTGCCCCTACTCACTCAGCTTAGGGTTAACGGTAGAGTGTATATTATATGACTATACTATTAGCAGCTTACACCTGAGGTCGGGAGCCTATGTGGTATTCAGATAATTATACTACATAGTTAGAACTAGATGATGATGATAGAAGAATATGATTGTGAGGTGGGGATATATCTTTAGCGGTACCCGACGATGCAGGGTTAGGGCATCCGTTGATGAGCCGAGGGCTCCCGATTCTCCCGCTAAGGGCGGTGATAATTTAAAGAGAGTGAGATATAGGCTTACGACCAGGGTCCTTAGTCTAATGGCCACAGACAACTGGTCACATGTAGTGTCGCCATGCATGTGTAGGTGACGTTATTGCTAGATGTGTATATATTCCCCCTCGATGTATGAGATGATGGATGGTTATGTGATGGATGATTTTCTTGAGAGTATCTACTCTGTGTAGTGAATGGCTTGGTGAGCTATAATAAAACATGATTAATGCCTTAGTGAGCATGAGATGACTAAACTACTCTTTTATTAATATGCATAACATGTAAACACTATGATTGAGATTTGTATAAATAAAAGATTGTATCAAGCTTTATATCTATATGGACTTATCCTGATATGTTTAGGAACTGGCATGTTCTAGGATAGTGACGTGTAGTCTTTATTGATTCTGTGGATTTAGTAACTCATGGTAGGTCATTTAGACAAGCATATTGTTATTGCTAGCAACTATATGCATGTATTGGATATGCACCTGTAATTTCATTATTATAGATTGTGTGGATTCTACTCGTTGGGTTGTGTGCTCATCACCTCTTGGTGGCATCATTTCAGAGCTAGAGGACGTAGGTGCGAGTAGTGAGGAGTAACTGCCTTTTTATTTCAGTTATATCTATTAATTATATTGAGCCTCTACGAGGACATTATGATTGACGATGTATTTTGGGACTTTAGAGTTGTATTTTGGATGTGTATCTTGAAGGCTTGTTGTGACCTGTAGAAGTTGTATCCGGACTCTTATAGTTGAGTTTATTTATGATATGAACTTATGCTGCTATGTGCCTTGTGAAATCCTATTACTGACAGGTCATATGATGCACCGCGTGGGGGGATTTACTCATGCGGTTTACACGTGTATTTGGAGGTGTTGGTATTTTAGTTTGGCATTACTGATTCGAGGTAAGGTCTATTCATTGAGCTTTTAGCTCATGACTCTATTTTTTTTTCTAACCCCTCAGATATGTGGTATGTGATAGCGACTTGAGATATCATGAGAAAAAATCTAGAGCGATGATGAGGTGAGTTATAGATGTAAGACAATATAGATAATAGTTTATATAGAAACTGAGTTGTATAATTAATTAATATTTGTACTCTATTGTATTAGACGACGATTTGTACAAAATATTTCAAATTATATTATACTCGTGTGTTAGTGGTTATATGTTATATCTTGATGGTTTGTTGTGGTCTGTGTGAGCTCTACTAGATTATGTAGCCATCTAGTATGGTTGCTGTAGATATAAATATGGATTTGTTAATAGGTTTAACTTGATGATGTTATGATTTGTTTTGTGGTCTAGTGTATATTATTATGGATTTAAATATTCATATATTGATAGGTTTATTTGGATTAATAGTATGACTAATTTGGTGATGAATTATGTGTGCATAAATGTATTTGTGCATGGCGGGCCCGCTCGTCTTGTCGCGTGCACTGCGCGTGCCTTGTGGGCGTGCATGTTCCCGTGCCGGGCGGGGGCATTATAACTCAGCTGGTATCAGAGCTTAGGTTTAAGAATGATCTGACAAATCATCAAGTGCACTAGTTATTGATTTTCTTTAGTCTTATGCTAGTAGTCATCTCTACGAGTTTGATATTAATTGATTGAGATAGATGCCTAAGTTATAATGTGGAGGTTAGTACGTTCTTGACAATATTGATAGAAATAATTTAAGATATTGGTATATTGAGGATTTATTTGAGCTACTAATGAATAGGAAAGAAATATTACTAAATTATGCATTGATATATTATAGAGGATATGTATTGATGCTGATGTGTTATAATCTATGAAGCGTAATATTGGAGATGTATACATGTTCATATGATGTGGTTGAGTGTAGAAAATCCGTAAATATGTGGAGATATTGGAGTCTTGTACGGATAAGTGTAATCTCTTATATTTATTTGTTTAGTAATTTGTATAATAGTTTAAGCATATGAGCAATGCATTTTTAAATAAGAGAGTTTGTATTATTGCCTAAATTATGATGATATTAGGTGATTATAAGTATGTTTAGGTTAGTGACATAATTTGTCTAGAAAGATAAGCATGAGTTAAGTACTTCAGATGTTTTGAAATAATATGTATTTACCGTTCTACTCAGTATTAGTGATAGTGTCGAGGGATGATCATTTAAGCATGCCTAGAATTGAAATATACATTCTGTAGATTCTGGAGATAATTTATTTAAATAAGTTGTATTGTATTATTGTAGGTAATTATGTCATTACATTGTTATATGCTTGCCGTTAGCAAGAGAAGTGCTAGATTTGGACAGATTCAGGTACCTTGGAGTAGAACATGATGCAATTAATTGATGTCAACACTTTCTATACTTTAGTAGTAGTATACGTGATTATTTAGCATTAATATTCTTTGTTAAGGATGAGTATTATTATAAACATTTTTCTAGAATTGATGTTTGTAGAAGGATAGTACAATTACCTGATTGGCTTAGATTTAGATAATTGATTCTTATATTGAGATTATCTTTGATCATGTAAGGTTAGGAGTCAGGGATTTGAAAGTAGTAAACGATGTACGAGTTATCAATCTAAAGGAGTCACATTAGACAATTGTTGATTTCTAGAGAAGCTCATGAGACTAGTAGTGTTGATTTTGTAATTTTAGTATGATCTAAATTTTGAGGTCAAAATTTTTATAAGGGGGAAGGAAAATGTAATAACCTAGATCTTAAAATAATAATAATAATATATAAATTAAATTAAAAAATAGACAAAAGGAAAGAAAGAAAAAAAAATGTGTTGCATGGCACTAGCTCGTGCCATGCAGGTAGTGGGCGTGCACTGTGGGCACCACACACGCCCACAATTGCCAGCCCAGCCAACTGGGTTGGGCCAGCTGGCTACGACGGGCCCTGCCACCGCCGCTATTTCTATCCTCCATCGCCTCTCTCTCTCCTTCTAAATCTCTCTCTCTCGTCCTCTGCCGACGCTGGCCGACTACCGCCATCGCCATCATTGCCATCGAGGTGAGCTATTCTCCTTCTCTTCTCTTCCTCTCTCTTTCTCCTCCCTCTCTCTCTCCCTCTCTCTTTCTTGCCCATGGGCTCGAGCTTGTCGAAGCCGAGCCGCCGGCGAGAGGTCGACCGCTGGCTGGCCACCAGCAGCTGGTGCCTTCCCCGCCAACCTGGGTCCACACCCCCCTCCATTCCCTTCCCTTTTCCTTCTTCTCTTCTCTTCTCTTCTTCTTCTTCTTCTTCTTCTTCTTCTTCTTCTTCTTCTTCTTCTTCTTCTTCTTCTTCTTCTTCTTCTCTTTCTTCTTTTTCCTTTCTTCTTCTCCTCCCTCCTTGGTTGGTATCTCCTAGCTGCAACAGTGCCGGGCTCGGTCCAGCACTATTCGGTAATATAATAATTCGCTAATTATAATTAGTAGAATTAATAGTTTATTATATTATAGACACCTAAATATACATATTATTTACATATAATATTACTCGCATATAATAGATTAATACTTAGCTGCAATAATTATTGTCATGAGATTTATAAATATACCCTTCATATATATATATATATATATATATATATATATATATATATATATATTGTATTTCTAGCACCTTATTGTTATATATTATTTTGTAAAAAAAATAAAATACTAAACTTTGATAATTATTTTTATATGACCGGACAATAATTATTTTACCTATATTTTGCGATTATTAGAGTAAAGAGTAAGAACCACATAGATTAACTATAATTAGATTTTATCTATACTTATATTTTTATAATTATATATAAGCCTCTTATTATTATTGTATTATTATATACTTAGACTACTTTTATATAAAAAGAACAGCCATTTTATTTTTATTTCACCTAGCATTTTATAATAATACTATATTTATATTACCATAATTATATTAAAATTAAATCTAGATATTTAATAAAATATAAAAAAGGAATTCTAAACTTATTAAATCATCATGTTGTATATGAATTAATTTTAATTGGATAAACGGCTAACTGCATACTACTTAAACATTTTCAAACTCCGAACCCCCTTATTTGAGACCCCATGGACTCCCACTTATCTGAAGATATCTCTGAATCCCACTATCTGAATCACTCAAAATTAGATTTGTTGGAAAGATCTTTTCTAGGGCTACGACCTATCAAAATTTCACGTTGATTCGACAGTTATATCTTCAGCAATCTCCTTTAAAAGTCCGTGCAAGATCCTGCACAGAGTTGATAATGAGATATATCAAATCTAATCCAGGGGAGATCGTATCAAAGTGGTATCAGAGCCACCGTTCCTTGGACACACGCTTCCTATGATGACAACCAAAGCCATGGCCGCACGATGAAACAAGGAAGACAAGATTTCTCCAATGGAGGAGGGGGAAACGGTTGTGCGAACCTCCACTAGCAGAACTACCCGACCGAATCTGAACATGGAAGAGCCTACTGTTCAAGCTATGATTGGATGACTTTTCGAATAGATAGCCATCAATAATCAGATGATGATGGAGATGATGTAGGAGATATGGGCGACGAGAGAAGTCATGGCGATCGAAAACACATCGACGAGCCCCTAATGCGAGTCTACTACCATGAACCCGCCGCCACTGGTTTAGAACCTTCATCAGCAAGAACTCCTACTGCCACATCCCTTTGGGTAGAGACTAGCAAGGGTGGTTCCGCCAGGCCAACTTGCGGGTGAGCCCGTTCGTCGGGCAAACCTAAACGACAATCATTTTGGGGGTCTAGACCTTTGGGTGGAGCAAGATGAATTGGAACCACGTCGGGTTGACATAAGGTGATGCTTGCAAAGGTGGCGGGCAACCCAGTCAATTGGCTATATAGAGCGGCAATTTTTCATGTACCAAGGTATAGTAGAATAGCATAAGGTGATGCTTGCGATTAACCACCACCTAGCCTTGCTCCACCAGCCCCTCCACCTCCCCAAAAAGGGCCCTTGTTGCCCAATCCCCTGTGACGCAAGGCTACAACCATGGTTCTACCTGAACTAGTTTTTGATGAACCCAAATATTGGGTAAATCTGGGTTAGTTCAGTGAAGATGATGAGTAGGCTAAACTAATCAAGCTTGGGCCATGCCAAGGCAACATGAAACAAAGGAGGATGCATCACATGAAGCACCAGCAACACCGCCATATGGTCAAACTTGGACTTGAGTTCTACCAAAAACCATGTCGAAACCTTAACCCGCAAGCTTGTTCATCTCGATCTTTGACTACTAATCTAATGATATCTCTAGATCTATTCATCCAAATATCAATATATTGGATTCATTGGAAATCTCTCTTTTATAGGTATAACATGTAGTAATTTCATGAGGTTTTAACAGGTAGAACATTTGAATAACCCTCCAAAGTTTCTCCCAAATTTTAGTCCAGAACTAATTATGGATTGAAATGAGCCACTTCGAGGGGATAATGCATCGAGGAATCCGAATACGAGCCAAACCACCTTGGAAAAAGAAAGAGACATTGGTGAGGTAATGGGCATCCGCAGCTTCACCCGAGGTAGTGATGGATGAAACATCGGTGGCCCGAGTCAAGCTTGAGTTGAACCCACTTGGAGCGTTTCCCAACTTATCACCTTGAAGATAAGGTGAGGGAAGCATGGTGGATTGTTATGACCTAGCCATGTGGGCGAACTCAATCACATTGAATTTGGTGCTTTGAGGTTGTTAGAGGTATTTATGTCTTTTCACTTGACTAGCTATCTATTTTTAATTGGCTTTTATTTTCTTATTAGATGACTCTTGCAGTTTAGACCCTATGTTTGGTGCCTTTGCTTTTTAGTCCTTTGCTTATATGGACAAGTTGTTACTCATGTGGATTAGTTGAACTTGAGCCTATTTGATTCGGCTGATCAAGTCAGGTTTAGGTATAATTGTTTATTAGAGTTGAATCATTTAAGCCTAGAGCCTAATCTTTGATTGATGTTTTACAGTTGGTTTGAGTCGGTTGGACTTAAGCCAAAGTTGGTTAGGTTGACCAAGTCGAGTTAGGGAGCCACCATTAAATATTGTGGTGTGCACCTAAGTTTGGCATGATTGGATTATTAGATTTGTCCCCCCTTCTCTTCAATCTACCTAACCACCAATACTGGTCGAGCTCCTCACCCTTTCATCTAGTCACCCCTCTCATCCCTAAGAAACAACTCACTACCTTCCTCTTTTTCTCTACCTTGCGTAGCACCCCTACCGACCACATGCCACCATTACTTGATCTTCACTAATCCTAGCTAAGCTCCACCACATCCATCACTCAACCACCCTTTCACCGTTCCATCTTGATAGATTTGATCCTCCATCCCAGATATATCAAATGCCAAAATATTTTATAATCCATTCATTGAATCTTAAGGACCCTTTTAACCTTAAAGGTTCATAGTAGACCTAACTTCCAAACCAGAGGTCAAATCATGAATCGGTGGCCATATTCGGACTCGCACCATTTGTGCAAGTAGGAAAACACCTATGGATCGCTATTCGGAGGTAGTTCGTATTACTTAGGGCCTAACCATCTCATACTAACCCTATTGCATAAATCCAAGATTAGAGTTCTAACAAACCATCTAGGTCTAAGCGATTACAACTCTATAAACAATTAAACTTGAACCTGTCTTGATTAGCCAGATCGAATAGGCTTGAGTACAACTAATACACATAAGCAAAGGACTACAAAGACGTAAATGCCCCGGACCATCTCTATGAGTTGAACTAGGTCAGAGTTGTGCTTGCCCACATGGCTTGTTGGTATCATACAACCACACTTTCATCACCTTATCCTCAAGGTGTGTAGTCGTGAAGGCAGTCCACGATGTCTGGCTCCAACTCCCAAGGTGGTCTTGTCCATCGGCTTGCCGAGCCACTCGAGCAGCAACTCTATCTCAATGTTCTACCTTCTTTATATGGCTTGCCCTCTTTGCTCTTGAACTTAGTTAGAGCCCAATCCACCACATCTGAAATTCTGCATGTTCAGCTTGGTGTGGTATGGTGGATTCCATCCTGCCTTGCTCAAGGTCGAGGTCATGGAGCTCGATTTTACTGATCCATCCAAAGGGGTCTGAGTACACTTTTTCTAGCTCGAACTTAATCATATCTCGTTCTTCCAAGTGGTGCCGGTTCAGATCTGAAAGACCCAGAAGATTTGGATATAAATATATAACCAAGTCAACCGAATCATCTTAGTGTGAGCTCGTCTGTGATACGATCTCCCCTTTAGCTATGGAGCTCTGATACCAAGTTAATACGATCTCCCCTTTAGGGCTAAGGTTCGAGCTCTTCCGATTCTCAGATCTGGACTAGATCTAGCATGGAACTTTGAAATAAGATCTCAAAATATGCCGCCGTTGGATCGACATGAAATTTAGATATGTTGTAGCCCCAGAAAACAGCTTTCCAACAAATCTAGTTTTAGGCGAATCGGATGTGGGAATCTCAAGATATTGTCCAATTAATAGATGAAGGTTAGGGTGATCTGTTTTAGATCCGTGGATGGAGGCACATGATCCTAGGTGATGGTGGTTGAAGGTGGTCCAGCGTTAATGGGGTGGCACCGGTGAAAAGTGGTGGTGGAAGGGTTATGGTTGATGGAAGGGTTAGGGCAAGTGTTGGATAGATTGGAAGAAGGGGGAGGAGAGGGTCACCCCTAAGGGACTAGGGTGATTGGCCAGTCGAGGGAGGTTAGAAATGGCGTTGTCGGGGATTAAGAGAACGAGAGCGAAGAAGACGAAGGAGGCAAGGCAAAACTCAATCTCAATAATCAATAATGACTTTGGTTGCCATCCACATCCTTTTAGAGGCTAACCACAACTCAAAATTAACCCTAACAATACAATTTTCGCCGACCGCATTCGAACTCGCCTGACCACGTTCGAACGCACTACATTTGAACTCACCGAGTTCGTTCCTCTGGATTTGCGAACGCGATGCAGGCGTTCACAGTGCGTTCGAATGCGGTTGCACTCTCTTCACCCACATTCATAACCCCGTTCACAAATCGCGTTCGAACTCACTCCACCCGCGTTCGAACTCACTCCACCCGCGTTCAAACGTGACTTACAGAAAACTTATTTTAATAGAAATTAAACAGTAAAACATGAAATAAAAACACTCCTAAAGTGAATCCAAGCTCAAGACAACATCAGTGAAGTCCGAATCGTATCAGTCTGAGGTAACCGAGAGAATGTGCCTAACTTGCCCTGGGTTGTGCCCTCTAGCTAGTTCATCACTTTCACCTATGCCCTTGGTGATTGAAACAGCCCCACCATGGAGTGCAAGGTGGGGTTCATCCTCATCTTCACACCTTCAAGTTACATCCACTCCACCAAGAATCCGATATTGGCTGAAACGATCGTGTTGCCATGGTCCAAAGTGAATCCATCCTTGAGAGTAAGCCCTAACTTACTTGTTTGGATATGAGGTTAGATCAGCCATTATCTTCATGGTGTTCATGGTGTTAGTGCCCTCTTTGTATGCCTCATGTGGCAAGCTCTTTCGTTGTCTTTGACAGTAGCCATTCGATCATGTCTTGCATCTTTCTCTGTATGCCTTGCAGCCTTTATTTAACTTTGGAGGGCCTCATGCATCTTCTTCATGAGTATGGCATCTCTACAGGTCTCCTCCAAGGTGTGTGGTCGAAGTGCTTAGACATTCACTTGGATTTTGCTCCACAGCCCCTATATGAATGTCTTCTTGAAAAGCCCCTCCGACTAATGTGGAAATAATTGAGCATTGATTCGTCAAACTCTTCTTGATATACATGTACAATGGTTTGCTGAACCGTTTTGGTGAGAAGAGTATCAAAGTCCTCTGCTTGATCCAAACAATCAACCAAATCTCCATCGCTGAATTTGAGAAGATCGAGCCAAACTATTCGGCCTTGGATCTCACAGTTGCTGTTTGGATTAAACTCCCATCCAAGTCTGACCTGGGTGGATATGGCTGTACTCATTAGTGATTTCTCCTCCTTTCCACTATAGCTTGATGTGGTTCTAGGTCTTGCTCCTTTGCCCTATCACCATCTTCATCATCGTTCTTTAAATCAAACTGATTTTCGTGCCTATTGTTGGCCAGTTCATGGAAGGTTGTGTTCATTGCTCTAGCCACACCTAGCTGGGGCAGCAAGGGCTCCATATTTTGGTAGGGAGGTATGAAAGGATGGTGAAGCTTGAACAATCAGAACTGGCGTCGAAGGCCTCGATTGCGGCATTTGGGCGCAGTCTTGATTGATCACCATCATTCGGGCAACAGCCTTTGGTGTGAGGATTTTGACCAATTGTTCATTATTTCTATTCATTGTCCTAATCATCTCCATCCAAAGATCCTCCATGGTTGAGGGTAGATTTGGGCTAGATCGGTCACTCGAGCATAGAGGAGTTTCAAGGTTACCTACCCTTTGCTCTTTCCCGTGCACTGACTTCTTTGGTGTGTCCTCCAACATGTGCCTTGAAGCCATGGATCTGGTGGTCATCATCTATGCGTGTGCTCTGATAAATGATTTGCTTTGATATAAATTCTTATAATCAACCCCAAGGTGGTTGAAGGACTAGCTCTAGACAGATCTAGAATCAAAACTTTGGAGGGCAATGCCAACTGATCAAATAGTCCGAAAAGCTAAAACTCAGTAGGTTGTTCTCCTAAAAGTCAAGAATCCAACGCAACTGGGATCAAGATGATCGGAGGTGCAAATCGGAAGTTATTATGGAAATACTCACTAAGGGTTAGTGGGTGACGAGATGGACGTGGAAGGTGGAAGGTAAAATAATGGCTAGGGTTAGGGTTCGGAAGGTGGATATGGCAATAGTAGTGGGGATAAAACATAAAGCTAGACTAACGGGGAGAAGTGGACCATACTCTTAGGGACAAGAGGGGACTTATCATATGTTAGGGAAGGGCGGCGACAGTGTTACTCGTGGCCTAAGATGGAGCTCGGCGAGAGAGAGGGAGGTCACATGAGAGGGACAGCGGGGGAGAAGAGTCTTGCAACAAACCTAATGGGTTCAATATTCATTCAATAATTCTCATTAGAGTTTCACTACAAATTATATCGTGTCCCTAATCGACTAAATCGGCCTTGCTAGGTTAGCTTGGGTGAATTTACAACCGAATCCTAGCCTATTACCATAAGGTGCACACCACAACATGTTTGGCAGCTACTTAATTTGACAGGACTTGGTTGACCTAGGCAACTTCGCTTAGGCCCAACCGACTCATACCAACTCTAATGCATAAATCTAAGATTATGCTCTAGTCTTATCCGATTACAACTTTAATAAACAATTAAACTTGAATCTGACTTGATTAGCTGGATCGAACAGGCTCAAGTCTAACTAATCCACATAAGCATCAATTTGCCCACATAAGCAATATCTAAGACAAATAAGAAAAAGAAATTATAAAACAAATGCAATAATAAATATAAGTAGATAACTAACCAGGAGAAAAGACGTAAATGCCCTTGACCATCTCTATGAGCTGAATTGGGTCGGAGTTGGGTTCACCCGTATGGCTTATTTGTATCATCAAGAGAATTTTTTTTTTAAAAATCAAAATTCTCAAGATATTTGTATTTAGAACGAAAAGGAAATTTACTTTGAAAAGGAAAGCAAGCTGCGACTAGTACGGATTTTATCTAGATTTGGTATTTAAATGGAAGATGTGTCTCCAATAAAAACTCATCACAATTTAACTCAAGGTGTATTGTGGCCAACTTCTATTGTTTAGGCCTTGAAATCAGCAATTTTACTATTCTAGCAAAGTTTTTATTTTCCGTATATCTTTTAATCTACAATTCAAAATTTGATTCCATTTATTTCCTGGTCCCTAGTTTACCTTAACCTATAATTTTAAGAGTCTTAGGTCAGGCTTTCCATAAATGGAAAGTTTGTCTTTTTGTCGGATTAGGCTTTTGCATCTTTCGTTTGTTTGTAAATAATCATGTAGGCCTGTGGCCAAGGGTATGGTTCAGCTTGAATTTTTTTTCTTAATGAAAATTTGAGAGGTTGCTCAATTTTTGACTTTTGTACTTTTACCAAAAGTTGATGCCTTTAATCTCATATTTTTAAGAATCAAAATATTCGTGCATGATTTAATGGATTAAGGTTTGATCTATCTCCTTCCACGCTTCATGGCATTAGTTGGTAACAAAGCTGCACTTCATTTTGGCAACATGTCGTAGAGTTTTGCCACTACTATTCCTATTGCTCATGATTGTGGACAAGAAGAAACGATTAGTTACATGCATCAATATGAATACTTGAAGATTAACGTTGCCATCCTCGTCAACATCCAATAAGTGAGAAAATTGTTGGTAAATGTTTGTATAAAATTGTTACGAACCAGCCTAATCTGATCCACAACGATTTTAGACTTGATGAAGTTCGTAACTTCCAAAGAAATTTGGGAATGATCCAACCGATGGATCCTATAAAATTTTGGATATATTGTTGTTCTTGGAGATAGCTTTCCAACGAATCCAATATCACGGGATTTGGATGGTTAGATATCAAGATATCAACCAAAGAGTAGCTAAAGGTCAATTAGATCCTAGCTTGATAGCATTCTAATGGCTAGATAGATGCTAGGTTTACTCCTTGGTGTGAAGGGAGAGAAGTTATTGTAGAACAGGGTGGTTAGAAGCTAGAAAAGACTGACCAGAGACTTAGGCGGTGGAAGAATGGAGGAGAGAGAGGGAGCTAATGGCTAGAGACAAGTTGAGAGAGAGATAAAGGCCAAAGCCAATTTCAATTATCAGATTCTTCTTTTCCAATTAGGGTTTTCTCCACATATTTATATTTATAGAGGCTCACTCTAGGGACCCAAACAAACCAACTAATCCAGTCTTCCTTATCTTCTCGGATTAACCCTTTGTTTCGCTGTAGATAGATTCTGAATCTGGAGAAGTGAATACCAAAGTTGTAGATGTAGAGGTTGACGATCTTATCCAACTGGTTTGATATTATTCGGATATTTGTAAAATATTCTGCGAATATTTTTTCAAAACTATGCAGAGCTAGATTTAGCTAATTAAATAAAATCCTAACCTACTAAGACTCTAACTAAACCAAATAATGGATTAAGGTTTGATCTATCTCCTTCCGCGCTTCATGGCATTAGTTGGTAACAAAGCCTGCACTTCATTTTGGCAACATGTCGTAGAGTTTTGCCACTACTATTCCTATTGCTCATGATTGTGGACAAGAAGAAACTATTAGTTACATGCATCAATATGAATACTTGAAGATTAACGTTGCCATCCTCGTCAACATCCAATAAGTGAGAAAATTATTGGTAAATGTGTGTATAAAACTATTACGAATGAGTCTAATCTAATCCACAACGATTTTAGACTCGATGAAGTTCATAACTTCCAAAGAAATTTGGGAATGATCTAACCGATGGATCCTATTAAATTTTAGATATGTTGTTGTTCTTGGAGATAGCTTTCTAACAAATCTAAGATCACAGGAGTTGGACGGTTAGATATCAAGATATCAACAAAAGAGTGGCTGAATGTCAATTAGATCCTAGCTTGATAGCATTCTAATGGCTAGATAGATGCTAGGTTTACTCCTTGGTGTGAAGGGAGAGAAGTTATTGTAGAACAGGGTGGTTAGAAGCTAGAAAAGACCGACCAAAGACTTGAGCGATGGAAGAAGGGAGGAGGGAGAGGGCACTAATGGCTAGAGACAAGTTGAGAGAGAGATAAAGGCCAAAGCCAATTTCAATTATCAGATTCTTCTTTTCCAATTAAGGTTTTCTCCACATATTTATATTTATAGAGGCTCACTCTAGGAACCCAAACAAACCAACTAATCCAATCTTCCTTATCTTCTCGGATTAACCCTTTGTTTCGCTGCAGATAGATTCTGAATCTGGATAAGTGAATACCAAAGTTGTAGATCTAGAGGTTGACGATCTTATCCAACTGGTTTGATATTATTCGGATATCTGTAAGATATTCTACGAATATTTTTTCAAAACTATGCAGAGCTGGATTTAGCTAATTAAAAAAAATCGTAACCTACTAAGACTCTAACTAAACCAAATAACCAAATAAGATAATTAGATTCAACCCATTGAGCCCAATCTCTCTTTGATGTGATCTAATCTGACCCGATTCGCATCAATCGACCACGCTTCCATCCACCTTGTCCTCAAGGTGTCCATGGTGGTTTCCAGACCTTCCATATTTACCGAATTGTTCCCACCAACATTCGAGCCAAGTCTAAGAGCGCAAGACTTGTGAAGGAGGCCATGGCTCGGCAAAAGTGTAACACAATGTAGCTCGTTAATTTGTGCTCGACCAATTCGTCCAAAGCTAAGATTTAACTTGCCCACAATCCAATGTAGGCTCGAGTCTAGTTTAGGCCTCACGCAAGGGCTGATCTGTTTATGCTTTGGCACATTGCTTATGGGCTGAGGAGTTTGTTGTTGCGGTTCTACATGGGATTTGGGATCCACGGGTGGAGGCACAGATTCCTAGGTATAGGATGGAGGTGATGATGGAGTGGAGGCAGAGTAGTTAATGGTGGTGGTTTGTGGATGCAGATGCGATAGATGGTTGAAGGCTATGATTGCCCTACAACTGTGGTAAAAATCGTATAGAAGGTAGAGACGGTTAAAACAAAGAGACGAAGGGGAGAAATAGGTCTACCCTACGGGACTAAGGGGATCGATAGCAGAGGGAGATTAGAAGCTAGACGAGACTATGCCAACGGAAGAGGTGACACTAGTTGGTGAAGAGGGAGGAGGGAGATGTAGAGGCTTGCGGCCTAGTTAAGAGAGATGCCAAGGCAAAAGAATATTAATCTTTCATTCCAAGCATGCCTAAGATACAAGCAATAAGACCTTATTTATAGAGATTAAATCAAAAAGTCTAAAACAAATTTAACTAAAGTAGTCTTCCTTATTTTCTCAGATTAACCCTTCACTTTTCTGTAGATAGATTCTAAATCTGGAGAAATTGTAAATAATAAAGTTGTAGATCTACAGATTAACAATCTTATTCGACTAGTTTGATATTATTCGAATATCTGTAGAATATTTTGCAAATATTTTTTTGAAACTGCGCAGAGCTAGATTTAACTAATTAATAAAATCCTAACATAGTAAGACTTTGACTAAACCACATAAGAATAATAAATAAGATAACTAGACTTGATCTATCAAGCACAATGTCTTTCAAGGTGATCCGATCTAATCCGAATCACATCATTCTACCACGCTTCCGTTCACCTTGTCTTCAAGGTGAGACGTAGTCCCCGTCTATGAAAAGACATCTCTTTAGTAACCTCAAAATTTCCTTCATGATGTTTTGGTGTGGTCTTTCTTGTGGTTAGCATCTGATTCGCAGAAGACATGCAGTTCGTGCAATTGAGAAAAAATATTCACCAAATATTTTCTAATAGTCATAAAATTATGAAATCAACTGGATCGATCTGTAACAACCTGATCTATATTTTCCCTATTTACGATCTTCACAGATTCAAACCGCAACAGGGATGAAAATACGATATAGTGCGGATGATGGTAGCGGTGACAAGTGGAGTGGATGTTAGGGTTATGGATGATAATAGAGATGAGGGTGGATGGTTGATGTAGTTTAAGGGATAAAGACAAAGGGGAAGAAGTGGTCGAGATCCCAAAAAAGAGGGAGGACTCAATAGACGAGAGAGATTAGAAGTTAGGAGAAACCTTGCCAACAGTAGAGGTGGTAGGTTGATGAAAAGAGAGGAGGGAGATTAGGGTAGAGAGACTAGAGAGAAGAAAGAGAGGCAAAAAAATAATATTCCAATAACATCATGATTTTTTGCTGCCATCCACACCTTTATAGGGGCTAGCTAATAAGCCAAAATAACAATTGTTAACCCTAATTCTAGTGGACTCTTGTCGATCGCGTTCGAACCCACAAAAGACATTCTTTATCGATACGAACCTGATGCAGACGTTCGAATGCACATTTTGTGTTCTTTATTTTTGCGAACCAGATTTAGGGGTTCACAAAGGCATTCAAACGCATCTCCAACTACGTTCGAGCGCGACCTATAGAAAATTTATTTTAATGAAAATAAATAACTAATACAATAAGAAAAGACTCTAACAAGGTGTATCAGCCTACCACACTTTCCCCACCTTGTCCTGAAGGTGTAAATTCAGGGAAACGCTCCAAGATGCCCGTCTCCAACTCCGATGTCACCTCATCGGATGGCTTGCCAAGCCACCTGACTAGAACCTCTATCTCTAATCTAGTACCATGACGTCATCAGCGCCTAGCAAGTACACGAATTGGCTCTACGATCTCTGTCTCCTCCAATGGCTCTAATAGAACTGATCCAACGACCTCATAGTCTCCAATCCACTCCCTTAGCAATGAAACATGGAAGACAGGATGCACTCTCGACCCCTTAGGTGGCTCCAAACGATACGCAACTGGACCAATACGCTCTAACACCCGAAATGAATTAAAGTAGTGATATGCTAACTTCTAGTTTCGTATCGGACACAAGGTCACCTGTCGATACGATTGCACCCTCACAAACACCCAACTTTATGTGGTTTTGAGCAAGTTTAAGATGGGCACGCAACCTCCTCAATGTGGCATCTCTATCTATCAAAGTTAAGTCCACCTCCGTCCGATCTATAGACGCCACTGGGTAATAAGCACGTATTGTCGGAGCCGTACGACCGTACACTACCTCGAATGGAATCATGCAAATGCTTCTATGATAGACGGTGTTGTAAGACCACTTCGCCCACGGTAAGAACTCCATCCATTGTCTCTACATCTCTCCAATAAAGCACCGCAAGTACTGCTCAATGTCTCAATTGACCATCTTGGTTTGGCCAGCCGTCTGTGGATAGTATGCCAAACTGAAGTTCAATCTAGTCCGCTGTAATCTGAAAAACTCCATCCAAAAGTCGCTCATAAATACACGATCACGATCAAAGATAATCGTGCGTGGCATGCCATGTAACCGAGCAACATCTCTAACAAAAATTTTAGCCACTAATTTAGCTATAAATAGATGTGACAATGCAGAAAAGTATGCATACTTGCTCAACCTATCAACCACCATAAAAATAACGAAATAACCACATACCAGTGAAAGACCCTCTATGAAATCCATAGAAATGTCTTCCCAAACACATGCTAGTATCAGTAGAGGCTATAGTAATCCGACTGGTTTCAATGTGGTTGCCTTAGCTCTTTGACAGACTTCGCAAGCATGGATCCTCACATCTCGCCTTAATCCTGGCCACGTGCAACTTTGTGATATCCTCCTATAAGTCCTCAAGACATCCTCATGACCAGTCTTTGGAGTTTGGTGGAAATGCTCCAATAATTTCTACTGCAATCCATCATTTGTGGGTGCTCCGAATCATCCAACTCTGGATAGCACTCCGGATCATCCAATACCTCTTATAATAATCTCAAAATATTTGGGTTAGATGTACATACATACCTCAGCTCGTCAAGAAAAGGAAAAGTAGGAGAAGAATAGACTACAAGCTTGGCGATATTGGGTTGGTATGATAGTGCATCCGCCGCTCTATTTTTTGTTCTTTTCTTGTATTGAATTTTATAATCATACCTTAGCAATTTTGTGACCCATCTTTGCTGTGCCAGAGTGTGAATACGCTGTCCCATAAAATATGAAAGGCTCCTTTGATCGGTTCAAATATTGAATCACCTACCGATCAAATAAGGCCTCCACTTTATCACCGTATGCAGAATTGCCAACATCTCTCTCTTGTAGGTCGATAATTGCTGAGATTTTTATGATAAAACTTGCTAAGAAAGTCTATGGGACGTTCTCCTTGCATTAATACAGTTCTTATGCCAACTTACGATGCATCAAATTCCACAATGAACTCTTTGGTGAATTTTGGTAGAGCTAGAACAGGCACCATTGTTATTGTTGTTTATAGTTTTTCAAAGACTGTAGTGGCTTCATCATCTGTCCATCTAAAAGAGTTCTTCCTCAGCAAAGAAGTGAGAGGAGTAGCACGATGAAGCGGCGATAATATCCGGTCAGCCTCAGGAATCCTCGCAACCTTATAATGGAAGTAGGGATCAGCTAAGTGATCATGCAAGCTACCTTTTGAGGATCCATCGCTACATATTCCGCTGAGCTGATGTGGCCTAAATACTCCACTTGTGGTACTCCCCATAGGTACTTGGACTTCTTAACTTTTAGTTGGTATTACTTCAACAAATTCAGCACATCCTCCAAATGCCGCCAATGCTTCATTTCAGTCCTGCTATACACCAAAATATTATCAAAAAATACCAAGACATACCTTTGCAATAGAGCTAAAAAATATTATTCATGAGGCCTTGAAAAGTAGCTAGAGCATTGCTAAGACCAAAGGGCATCACTCGGAACACGTAGTACCCGTCCGGAGTTTGAAATGCAGTTTTGTACACATCCATCGGGTGAACTCTAATTTGATGATACCTTGCCCTCAAGTCAAGCTTGCTGAATATGGTCACCCCTGTAAGCTCGTCCAGTAACTCCTCTATGATCAGAATGGGATACCGGTCCTTGACGATGATAGTGTTTAGTGCCCTGTAGTCGACACAAAAATGTCATATCTCATCCTTCTTTCGCACCAATAGTCGACACATACCGGTCCTAAGACCAAAGGCCTTTCGCTCTTCGCTCTTCCACCTGAGTAGGTGTGAAAGTTTGAATGGGGGGTCTTATGCCTCATCTAACATTGGAAGAAGGTGTCAAAGGTGGTTGTGGTCTAATACTAGCTGTCGCTGTCTTTAAATCCGTAAAATTTCCAACTGACGTTCTAGGCGCAAACCGCCCATCTCGGTTGCCCCAACTTATTTTCGCTACTATCTTGAGAGCTTTGTGCTTTTACTCCATTCTCACGACCTTCTCAAAGGCCTCCTCAAGAGTGGTAGGACAAAGCGCACGAACATCCGCATGTATCTCCTCTCGTAGTCCTAAAATGAATGTGCTTATCAATGTCAGTTCGAGCCAAGGTGACTCGCAACGACTACTAACTCTTTCAAATTCTGCTTGGTACTCCAATACGGTTATTCTCTAAACCATCTTGCTTAATATGGTAGCAAAATATTCATATACCATTGTCCCAAATTTGCATGTAATCCTCTTACAAAAGTCAACGCAACTAGTAAATCCTCCACCATGGATAGCTAATCAATACCATTCCTTAGAGGTGAAAGCTTGCCATCTAGATCTTTGTATCCTTCGCTGTCTCTTGACAATCAAAGTATTATTCTACTTGAAACACCCAATCCGTTGGATCACCGTCTTAGAATTTTGGGAAGTCCAAGCGTGTGGTTCTCCCTCGGATAGCATTGTCGGGTTCGTGAAAGATCCTTGGTTCAGGTCTGAACCTTTATACTTGTTGATCTCCTTCTCTGAATCCTTGAGCATGCTCATCACCATCTTCAAAAGGATCAACATCATCCTCTAAGTGCCAATCCTCTTCATTGACGAAGCGCACCGATGTTGCACACTTCTCGGGTTTCACCACTAGTCTTGGATTGTGTATCGGAGGCAAGGGAGGCAGAAGATGATGTGTAGGAATAAGCAAAATAAGATCATTGACATTAACATGTCGCACTTGGACCTGTGGGGTATCGATTCGGTGTGGTCCCACCGCTGGTCCTTCCTAAGGCACCGATTTTCGTTGAGGAGATGACGAAGTCGGTTGGTTCATGACATATTCCTTTAAAGCATTATGATCATTCTGTATTATGTCAACCCTATGCAGCAATGTTTGGAACATGCCCCGAAGTTCATCCGCCAAGCCTATGTTCACACCCATGAATGTTGGTTGACTTGGTCCTACCGTAACCGCTCCAAAGGAATCGACCTCACGGTTAGGGTTATCATGGATTGAGTCTTTCCTTGTCTGTGTGTTCTCCATTGATCTCCTTAATGATGCCATCTTCCTCGTTTCCACCATTAATGGAGGGCTGAGGTTTATCTAGCTCTAATACCAATGATAGATTATGACTGCCATCCACATCTTTATAGAGGCTAGCCAACAAGCCAAAATAATAATTATTAACCCTAATTCTAGTGGACTCCCGCCGATCGCGTTCGAACACACAAAAGACATTCTCTGTTGATGCGAACCTAATGCAGATATTTGAATGCAGCGTTCGAATACACCCGACCGCATTCAAATATGCATTTCGTGTTCTCTGTTTTTGCGAACCTGATGTAGGCATTCGCAAAGGCGTTCGAACGCACCCCTAACTGCATTTGAACGCGACCTACAGAAAGTTTATTTTAATAAAAGAAAATAACTAATGCAATAAGAAAAGACTCTAGCAAGATGTGTCAGTTGTCCTTTAGATCGGTAAGGAACTCGATAGGTATCCACAACCATAGGATCGGATCGTCGAGGTATTGAATCCTAGATATCTTTCAAAGCTTTAATGCCCTTAATCAGCGGCTCGGGTGGCAATTGGTGATGGCTGATGACCGCTTTGGGATTCCCAGCTGTCGGTGTGGGCAGCAAGGTCTCCTTTGATGGTGATGCATACCTTGGTGGTCCTTCGTCATGTTGTGGAGGTGCCCTCGGTGCAGATTCATCACACTGTTGTCATGGTGCCTCCAGAATTGGTCCTCTTCGATTCCCCTCTCTAGGTAAGGGGCATTATTCATGTCTTCGATGTCGTCCAGTGGTATGCCTAAGAGGATAGTTCATGTCAGTAAGGGTGGCCTTTATCTCCAACAATATTTGCGCCATAAGCGCCATAGTTTGTGCGAGATCAAGAGGGCCTTCTGTCCGTCCTCGTGAACTTTGAGGGGTTGGAGATCTTGACGTAACCATGTGGTGCGTCTCCAAGCCTTAATCACCTGCTTAGCCACCTTTGATCTTGTGGTAGCAATGACGGTCCGAGGAACATTGGCTCTGATACCAGTTGTTACGAACCAACCTAATTCGATCCACAACGATTCTGGACTCAATGAAGCTCATAACTTTCGAAGGGATTTTGGAATGATCTAACCGACGGATCCTTCTGAATTTTGGATATGTTGTTGCTCTTGGAGATAGCTTCCTAACGAATCTAAGATCATAGGATTTGGACGGTTAAATCTCAAGATATCAACCAAACAGTGGCTAAAGATCAATTAGATCCTAGCTTGATAGCTCTCTAATTGTTAGATAGATGCTAGTTTTACTCCTTGGTGTGAAGGGGGAGAAGTTGTTGTAAAACAAGGTGGTTAGAAGCTGGAAGAGGTTGACCAAAGACTTGGGCAGTGGAAGAAGAGAGGAGGGAGAAGGCGCCAATGGCTAGAGATAAGTTGAGAGAGAGATAAAGGCCAAAGCTAATTTCAATTATGAGATTCTTTTTTTCCAATTAGGGTTTCCTCCACATATTTATAGAGGCTCACCCTAGGGACCTAAACAACTAAGTTAAAAACCCTAACAAACCAACTAAATCAGTCTTCCTTATCTTCTCGGATTAACCCTTCAGATATATTCCGAATCTGGAGAAGTCGTGAATACTAAAGTTGTAGATCTAGATGTTAGAGATCTTATCCAACTCTTTTGATATTATTCACGTATTTGTAGAATATTCTGCAAATATTTTTATGAAACTATGCAGAGCTGAATTTAGTTAATTAAATAAAATTATAATCTACTAAAACTCTAACTAAACGAAATAACCAAATAAGATAATTAAATTTAACCCATTGGGCCCAATCTCCCTTTGATGTGATTCGGTCTGACTCGGTTTGATTCAAAAACCTTCAAATGAATAATGTTATTTTGATATATCATCAAGTTGCTATTCACAAGATTTGGAAGTAGATTAGAAATTAAATTTCATGATGGTTTCCATCTAGAAGGGCTTTTTGATTTTGAAGAAGATGATAGTATTGATGTAATTTGGAGCATCAGTATTTAATGATTATGAAGAAGAAAAATCAATTGGCATAGGAGATTCCGTGTGTTCCGCATAAAATCCGTCTAGACCAGGGACACGACCAAGCGTTATAGACCTCAAGGTACCTCTTAATTTCTTAGCTAGTAAAAAGTTTGGCCAGCTCATCATGGCAAAAACTCTCAATTTTATGGAGGGTTGGCTGAGTCTTAATATTAGCTTGACCATCAATAGTCCAAATATTCTTATACACTTTAGAAAAACAACTGACAATACCATGTGTATTAGTTTGATACGAACTAACTAGGGGACAATCCGAATCGCAAATTATTCTACACAGTTGAGGAAGAATATTTGCTAAATATTTTATGGATGTCGAAACTAGTTGGAATAGTTTCATAGCTTCTAGATCTTAGACTTTGATATTCAAACCCTTGTCAAATAGAAATGATATCTAGATCTAATCAGGACCGAAAGTCGACGATAGTGTTGGTGGGGTGGGGGGTTGGTTCCATGGACATGTTAAAGCACTAGAAGCATCAATACTAGTTTTAAGCAAAATATTCAACTTAGGATGCTTTTGATTCCTTGTATCTTTCTTGGTCGAATGTCTACAATTCCAAGCAATGACTAACATCGGTCACTAATTTGATAGGTTAGTTCCATTGACATGTTTTTCCTACTTGCAACCATTCTAGGCTTCGTATAAGGTGTGGGTGCCTCCTCCTTAGATTTCTTCTTTATCACTTACCTGATGATCTTGCAGCTTTCTTCACTAGTCTTGGATCTTGTACCATGTTTTCAACCACTCTAGTTGAGGCTACCCTCCTCACGTTCATCCTTGGATAGATAGATTAGCCCATCCTCTGAATAGGCATACTCCAACTGGCTATCCCACATAAGAGCATGGACAACCTTATCTATGAGGACATCATGGCTATCTTTGGCCACCACCAACAACCTCCATAGCTGTAGCCGTCAAAGTAGAGTTATGCCCTCCTACTACTAGATAGAGTGGATCCTTCTCCATACTTGAACCTAGCTCAACCCCAAGACTAGGGTGGTAACACACTCTTAGAGCTAACTGGCTTAAGATTAGCGAATCTCCCAATCGGGTTAGTAAGTGAGTACTTTAGCTTCGGTAGCATGGCGAATTGATTTGACCTAGCCAGGTCCCTTATAGCTGATCACTGCTTCCCCTCATCAGGTTAGTATCCTAGCCCACATCTATAACAAAATCCACCTGCATAGGGTTGGTATTAAAAAATTGCAAACTAGCCCGAGACTATTAGGTCCTTATCGCTCATCCCTTTTTTTGACTTGGGGCTCAAGCTAAGAGGGTTAAGCGCCATCTGGACATTTTTTTACTTTAGCCACACTCAATTGGATTAAAGTAGCATCATTAGGAGCCACATGTCTACTAAGCTTAGTAGAGGTAAAGCTAGTAATACTAGTCAAAGTAGGCCTAGACCTTTCGACTAGATAGGATCAACTTAGCTGCATGGACCAATGCACTAGCCATTTTGGTCCCACCTAGATTCTGGTAAAGCACATGATTTTCTCCAGCCATATCATTACCCAATTTAAGCTCATGCTTGTTTGCCCCCGGCTCGAATATGGCTCAGGCTAGGCTTAGGCTAAGGCTAGACATGGTCATCGGGCGGGTCGGACTTTTCGGGCCAATCGGACTTAAGTATTTGTCCATGGCCCGACCCACCAATCACTCGGGCCAGGCCGAGTTCGGACCGGGCTAGAATAGTCTAGCCCGTTACCGCCCGTTGGCCCGAGATTGGGCTAACTGGTCGGGCCAACCCATATTTTAGCTATTTTTAGAATTTTTTTAACTATTAGCTTATTTTAAAAAATATATATTTATATTCCTCCATTTTAAAAAAAATTAAAAAAAATTAAAATTTTTTAAATGTGTGCTTAAAATAATGCAAAACGGTATAATACCAAAATATTTTTGCTACAAGGCAAATTACTATAGCAGAAGGGCAAAGTACTGTAGCAAATGGGTGGGCTTAGTTGCAGGCCAAACGGGTGGGCTTTCGGGCCGGGTCGGGCGGGCAAAGACCTGGTCTGTGCCACCCATGGGTAGTTTGGGCTTGGGCCAGGCCGGGCCTAAACCGGGTCCGGGCCGGGCTTAGCCCGGTCCAAATTGGGCTGGGTCGGGCCGGGCACGGGCGGACTGGGCCATTTGATCATGTCTAGCTAAGGCACCTATATATTACTATCCCAAGTGGTTCTAGTACCTTGATCCATGCAACAAAGGGTCATACAATAGATCCTCGTTAGAGCTCTCCTTGCCCTGCATTTCATTAGACACATTAGAACACTCCATACTATGAGTGGTCATCGGGGTATCCTTTGGGGCTTGCCATTTAGACGGATCAAGAACGTTAATAACACTGTGATCGATTCTACATAAGCTTGACCTTGTTTTTATTATAGTCGATTCCCACTGAAATGACTTAATTTAATGGTTTTGACATATCAAGATACTCACAACACCTTAATAGGAACCGATCTTCCTAAGAACTTGCCCTAGGGGTCAAAACTTCTATTCATCTCGACTATTTTGCAACACATTAGAATCAACCTTAGCACAATCTTTATCGTCAACTATAATCATATCCAGGATATGCTAAGGGATTGTTCTAGGCCCTTCTTGAAGCCAGCTTATACTTGATGTTGGTTGGGCTATTCTATTCTCCCTTCACCACTTGAGCCCATACTAGAGCTCGTTGGAATGTCACCTTTGAGCTCCTCAAGTTTCCCCATTGTTGGAGAAGCATGGCCATTGGCCAGATCCAGAGGTCTAAGTGGAGTTAGATTAGGGGGGAGCAGAAGCCTCACCCATGTATAAGGAGAAAGACAACCTTGGCCTTGACCTAGCTTCCCTCTCTTCACTTTACTTGCTCCTCGATCAAACTAACGCATGAGAATTTTGTCGTACCTTCTGATCTTATTGATCGATTAACTTTTTAAAATACAAAGAGCCTCCTCTTGATGTATTCTGACCATAATTTTTAACCACAAGAAACTGATGTCAACTTTAGCAACACTGTTATTAAGCAAGCATAGCAACATGGGTACGTTTTGGCTAGGTACCAAAAAGAAAATTGAAGTTTTATTGGGTATGTAATGAGCGTTTTGTCCTTCCTCGTGATTTTTGGGAGATCATTCTTAAGTTTTAGACCAAAATACTACTACAATTAAAAAATATTTTCTAAAGTATATTACTATTCAAACTATTTCCCAAACTACTATAAGAGGGAAAGTGCTATCTCAAACATTAATTCTTAGTGGATTAATTAAATTTTCAATACACTAGAAAACTGTTAAGAAATTGTTCTCTTAGACAAGGAATATTTTTCACTATTTTTTCTATATAAAACGTTTTCAAAGTGAGCGATTTATAAATTATTATATAAAAATTTTGAAATTCAAATTTAAAGGAGCTATGGTCTTTTTTTTTTCAATTCTAAGGGTAGTTCGCTACGGAGAATTACTATGTTATTTCAACTTATAAATCTTTTTCATATTTTCACAATAACATATTTTATAACCAAAACAAATAAACCAGTAGTGCAAAGTTACAATAATCTAAATTTTTTTTTTTATATTTTAGCTTATATCTTTCCTATGAGATCAAATTTAACTCTAGTCAGAATAATTAAGTTCATTTCTCTTTTCATATTCGTGATTACATATTATATGTCCAAAATAAATTTTTGTTACAAAATTAGCCCTTCCAAAAAATATTTAATAAGTAAATCATTTTATTAAGTTAAAATGCATTGACAACAGTTTATGAATGGCCTCTTAGTCGCTGTTACTAACAATTTTTTAGTGTATTAGAAAACTAATATATTTACTAAGAATATAATACGAACCGGATTAGTTCGGATTACATCAAGGGGAGATTAGGCTCAATAGATTGAGTCTAGTTATCTTATTTGCTTATTTGGTTTAGTTAAAGCTTTACTAGGTTAGGATTTTATTTAATTAGCTAGATTCAACTTTGCGTAGTTTTGGAAAAATATTCGCAGAATATTCTACAGACGTCACAATAATATCAAACTAGTTGGATAAGATCGTCAACATATCTACAATTTTAGTATTCACGACTTCTCCAGATTTAGAATCTATCTATAGTGAAACGAAGGATTAATCCGATAAAGATAAGGATGACTGATTTAGTTAGTTAGTTTTATCTTATTGTTTGAATTTTAAATAAATCTAATAATCCGCATGTCGATCCAATCTGCTAAGGATTTTTACTTGTATAAATAGGAGTGGACATGTATTGATAATTATCATTGAATTATTGGAAGAAATCTTAATTTAGCAAATTATTATTTTCATTCTTATCTTTTATCTGGCCGTTAAATCGCTTTTATCTTTCTAAGAGGAGATCTTAGTCATAGAAACATCTCAACCCTCCAAACCCTAACCACCTCGTACTCCAGCAGCCACTCTACAATACGGCCATCTACCATAACCCTTGGCCGTCCGTCACCCACCGATGACCACCACTTCATCGAATATTTACCATTTTGCCCTCTCTGACCTATCTCTATTCACAACATTGGTATCAGAGCTAATATTCCTCAGACAATGGTGAACACGTGAGCCAAAGCTAACCTAGGAGAAATCATGGCCATGGAGGACTAAGAACTCGTCTCCATCCCTATGGAGGTTTCCTCGGCATAACCAGCAATTATCGACGAAGAGTCGCCAGCGTGGGCAAAAGCATTTTTCAAAGAATTTTCGACTGTGTCGAAGGAAAACTCGAAGGAGATCCAAACCACCCTCAAGGACTTTTAGGCCTTGATAGAGGTCTTACTAGTTGCCCTCCACCACCCCGCACCACCTGTGCCACCACCTACCATGGAATAGGCACCATCTCCACCTTCAAGTACTAATAATGGTGAAATCGTAAATACCATCCAAACCGCGGCAACCATCCCTTCTCTGGTTACGGTGGAGAACTTTCTATCCTTGCAGATCAAGCCCTCCATCGTAGCAACATAGGAACAGCCCCCAGCAATGGTTGTGATGCCGTCTTCCCCACCCGTGATAGAAGTTAGGGCCAAAAACCCTAACTTTCCAACAATGATGATCCATGTACTTTTGATCCAAGCCACCACCGTCAGCACCTTCCTTGGATCAACTACACCCAAGCCATGGCCTAAATCGCATGTGCTAAGACCTTAGCTCGAGCCACTTGCAGCTAGGACGAACTATGGCTCAAAATGGTGGGCCCTAGAGCAGCACCCATCATGGGCCCCTCCTCGTGGTAGATGAGACCCACATGAAGATCGAGAACATAAAGTTCGAGAGCGAACGAAAGTTTGAAAACCACTGTGGATACCTTAAGGACAAAATGGTCGGAAGCGTGGTGGGTTGATGCAAATCGGGTCAAATTGGATCACATCAAGGGGAGATTAGGCTCAATGGATTGAGTCTAGTTATCTTATTTGCTTATTTTGTTTAGTTAGAGCATTAGTAGGTTAGAATTTTATTTAATTAGCTAAATCTAACTTTGCGCAGTTTTGGAAAAATATTCGTAGAATATTCTATGGACGTCAGAATAATATCAAATTAGTTGGATAAGATCGTCAACTTACATATCTACAACTTTGGTATTCACGAGATTCAAAATCTATCTACAATGAAAGGAAGGATTAATCCGAGAAAGATAAGGAAGGCTAATTTAGATAGTTAATTAGTTAGTTTTATCTTATTGTTTGAATTTCAAATAAATCAAATAATCTGCATGTGGATCCAATCCGCTAAGGATTTTTACTCCTACAAATAGGAGTGGATATGTACTGATAATAATCATTGAATCAATCAAAAGAAATCTAAATTTAGCTAGTTATTATTTTTGTCCTTATCTTTTATTTAGCCGTTAGATCGCTTTATCTTTCTAAGAGTAGATCATAGCCATAGAAACATCCCAACCATCCAAACCTTAGCCACCCTACAATATGGCCATCCACCACCACCATTGGCCGTCTGCCACCCTCCGGCAATCACCACAACGTCAGTTATTTGTCGTTCTACCCTCTCTGACCTATCTCTACTATTTTATTTTTTTCTTTTCATCCCAATCTTCGATTTAGATAAAACTACATCCATTAGAACCCTAACTCACGAGACGACCTCTGATTTAGGTGAAATTAGAAACTTTACCTAAATTTTTATAATTTTTTTACGGTCAAATCAGTTCAGATCTGGTTCGTAATAGAATATCTAAGAATGATTTTCCTTTTGTAGTAGTTTGAAAAATACTTAAAACAAGGGCAATTTGCAGCAAAAAATCGTTCAATTTTTTAATTGGCAGAAACAGGCCCACCATATATTAAATTGCAATTTTGGGTCCTAACAAATCCTAAAAAAGCTGCCATGCCCTAAAAACATCACCCATCATCTATGTAATTTATACGCATCGACTATACAAAATATACGCTCTAATTTAAAAAAAAAAATGCATATCAAAATTTAAAAAAAAAAATCACATATCACTTAAGTAATTTATACATATCGCCTATAAAAAAAAGGTATACACTATTTTTAAAAGAAATGTCACATATCACCTATGTAATAAATACGCATTGCTTATGCAAAATGTATGATGTAATTTTTAACGATGCGTGCATCAAAATTTAAAAAAGAATGCCATGTACAATTATGTAATTTATATATATCGATTATGTAAAAGATATACTTTAATTTTTAATAATATGTACATCGAGATTAAAAGAGTAAATTAGGCTAAATCAGTGAAAAAATAAAGCCTGAATTTACAATTCAATAAATGGGAGGCTTATTTCTACCCATTAGAAAACTAAAAAGCTTTTTACTACAAATTACTCCTTTAAATAGTATTGTACTTTGAGAATTTTTTTCTTTTTTTTAGTGCAGCGGTACTTTCGCCAGAAATTCGAGCATTCTTTTACAGTTGTTTTGGGGAAGGGAAGGAATGCATTTCTTCGTTTCTCCATCCAAACATTACAAAGAAAAGAACTTTCAAAAAACTATTATTTCATTTCCCTTCTACCAACCAAACACAATCTAACGAACAATTTCTTGTTTCTTTATATTTACTTCCAGATCCTGATTACATTATGAACCGGAGATCCATTTAACTTGCAGCTTGTGGGGTTCCTAAACAATTTTTCCACAAAAAGAATACTAATGTAGTTACATTGCGGCCTTATCATCAGTAATCGAGGATAATTCAATGATATATGTAACTTAACACTATTGTTAGCAACAACAATGCTACGGACCTTCCCCGCTCCAAACTCCAGCCAGAGGATAAATTGTGAGCATCTACGGTATAAATTGCTCCCGTCTTGTCATCTTGGATTTTGATGCTTGAGGAACCTGTAACCAGCCAGAAAAAATAAGCAACTAAATAATGGCTATCTGGATAAAGTTTCTGTTATTTAGCAAAACAATATAGGATTTTTTTTTTCATTTATACAGTTTGTGCTGTATCAAAGAAATATAAAGTCTCATCACTTTGATATACTGCATAAAAGATATAGCATTTCTACTTGGCCTCGTTTGGTAATACAGCAAAGTGATGAGATGGATAATTGCTTAACATGGAAACGAATTCTGATGAACCGTCAGAGTTCATCGAACTCAACTATATAGGTAGCATATCTGCTACTTTAATAAAGAGAGCTCTAATCATCTCTGCTATGCTTCCAGATCTTGAATTTAGACTAAGTAACATTAGAGTCTGCACTGTTGAGTATATAAGACCAGTGATTTTAATATTATCAACTCTGAATTAACATGTACAGACAGCAATTATAAGGAAAAACAACTCTGAAGGTTTTATCTATACTTTCATGTTACCAGTTAAAGACCACTAAACTTTGGTCTAAGTTGACAAACATAGCTCCAGATATAATCAGGTTTATAGTTATAACATATAAGCTTGTGAATGGGGATAAGAAAAAACTTTGAAGTTTCAGAAAATTATTTATATTAACGGTTGCATCGTGTCCATATCCAAAAGTGTTAGGAACTTCAAAAATCCACAAAGAGATGGTATCAAGAAAATGAATTGACTTGTCCATATCCAAAAGTGTTAAGAATTTCAAAAATCCACAAAGAGATGAAGTGTGAGAAAATTAATTGACAGTAACGGGTAATATATTTTCAGCAACTCTCCAATGCCAGAAATAGTGTAGCGATAAAAAAATCTAAGCAAAAAATAAAGATTTTAAGCATTGAGCTCTACAGTACCAGCTTTCAATAAATAATGTCTACAAGAAGTTTTACATGTGGACCACCACCGGAAAGAGATCTAGTTGAGGTAATTTTCTTGCACAGATTTGTTTGTGAAACAATAAAAGATCCAAACCTACAATGGGTTTGGAGAGAGGGGAAAAAGAGAGGAGGAATTGGTGAAGCATTTCTTGATGTCAATGAAAGAGAGGCAAAGCCCTATTTATACAAGATCACCATAAAATAGGATAAATTAAAATGATATATATTCTAATAACTCTAATATCCTCTCAAACTCAAGGTGGATTATAAACCGAGAGTTTGCTAACTAAATGCTCAAAGCCTGGAAGGGGAAGAGACTTCGTGAAAAAATCAGTAATCTGCTCCTTAGTGCTGAGGCAATGGAACGAAATGATGCCAGTTCGGTACTCCTGGTGAGTATAGTGAATATCGATTTCAATATGCTTCGTCCTCTCATGAAAAATAAGATTTTCAGCTAACTTTTAACACTTTCATTGTTGACATAAAGAGGGGTTGGAACGTATAAGGAAACACCCATATCACTAAGGAAACAACAAAACCAAATAATCTCCTTAGCCGCCGCACACATAGCACGATACTCTGACTCAGTACTAGAGAGACAACATATTCTGCTTCTTGCTATGCCAAAAAATCAGGGAGTCTTCTAAGAAAATGCAGAAGCCAGTAGTAGACTTCCAATCATACTTGTTACAAGCATAATCTACATCAAAATAAGCTCGTATAGCTAAGATGGAAGTCAATGACATGAAAAAAAGAGCAAGTGATGATGTCATGTAGGTAATGAAGAATGCATATAAGAGCAGTATGGTGGGCAGATAAAGGAGCCTGCATGAACTAAGTGACAAAACCAACTGCATGAGAGATATCAGGCCGCGTAACGGTCAGATAGACGAGTGCCCCGACAAGTTGACAATATCTGGTTGGATCTGGAAGAAGCGGACTATTATCGAGCTGAAGCTTTACATGAAGCTCAATTAAGGTAGCAACAGGACGAGCATCAGTTATGGTGACACAACTAAGAATGTCAGTAATATACTTCTACTGAGATAACAAAAGACCATGAGATGACTAGGCAATTTGAAAACCTAAAAACTATCGAAGAGGACCAATGTCTATCTTAAACTGATGTTGAAGATACTGTTGAAGAGAGCGGATACCGCGGAGTCATTCCCGTGATAATCATATCATCTACATATAAAAAAAGGATGACCTGACCCTGAGTAGAAGACTGCATAAATATAGATGGCTCAGAGGAGGTCTTCCAATATTTGTAGACTGTAAGAACACTACGAAGTCGATCAAACTAGGCACAAGGGGCCTGCTTGAGTCCATGGATAGCTCATCGCAGTCAACAAATGTGATCTGGGGGAAGAAAGAAACTAGGTGGAGAATCCATGTATACCTCCTCGTCAAAAAGACCAACAAGAAACGCATTCTTCACAACCATTTGATGTAAAGTCCATTAGCGACCGGAAGCAATATCAAGAAGAGTGCAGACAAAAGTCATCCGGGCAACTAGAGCAAAGGTCTCATAGTCTATCTCATATTCTTGAGTAAAACCCTAAGCAACTAGACAAACTTTGTACCTGGCAATGGATCGATCGGGTCGATACTTGACCTTGAAGATCCATTTGCAGCTGACAAACACAATGTCTAGTGGGCGAGGACAACATCCTAAGTACGATCTGCTGAAAGGCCTCAAGCTCTGCAACTCTAGAATGTGGACAACCTCACAGTATGACCTTGGCTAAGGGGTGGAGTGGATGGCTGCAAGAAAGGTGAAAAACTAGGGAGAGTATGCAGCGAAAGACATGAGAAAGTCATACCAGTCAGGAGGGCAATGCTCATGCTTTGGATAACGACGAGCAGATGTAGGAGTTGCCACAGTAGAGGATGGAACTATCAGAGGAATATTATTAGTAGAGGGAGGCTCAGTTGTAGAATAGGAATAGGAGTGTAGAAGTATAAGAGGGTCGGTACTCCTCATGAAGAGCTGGAATCTCAACGAGAGTAATTTGGAGTGGCAAATGGAATGATAGTAAAGAAGTGTCTATGGGAAAAGGAGCATCAGTCAAGTGGGGGGTGATGGTGGGGCTGAGACAGGGACATCCGAGGTGACGAAAGATATCTCTTTCAAACAAGTGACATGGCATAATATTCTGAGACGATGAGCATAAGTTCATAACAATGATGGTCTTTATGCTCAGAACTATATCCTAGAAAGACACGGTTAGCTGTCCGAGGGGACAATTTGTTATATTCACCTGAAGGAAGAAGAACAAAACAAATGCACCCGAAAACACAAAGATGACCATACGAGGGTAAAGTACTATAGAGGCGATCATATAAAGTCACACCATCAAGGACAGATGATGGGATTTGATTGATAAGATAGAAAGCAATGAAAAAGGGCCTTAGCCTAGTAAGAGCGAGAAACAGAGGCCTCAAGGAGGAGAGTACGAGTGTTCTCAAGGAGATAGCGATGCTTTTGTTCAGCAACTCCATTCTAAGCAGGAGTATAGGGGCATGACTACTGAGGTAGGGTGCCGACAAAAGCATGAATAGAATGAAACTCAGATGAACGATACTCACGAGCACTATCAGATCGGAAAATCCTAATAGATTAGCCGAACTGAGTACGAACACAAGAAATAAAAGAGAAAAATATAATGTAACCAGAGTCAGAAAGTTGAATAATAGAAATAAGACTCATGGTTAGACTAGGAACAAGCCAGACATCAAATAAAGTAAGACAACTAGTAGAACCCATGAAGAGGTGATGTAACCAATGTGAGAGATAAGACAATAGGTCCCATCAGCTGTGTGAATATAAGGAAAAGCGAGTGGGGTAGGTGTAAGACTTGTAATAATAGAGAAGTCACCAATCATATGATGTGAGGCACCCGAATAAAAAATTCAAGGTTTGTTCATACTAGAGGGCAGAGGCAGTAGAGGTAGAAGTAAAGACGCCAATGAAGCTGAAAGCTCCATGGATGAGCTGCTAAATCTGATGGAGTTGCACACTTCTAAAGGTGGGATCAATGGAGTGAAGAGATGGATCGGTGCTTGGACCAGCAGTCAAGGAAGACAAGTGACGACTCTTGACCTTACTTGATCCCCCTTTGCCAAAATAGGGAACAAGCTAAGGATGAAGTCGATGGCAGTGAGCGACAAGATGACTAGGACGGCCACAATGAGTGCACATAGGTCGCAGTGACTGATGCTCTCATCCAGACACATGAGTGATGCAGGAAGCAATAGAAATGTTAGGCTAGACTCATATAGGGACGAGTGTAGCACCAAGCACACTCTCTATAGCGACAGAAGGCTGTGTAGGCATAACCTATTAAGAAGGTAAGAGACGCTGCCTAAGCTCCTTAGCTTGTACCTTAGCTATGGCACTGTCCAGGCTTGGGAGAATGGAGCAGTACAAGAAAGTGAGATCAAATTCCAGTTGAAGGGCAAACAAGAACTCCATCAAGTGATCCTCATCACGATGGCACTGAGCAACTACCAAGTCAGTAGGGCAGAAAGTAAGCTCTATTGATGTGAACTCACGCCAGATGTCAATAATACGGGCATAAAAATCCTAGATAGAGAGCTAACCTTGTCTGGCCTCATGAGCATCGCGATGGAGTGGAAAGCGACGCATTAGACTCAATGAAACAAATCGACTAAGATGGGTCCAGATGAGCAAAGGACAAGATCTAGAGCTGAGGCCGAAATGATTGATCAACCTGTAGAATGAAGTAGGTGCATACCTACATCTCACGTAGGGCCCACTTATCATACTCTGGAGACGAAACCTCCAACTAAATAGTCTTGAGTGTGGCAGACTTGGAAGAAGTGTAGTAGTTTGGATGATAGTGCGAAGGGGAGCACACCCCACAGATATGCCGTCAATGTGCGACATCACCCGCAAAGGATGATTTCAATGGAAGAGGCCTATGTGATCCTATCCCGTTGAGTGACAAGTAGAAATCTGACTAATAATTCACTCTGACGACCGACTAGGTGCTACAGTCCCTTTTGGTGAAGATGAGCTTCTATCTGATTTGATTATTTGGACAAAAATCAGCATGAAATTTGTGAAGATAAGTGGATCGATCTAACCATTGGATTGATCTGAGATTTGGATATGTTGTTCCTTTATGAGTTAGGAATCCAAAGTAACTAAAATCACGACGATCAAATGTGTAGATCGAAAGTTATGTATAAAATAATGACCGAAGGTCAGGAGATAGTAGAATGGACGTGGAATACGTAGTTAGAGTTATGAAAGATGATTATGATATGATGGATAGATTAGTGCTTGGAACTAGATAAAGGGGGGAGAAGAGAGCTTCCAAGTATAGCTGGTTACTAGAGAAAGGAGGGAGAAGTGATGGAGGATTAGCCTCAGCCGTAGACGAAAATTTGAGTTGGATACCAAGGGGGAGGAAGGAGGAAGGAGAAGATGGCTCAAGCCTATATGAAAACCAATTTCAATATTCAATAATTAATAATCCAAAGAGGCTACTTTTTCACATATAGAGGCTAACTAAACATCTAAAAACCCTAATAAATCCTATTACAACTCAACTTTCCCATCATGTGTTCGAACGCATCCAATCACATTTAAACGACCAAAACGCGTTCTTTGTATGTGCGAACATGAGATCAGGCGTTCAAACAGCCAAAATACATTCTTTTTATGTGTGAATGTAAATCAGGCGTTCAAATGTCATTTCGAATGCACCTGCCAGAAACTATTTTATTTTTCTAAAACATAAATAGAAATTTATACAAAACCTCTGTCTCTAAACGCCCATCATGTTGCCGCCTAAGCTTGGCCAAAATCCAAACTGGTTGCTCAGGCAACCAGCTCGAGCAAATCAATCCCCACAATGATATTAGGTCTAATCTTTGCCTTCAAAACTGACACATGAAACACCGGATGAACTCGTGTCCTCTCGAGTAAGTTCAACAAATATGCATAGGCCCAACCCTCACCTTGACACTATAGGGTCTAAAATATCGAAAGGATAGCTATTGGTTCATTATGGGCCTTATTGTGCCCGTACATAAACCAAATCTCCCACAACAAACTCTCGCTCGTGATGTCCTCAATCATAAATTTATTTCATGCAGTTTTGAGCTGTTACGAGATGCTCTTTTGTTACGGTCACTTTTGGTGGATATGATTTTCTATCTGATTTGATAATCTGGATAGAATTCAGTACAAAACTTGCAAAGGTAATTAGATTCGATTTAACCGTTGGATTGATCTAAGATTTTGGTATGTTTCAACATAGAACTTGCTCGATATTTGCATCTCGGATGGTTTAGTAGTGGCTAGCTGCATCATTAAAGCATCATCATTGCAGCTAGGCAACCCCAAGAGAGGTTGCAAGGTGGCGCCTTGCTGTGGACGTGCTCTATCCAATCGGACCCCTCTACCATCGGATGGACGTGGAATACGTGGCACATCTCGTTGAAATCAAAGGTCACGAACCCGAGGCTCTACAGCCACTGAGTCCCCAATACAACGTCCGTGCCGTGGTGTGCAATTGGATACAAATCTATGACAAATGTATGGCCCTGAACTCGAACTTGAATTGCATTTGTATATGTCATTAGCTCTAAGCATCATACTATCACCGATGGTGACGTCGAATCCCACAGTCGGCTTGGAAGTGAGTCCAATCTTCCTAACTAGCCGCTCGTCAAAGAAGTTGTGCATGCTCCTTGTGTCAATAAGGATACGCACTATATGCTTCTTTATCAATCTGTCCATGCGAACGGTCTTCGGAGGTGTTGCAGATGCGAAGTAAGCGTGGAGAGAAATACTCGCTCTTCCTTATCAATCATGTCCTTCGTAACACCCTCATCATCAATGAAATCGTCTTCCTTAGCCTCACAATCAATAAGCATCATTGAACCGGTTCGTTGTATCTAAAACACAACCCTTTGGCCCTTCACGCCTCTATCTAGGCTGGTGTGATAGCCCGTATAGGACTCTAGGAGTTGTCTTCACATATGAAGAAGTGCGAAGAGAAGGTCATGCTACATCTGCACCGGGGAAAGTCTTTGGCTGGTAAACTTAGCCACTGGGACCGCCCGGTTTCACCTGCTATTTGTTAACCCATAGGTGCTTTATATGGCCTCCTAGTGCTCGATGTTTGTCTTCTATAAGCAAGGCGTCCTCCACTGCTTGCCCTAGGTTCAGCGGACGCAAGACACAAACATCAGCCTAAATTTCTTGCCTCAATCCAGCAATAAAGGTGGCTTTGAGTTGCCAGTCTATCCAAGGTGGTACACAACGACTAGACACCAGTTTGAATTCTTCCTGGTAAGCCTCACCATTGTCTTCTGTACCATCTTCGTCAATAAAGCATCAAAATCCTCATACTGTTGTCTTCTATGTTCGGGTCGACAATGGTAGATGTAGAAGGAAATGCTGTGTGCGCATGGTCCTCTTGCCCTTTGTTGCCCAATATAAGATTTGTAGAATTCCACTCTCCCATGCGTGTGGATGTCTTCCCTTCTTCTCTTCTAGCCGCCATAGATCTAGTTGTTGACATCATTGCGAATGCGTGCTAAGGAAAGGTCACTCTAATACCAACTTGTTACGATTGCTTTTCGTGGATATGATTTTCTATCCGATTTAATAATCTAGACATAATTCAGCACAGAATGTGTGAAGGTAACTGGGTTCAATCTAACCGTTAGATTATCTAAGATTTTGATATGTTGTTCCTATATGAGTTAAGAATCCAATGCAACCAGAATCACGACGATCGGATAAGTAGATCAAAAGTTACGAATAAAATATTGACCAAAGGTCAGAAAGTAACGGGATAGATGTGGATTATATGGTTAGGGTTATAGGAGATGATTATGGGTATAGTGGATGAATTAGTGCTTGAAACTAAATGAGGGGGGAGAAAGGAGCTTCTAGGTATGGCTGGTTGCCAGAGAGAGAAGAGAGAAACGATGAAGGATTAACCTAGGTCGTAGATGAGAATCTGAGTTGAATACTAAGGGGGAGAAAGGAGGGAGAAGATAGCTCAAGCATAGATGAAAACCAAATCCAATATTCAATAATCAATAATCTAACGAAGCTACTTTGATAATTTGGACAGAAATTAGCACGAAACTTACGAAATTAACTAGGGTCAATCTAACCGTTGGATTGATATGATATTTGGATATTTTGTTCCTTTGTCAGTTAGGAATCTAACACAATAGGGATCACAATGATCGAATAAGTAGATCGAACAATACATACGAAATAGTGACCAAAGGTCAGAAGACAGTGAGATAGACGTGTAATATGTGGTTACTGTTATGGAAGATGATTATAGTACGGTGGATGGATTAGTACTTGTAAGTAAATGAGAGGGGAGAAGGAAGCCTCTAGGTATGGCTGGTCGCTAGAGAGAGGAGGAGAAGCGATGGAGTATTAACCTCAACCGTAGACGAGAACTTGGGTTAGATACCAAGAGAGAGGAAGAAGGATGGAGAAGATGGCTCAAGCCTAGGTAAAAGCCAATTCTAATAATTAATAACCAAGAGAGGATGCTCTTCTATATATATAGAGGCTAGCCAAACATCTAAAAATTCTAAACAAATCCTATTATAACTCAACTATAAACAAGTCCTATCACAACTTAACTTTCCAATCGTGCATTCAAACGCATCCTAATCGTGTTTGAACGGCCAACACGTATTCTTTGTATGTGCGGACGCGAGATCAGGCGTTCGAACGGCCAAAATGCAACCTCTGTTTGTGCAAATGCAAATCAGGCATTTGAAAGCCATCCATTTGCATTCGAACGCACCTGCTAGAAATTATTTTATTTTCCCAGAACATAAATGAAAATTAATACAAATTGAAGCGATTTCACTATGCTCCTAAATCAAGAACCACAACATCCTTCAATCTCCTCAATATCTAATCTCTGTCAATCAACTCTAAGTCTACCTTAGATCGATCTGCTACTGCTGCTCTGTCATAAGTCTGCAACATCGATGCCGTCCATGCGTACACCGCCTCAAAAGGTGTCATCTGAATAGAATAATGATATGTAGTTTTATAAGACTACTCTGCCTATGGAATCAAAGGTCTCGAGCGGTAGGCTTTGCAACTCCATGACAAAGGTATGACCATGAACTTAAACCTGAATTGCACTACATATGTCGTCGGCTCTACGCGTGGTCCTCTTGCCCTTCGTTGCCTGATGATAGATTTACAAAAATCCGCTCTCCCGTGCGCATAGATGTTTCCCCTTCTTCTCTTCTTTGGGCCGCCAGATCTAGTAGTTGACATCATTGTGGATGCGTGCCAACAAAAGCTAGCTCTGATGCCAACTTGTTACGGTTGCTTTTGATGAAGATGAGTTTCTATCCGATTTGATAATCTGGACAAAAATCAGCACGGAAATTATAAAGGTAACTGGGATCGATCTAACCGTTGGATTGATCTAAGATTTAGATATGTTGTTCCTCTATGAGTTATGATTCCAATGCAACCAGAATCACGATGATTGGATGTGTAGATCGAAAGTTACATATGAAACAATTACCGAAAGTCAAGAGATAACGAGATGGACGTGGAATACGTGGTTAGGATTATGGAGGATGATTATAGTCCAGTGAATGAATTAGTGCTTAGAACTAGATGAGGGAGGAGAAGGGAATGATACGATTCGGACTTCACCGAGGATGTCTCGAGCATGGATACACTTTAGAGTTGTCTTTTATTCTTGTTTTAATGTTTAATTCCTAAGAAAATAAGTTTTCTGTAAGTCGCGTTCGAACGCGGGTGGAGTGCGTTCGAACGCACTGTGAACGCCTGCATCGCGTTCGCAAATTCAGAGAAGTGGGAAATAGGCGCGTTCGAACGCTTGCATCACATTCGCAAATCCAGAGAAGAGCGAATTTGGTGCGTTCGAACGCGGTTGGGCGCGTTCGAACACGGTCGGCGAAATTATATTGTTTAGAGTTAATTTTGAGTTGTTTGGTTAACTTCTAAAAGGAATGTGGATGGCAACCAAAGGTTATTATTGAAGAATTGAGTTTTGCCTTACCTCCTTCGTCTTCTTCGCTCTTGTTCTCTCAATCCCTGGTGACGCCGCTTTTAACCTCCCTTGACTGACCAATCACTCTAGACCCTTAGGGGGCGGCCTTCTTCTCCCCCTTCTTCCAATCTATCCAACACTTGCCCTAACCCTTCCATCACCACTTTTCACCGGTGCCACCCCACAAACGCCGGTCCGCCTCCAACCATCATCACCTAGGATCTCGTGTCTCCATCTATGGATCCTGATCAGACCACCCTGATGTTCGTCCACTAATCGGACGATATCTCGAGATCCCCATAACCAATTTGCCTGAAACTTGATTTGTTGGAAAACTCTTTTCTGGGGCTACAACATATCCAAATTTCACATAGATCCGACGGCGGCATCTTTTGGGATCTTATTACAATGTTCCGTGCCAAATCTATATCAGATCAGATCAGAGAATTTCAACAACATCGGACTGAAATTACTATTTTCACAGTGAAGAGGCAATAGTAATTTCAGTCCTCAATCAACAATTGCCTCTTCACTGTTTGGATGAACGGAAGCAAAGAGTGTAGCCTTTACTGAGCTTGAATGAGAGGACGAGTAGTAGCACAGCCATTGGAGGACGGCTTCACTTATAGCAAATGGAGAGCAATAGTGCGACAGGGAGAGTAGCTGCATAGTCGTTGAAAGTTGGCTACCAGTGGAGGTCACCGACAACTGGAGTGGAGTGAAGACAGAGCTCACCAACGGCAGCAGCAAGCTTTTGGTTGGAACTAAGCTTGAGGAAGGTGACAAGTGAAGGAAGGAGCTCACTAGTGGCAGCTAAGAGATTAAGGGAAGCGATGAAGCTCAAACTTCCCCTCTAATGGTTGCGCTCTCGACTAAAAAAGGGGAGTGATGACCTTCTCTTCGATGGGAGGGCTTGAGCTGTGAAATCAGGGCAACCGGTGAAGGAGGCAGTTGAGAGAGCTTATCAGCGGCAACAACAAAGTACTTGGTTGAAACCAAGCTAGAGGAAGGTGACCGGTGAGGAAAAGGAACTGCCCCTCTAACAACAATGCACTCGACAGGAAGGAAGGTGCGACAAACAGCGATGAAGTCCTCTAGTGGAAGAAAAAAAAAATTTGATGCTCGCTTCGAACAGTGAAGTCCAAAGGCAGCTGAGAAAAAAACTTAGAGATCGGAGAGCTCTAATACCATGAAAAAATAAAAGATGCAAACTTAGAATGGGTTTGGAGAGAGGAGGGAAAGAGAGCAAAGGATTTTGGTGAAGTATTTCTTGATTTCAATGAAAGAGAGGGTTGAGCCCTATTTATACAAGATCACCAAAAAATTAGATAAATTAAAATGATATATATTCTAATAACTCTAATAGTTTGCATCAAAACGGAACTGCAGTCAATATTTACTATTTTATTGTTTATGGACTTCATTTGCAAGAAGTGAAGTAAAAGGAAAAAGTTTCTTCGATCGAAGATGATAATGATTTTGTTGAATAGGGCCAATATTTACAAGAAAAGAGTTGATTCCAATAAAATAAAATAGAGTTAAATGCATTTTACCCCTACAGTTATGCATAAAATTACTCTACCCCTTATATAATTTTTTGTACTAATTCACTTCGTTTGATTAAAGTAAAATTGTTCAAGTTCCCATTCTAATTGACAAAGCCCTGCCTAAATTACCAAAATGCCCTTCTATATTTGTTAGACAAACTGATTAGGGGGTTTTGTTAATTTGTTATATTTGTTATAATGCGGTACTTTGGTAATCTGGGTAGGCTCTATTAGGACGAAAACTCTCACAGTTTTACTTTGGCTATAAATATACAGAGTGAATTACTACAAAAAAACTTATCTAGGGAGTTAACATTTGTGGGCTGTAACCCTAAAATAAAACAGAAACAACAATAGATCAAGTTGTCCAAAAATGCAAATGATCAGTGGGCTGTAACATGAAAACTAATGCAATCTTACGAGTTAATATTTGTAATTAAGATAGCTCATTGAGTATAGTATATTGAGATGTTGTAACAAGTGCAAGATAACATTCAAAATAGTTAGTATGAGAAAATTGATGTCCAGTATATGACTTACAGTTGTATTCTGTCCACCCAATAACTTGATTTTCCAAGTCGTACAGAACTAATTTGTTAGCAAGGACTAGATCTGCAAGATAAGATCAAGCATTACTATGAATTATCCAACAAAATGAAAAATAAATATATCTGAAATCAGTCAAGCAGATAACTAGAGTACAAAGTTTCTTCATTGCATCATAAATTAGAATCAATTGATATTGTACAATTGAAAGCATGTTTTCCTTAAGACATTAGGCCCATTTGCTTTGAGATTAAGGAAAAAATATAGAATAGTTATTCTAAATTCTTATTCTTAAAATTAGAATAGGGTGTTCTAATTAAGGTTCCCAATATCGGGATTGAGATTAGTAACGGCCGTCCAGAAAAATGATACATATCAGCCGTATCGGCCATTCGTATCGAATCAGATTATTTTTTAATTACATAAAATTCTAAATATTATTTAGAAATACAGAAATTTTTTTAAAAATTTAGAGAAAATGACAGAAATATAAGAAAATAAAAATTACTCAAATATGAAACCTAAAAACTTTTAAAATGTATTAACTTACACAAAATTTAAAACTTTGATGAATACCGAGCTGATTCTCATAAATTTTTATGGTCTTCATCTTCATAATCACCATAAGTTTATAAATAGTGAAACCTAAGACCTGATGCTCATAAAAAGTGATTTTGTCATACTAATCATATTGTATGGATCTTATTATATGATTTGTGTCTGAAGAGGATAATAACCAACATATAAATCTTGTATTTGAGAATACTAAAGATACTAAGGATAATAACTAGCATATGGATCTTGTGATGGCTTGAAACAATAAATATTTGATGTACCCATAATCATAGAAAATAACATTCTCATGACGATATCGCTGATATGTATATACATCCTCAGTTTTTCTGCCTTTAATCCTTATACCTCCTTGACTTTCCTCAGCAAATGTAGATAAAATGATCTTACCACCAGCTATATCATTAGAATAATGACTGGCACTGGTAGGTACATTATCCCTCACTAAGGTACATTATCCCTCACTATTGAATGACTTGTATTAGCCTCTGCCCTCATTTTGTGGTCTCCTCTAATATCTCATCTAACTATGAATTATCTCTATCATCTAATAGCTTGTCCTCTATTTCTCTGATCCATGGAGTCAAGGGGTCCTCTTCATTAAAAACATGATTTAAATTATTTAGTTGTTCATTTTCTACATTTTTTCTTAAATTTCTTCCTCAATCTTATAATATAATGACAAAAAACTAACTTCTTTAATCTTTTTATTGTCAATCATTTGCGTGTTTTGATGTAGATTAAAGAGAAAGTAGTCTAATTTCTTTCACACTATGATGAAGACACAGTTTGACTTAAAATATTTTATGCTATTGGTGCCAAATTTGGTATCTCCTCTCATCTATAGATAGACCACCATTCAGCTAGAGTGTTATGTGATATAGCTGTAGCAACTTTAGCAGTACTGAAATGCATACTGATTATATTAAAAGTTAAAACTTGAAATAAATAATAATAAATTATTTAATTAAATTATAACTCACTTCTTTATCACAAAAGATTTGTTTATAAATATTGGGCTCAAACCTGCTGATTATCTTCCTAACTCCTAACAAAATTTCACTATCATTATTGACATTTGTAGAGAATTGAAATTTTAAATTAAGAAAATCCCTTGTAGAAATTTAAAATTTATAAGTATCCAAATTTTTCAATATTCATAAATAAAAGTAAATTAGTAAATTAAAACTTATCTTCTACTACTTTTTATAACTTTTGCCTATATTTTTTTTATTGATTCTTTTGCTAAGTCTATTGTCTTATATAAGAAACTCATCTCAGACTTGTTATCACTGTCTACAAGTCATAACACTTTAATAAGAAGCTCAAATACTACGGTGGCAATTGTAGTATCATTTCAAAATGCATTTTCAAGAGTAATAACGAGTAATAAATCTAGTGACACCGGGTCTAATGATCTCCTTAGTCCCTACCACTACTTATCTACCTAAGTAAATTAAGAACTCAACCATGATTATATATAAAATTAGTCAACCTCTAACCTTTATATATGACTATATCAATTTCAAGCTCCTTTCCTCTATCTTTTAATATTAGATCAATATAACGTACAGCACATGGCGTCTAATATAAATGAGGTTATTTTATCATAAGTAAATTTTCAACAGCTTTATAATTGGCTCTATTATCATTAACCACTTTGGCTACTCGTTTTTCACCGATTTCTTATACCACCTCATCCATCAACTGACAAATATAATCTGCATTTTTGAAATGAGTATTAACATCTATAGACTTTAAAAATATTATCACATGCTTGAGTATACTAAGAGATTAAGTATATTTTTTCTGTTTTGTGTTACTTTACCTATCACACATTAGTGTACAACCAAATTTATCCCAATACTGTTTAAATATCTTAATATAAGTACAAAGTTCATCTACTACTGAGTCAAAATATTTGATAGCAATATCATTTGAACTAAGAGACAGAACACCAGCCTCTATTGATTGTATAACATCCACCATAGTATGATAATAACGACTATCAACTATATTGAAAGAAATATAAATGCAGAAGAAAAATTTAGAGATAGCCTACGAATGTATTTCTTTGTATTTGGGCTAAGGTCAAAGTATTAAACCATATTTTAGTCAAAGATTAAAGATAAAAATGATAATAAGATATATAAGTGTATATGATAACTAGCATTACCTACTTGGACTCTTGTATTATACTTTTATGGGTCATCTTTAGCATGAGAATCTCTAATAACATCCAATCATCCTTCTATGATAGTAAGAACTAAGAACTACTTTTAGTCACACAAGCCAACTAAAGAACTAGCAAGACAACTAAATAATTTACCGTCTTGAATGATCATGTTTATCAGAATTAAAACTGGTAGAAATAAGACAAGTAAATATATCACATCGAAGGCAACAATTTTAATCTGTCAAGCTATACAGTGACAACCAAATTGTTAGATCAGATTTTATCAACCTCTATGTAATGGGGCATATGGCATAAGATAACATCCTTTTGTAATAAAATTTCTAATTATTGGTCAGTATCTTCGGTAGTGTAGTGAATCAATAACCCTAGTAAGCCTCAGGAGAGGTACATGATCTGTGACAATTCTGCATCTCCTCTCCATCTTTTTTCTTTTTCCCAATTGCTTCACATATCTTCTCTTTTGATTTTTCTTTCATCTACTCGATTCATCAAAGCATAAGACCAGTATTATATTGCAGTCTAGAACAATAAATCCTTCTCCACAAAAAGTTCAACTTGTGAACTCCTCATCACTGTCGAATGTTTTGAGCAAGCTATTAAACAAGCTTGTTCACAATTCCCTTCATGCAGGACAGATCAGCTCTTCTTCACTCTAGGCCGTCCTACATTGCCGCAATACCTCTTCTTGCTTTGGCTAGTAGCTTTATGTACCCTCAATTGGTTCTCCACTTCTCTCATCGCTTCATCCTTGATTGGGAGCTTGATTTGTGGCTGAAGTTAGATTTAAACAACAGAAATTCGACTATTGACTGAAAAAAAGGTGACAACTAAAGACTATATACTTGTATCCAGATAATTATATTACACTAAGTAATTCAGACATGAAGAGAGTTCAGAGTTCAGAAGACTTCATAAGTTGCATACCTCCCAAAAGAACAACATCTTTCCCATCCTTAGATTGAATTCCTCCGTTTTGAAAGCCAACACAGTACACATTTTCCTAGTAAAGATAGCAAACATTGAAATATCTCACACAGCTCACAAATATGACAAATAGATGATGAAAGAATGAGTGTTTGAAGTAAGATCCAGTGAGAACTCTCAAATATCACAAACATATTAAGAATGGATTATGAAATTACATCTAGAAATTACATCACAAACATATTAAGAACTCTCTAGTCGGGCTTCGGACCCTTAGTGTTGGAGGAGGGGCCTCCATGGCCGCCGGCCATGGAGCGCGCCTTGCTGCCCCCATCAGCCACCTTGGCTGCGGGGCGAGCTACTCCCACTCCCTACGGGGGAGGACAGGTGATGACTCCACCGCGGCTTGGGTTACACCCATCGTCGTCAAGCCGAGCCGAGCCCTCCTCCTCCTCTTTCCCTTCCCTTCCCTCCGACCAACCATCCTTCTTCCCCGGCGAGGGTCGGCGGCTAGCGCCAGGCCCTCCTTCTCTTCCCTCTTCCTCCGTCGAAGATGGAGGGAGATGAGCATTGGTGGGCTATAGGCCGCAACCCACCAACCCTGATTTGTGTGGGCTGCGGGTCGCAGCCCACCAACCCAGACCTTAGGTGGGCTGCAGGCCGCAGCCCACCAACCCTCAGGCCTTTAGTGGGCTACGATCAGATCGTAGCCCACTAACCTAAAGATTTGGGTGGGCTGCAGACCACCAATCAAACCTTGGTGGACCCCCAGCCCACCTCAGCCAACTTTGTGGGCTGCAGTTGGGCTACAACCCACCAAGGCCTCTCTTGCCCTATTGGGTTAAGTTTGAGCTAAACCCAACACCCCAACCTAGCCCATTTGGGGCTATTTGGACCCTATAGCCCCATTTATTTTTTCCACCTGATTTATTAGCCTAACCACTCTCCTAAAGACAAATTATTATCACCTAATTAGTGTGAATTTTAGGATGACATGGAACTCACCCTAGGGGACCTTTGACTCATATATATGCCTAAACTTAAATTATCTAATAAGGTAATTAATTCTATTAATTCGCTAATTTTATGTATGGCTCTACTTGCGTGAATTAATAGAATCGACACTGCGTGAGGAGGATTTTGGGATTCCAAAGGAGCTGGCTAACTGAGGAAAACTAGAGTATTGTGGAAAACCCCCAGGCGAGTAGAATTTATACAAGTCTAAAATAATATAATTATAGCTATTATACCTTCTATGACATTGTAGGAATGTTAGTATTAGTACATGCATCTAGTGTGTTATGATGTATCTTGACATATATAGTTATTGCTAGTTTACTCATCATGATATTATGAAAATGTTAGCATATGCATTAGTGTAATGATGCTCTACATATATCATGTATGATAAACTCTTGCATAAATATCTGTTGTGAATATAGAATGTAACGATCATGATGACTATGACATGCCATACACTCACAGACACTGCACCACTTCTACCTATCATTAGTAGTCGGGTTCTAACTAGGCAGTGCCCCTACTCACTCAGCCCAAGGTTAAGGATAGAGCGTATCATATATGACTATACTATTAGCAGCCTACACCTAAGGTCAGAAACCTGTGTGACATTTAGGTAATTATATTGCATAGTCAAAACTAAATTATGATGATAGAAGAACATGATTGTGAGGCGGAGATATATCTCTAGCGGTACCCGACGACGCAGGGTTAGGGTATCCATTAATGAGCCGAGAGCTCCCGATTCTCCCGCTGCGAGCGGTGATGATTTAGAAAAAGTGAGATATGGGCTCACAATTTGGGCCCTTAGTCTGATGGCCACAACAACCGGTCACATACAGTGTCGCTATGCATCTGTGGGTGATATTACTACTAAATGTATACATATCCCTCCACGGTATATGAGATGATGGATGATTATGTGATGGGTGATTTTCTTGAGAATATCTACACTATGTGGTGAATGGCTCGGTGAGCTATGATAAAATATGATTAATGCCTTGGTGAGCATGAAATGACTAAACTATTCTTTTATTACTAAGTATAATATGTAAACACTATGATTGAGATTTGTATTAATAAAAGATTGTATCAAGCTTTAAATCTGTGCGGACTTATTCTAATATGATTAGGATTTGACATGTTCTAGGATAGTGACGTATTGATTGCATTGATTTAGTAACTCATAATAAGTCATTTAAACAAGCGTATTGTTATTGCTAGCAACTATAGGCATGCATTGGATATACACTTGTGATTTTATTGTTATAGATTATATGGATTCTACTCGCTAGGTTGTGTGCTCACCACATCTTGGTGGCATCATTTTAGAGCTAGGGAAAGCAGGTGCAAGTAGCGAGGAGTATCTGCCTTTTTATTTCAGTTATGTCTTATGTCTATTAGTTGTATTGAGCCTCTACGAGAGTGTTATGATTGGCGTTGTATTTTGGACTTTAGAGCTGTATTTTGGATGTGTATCTTAAAGGCTTGTTGTGACTTGTCGAACTTGTATCCGAACTCATATTATTGAGATATTTATGATATGAACCTATATTGCTTTGTGTCTTGTAAAAACCTATTACTAACAGGTCATGTGGTGCACCGCATGGGGGGATTTACCAATGCAACAAGGTTCCAAAAATTGGTACCGAGATCAAGATCCGCTGTCCAAAAAAAAGATACGTATCGGCTGTATCGGCCATATCGGTCGTATTGGCCATCTGTATTGGATCGAACTATTTTAATTAAATAAAATTCTAAATATTATTTAAAAATATTGAGAAATTTCTAAAATTTAGAAAAAATTACAAGAAAATAAGAAAATAATAATTACTTATATATAAAGCCTAAAAATCAAATTTCCTCTCTCCTCTCTCTCTCTCTGCAGTAGGCTGTTGCTGTAGACCTGTTGTAGCTGCCTGCTGTAGCAGGAGCAGCTACAGGGTGCTGCAGCTGCCTACTGCAGCCCTGTAGCAGGCCTACTACAGTGCCAAAACCAGTCACTAGCTCGGATTGGCCGATCCCAATCCGTTTCAGCTGATCCCAGCCAAAACTGGGATCTATGACTCACAACACCATATTTTTAATCAATAGATAATAAGGAGCATCTCAAAAGCTGGAAAGAAAATAAAGGAAGAAAAAATCATTAGTATTTCTCTCAAAGGAAAAAATATGGTGTATTCAAAACAAATGGCTATGACATAATAACGCATATTTATATTTAGGACAACATGACATCAGAAGTCTGTCCACCTACTAAGGCTTCAAAATTGCTGAAGCATGGTGGTTGCATGATAGGCATGTCCAGCAACATCTGTCCATGCAATACTTGGGTGCCAAGGTGTGTTGACACAGAAACTGTGTCAGCATGTACCATGCAAGTTTTGGCCTAACCAGTCTCCACCAATACACCCTAGTGCCAGGACAAGTAAATCTATATGTGGAAGACTTTAATTACCTCATTCTGGAAAAGATAATCATGTGGATATACGTTCAATGAAAGTGAGTTCTCAAAATGAAAGACGACTTCTGGAAAACCATCATCTACACTGCAATGAAATGTGCAGAAAAAACAATAGTAAGAAAACAAATTCTAAATTTGACCTTAGTTTAATATAAACAGCATTACCACAAGAAAGGTTGTACAGTTTCTTGATCAAATGTAATCTTTAATTCCAATCCTTTCACAGCAGAAATCTCTATTATCTATTAACCCTATTAACTATATCAGAACACATGGTTGTATGCAACACTGGTAAAAAAGAAGCTAAGGATACTAAATCCCAGAATTCACCTGCTCATGCTCTATTCTTCTTGCATAAAAGGTCCTCAATCTATCTGACTACAATGTTGGTTGTGCAAGGGATTATAAGTCTAGACATCAATAAGATACAAGTTAAACTACCAAAGTCTGTGAAGCGGGACAAACATGCAAATATCATAAATTAATAGAAATCAGCATAAAGAACAGCTGTGTATATGCCTGATGTTCAAGCTCACAGGATTGTTCTCAGCAGTCAACAACTGGTCTATTGTGAATGAGTATTTTCTCTAAAAGACCTCATCTTGGTCAAGGTGTCCATGTCCAAAAGATCCAAGGCTTGACCTTATGCTAGCATAAGAGAGGGTAATCATGTCTTGTGCACATGGGAGTACTACCAAATATATATCACTATGATACTTAGAAATAAAAGCCAAAGTTGCATTGTATAATTCACACACAGCAATAGATGGAACAAGCAAGATACCAAGTGTAAATCTGATGTTTCACAAGTCCAAAGTTTAAGTTTTAGGGAAAGAAAAAGAAAATTACCAAGATAACTATAAAGTTTTATAAGTAGACTTTATAGGCATGCTCAATGATAGGTAATTAGTTAAGCTATTAGGTAACAGCCATCAATATATATCATTTCTTTAACACATTATCTCACATGCAGAATGTGTATCCCCGCTCATGGATAAATGATAGTTATGAGAATGTACGACCACCCTATACTGTACCATAATAGATAATACAAAATAGATATTAAATAGAGCTATATGAGTTTTCAACCCATGACCCCTAGAAAAGGTGGTTTTGGTACCTAGTTAGATAACTAGTTAACCTAAAAGTTTTAAGCAATTAGATAACAAAACAAAAAAGTAAGCTTAGGCCATGAGTTAAGTTTCATTTGATATCAAGGTTAGGTTGAGATATCTAACTGATTTTACTGATAAGAGTAAGACGAGTACAATACATTAAATGTATCATCATTTATATAAATAGTGAGAATTGAGTTTTTCCCCTCAAATAATGGCATACAATATTATTTTAGCAAAATATAGATATTACTCTCTACCAAGGTTAAACAAGTTGATATTATTATTTCTTTAAATAGTTTTTTTTTTCTTTTTGCTATAGTCATATGCTCAGAAGTCATTATGAATGTTGGATGGGATAAGGAATTTAGGTCAAATTAAAGTTCCCTTAATTTTTCCTTTCTAGAGTTAAATATGAGTCAATGCCTATTTATTTTTCATCGTAAAAGAATTATTCGTTATTAATTGAAATTTGTATTTATTTGTTAAGTTGCGATAGTTTTAAAAATTTATGTGTGCCCAGAATATTCAGTCAGAAACTATGCCTGTATCAGTCACTTTAGAGGGAGTGAAGTCCCTCTTTTAAGTCCAGGCCACAACAAAATGTCTAAAAGTTTTGATTGGACGAGACAAATCTTTTTGAGAAATATCTAATTTGAAATTTATCTAACTCAATTACTTAAGAAACATGTATTCTCCTCCATTAGCATAACCTTACAACTTCTGACACCCAGTTGACATCCTGCCATGGTTTGAAGTATTGATCGATATGTATTGGTATGGGCCACCATTGATCTGAAACCACCGGCAAAACTAGGAATCTTGATAATTTCTGTGGTAGTGCTCTAAGGCCACAGCAGCCACACGTCGGCCGATACAGCCTGTGAATCAGATGAAACGACTAAAATACATCTTTTTCCTTTTCAGTTTGGGTCATATCCAGGTCAAATATATTGGAACCAACCCAAAATCCTATCCTGGACAAGATTATTCTCTTCTCCAATTTCGTCTCTTCTCTGTGTATGAAATGGCAGAATTCAACGAGTTTGAATCTCTGTTGAGGTGCTTCCCAATGATATTAATACTTTGTCTCACTCATTCTCCTCTCCTCTGCTCTCCTCTCCATTTTTTCCCTTAGGACATCCATACCACAACTTCCTACTGCTAGCAATATTGGTGACCACCAACTTACTTTCTCCACAAACTCGCTACTTTAAGTGAGTAATTCAAATTGTCTTATTTATCCATCATTTTTCTGTTCTTTTAGGATTTCTCTAACATTTATATCATTTCTTTAGAATTATGTAATTAAGAATAGCCCGATAACGAAACGATTGATACTGTGGCCTGATTCAAATGGAATAACCTTGCAGCCCACATTTTTCTCTTCTAGAGCTATTTGTTTTATGCCTACTTCCACATCCCACAAAATATGTCAAGCCATTTCCCTTCTTGGTGCTTCCATCATGTTAATTCCCCTTTTACCCTCCAATAACTTGAGCTCTTCCATATTGATGGTGATCATCACAAGATTTAGTCAATGAGATGGACCAGTTTTGTAAATTGCCAAGAGCGATTTTGATGTGGACATCATCTTCAATTTGACCAAAATAAAGTTGCTCGAGTCCAATTTTGGGTCTAATTGGTCTAATTAGGCTCAACTTATTTTCACATTTAATTTTTGAGTTGATTTTTAATTCAAATAATCTATTGAATTAGTCAATTGATAGATATGGTATACCTTTATACGGAGGATGTCCACATTGAGTTATTATCTAAATTGGGTTAATCAATTTAGGTAAGACCTAATCAATTAGGATCCTATTAGGAAATGAATTTCTATTAGAAACTCAATTGATAGTTATGGTAAGCTTATATGTGAAGAATGTCTACATTGATTTATTACCTAAATTTGGTTCATCAATTTAGGTAAGATGATCAATTAGAGTCCTATTAGGAAATAAATTTTTATTAGAATCAGCTCGAATCAAAGTTGTTAACCTATTTAAGAGCATGAGAAACAAGGAACGATAGAATAAGAATTATTTGAAATCTCTCATTTTCTCTCATGCGGTCTTCTTCTCTCTCTCTCTCCCCCCCTTTCTCCTACTCTATCTTAAGATTTTTCTCTATTCTCTTCTACTTCCTCTCTAAACCTCTTTCATTCTTCAATCTCTACTTTTCATTGGTTACTGTTGCTACCCAGAAGATTCCAGTAGTAAAAGAGAATCTCTGGGTGCTCGGATGTGAAAAGAAAGATTTGATTTCAAAGTAAAAGTACTACTATTTTATTTATTGGTAAATCTAAACTCTAAAGTTTTTCCTTGCACCTTATTGTAGGCATTTCTACTGTCAACATATCTATTTGAGAGTTGAAGAAATTACTATCTTATTCGAGTCGTTTTCTCTCCTTCCATGTAGTAGTGATCATTTTAATCGATTAACTTATTGTCAGTTATTACTTACTATATCTTATTTTAGTTACTTGTTTGGGTTGATTGTTCTCCAAAACATTGCATTCATACTATATTTACATTAGATTTTTCAACTAGCACTACCTTTGTTGATGTTTTGAGCAACGAAGCAGTCCTCTAGAACAGTACTTTCACACTTCTAAATGGAGAGACCAGGTTTCATGGTTTTTATTATGTAGACAGACCAAACACTGTGCTAGACTCTTGGTACTAGAACCTTCTGAGTGTCAAAGATCTTGTTGGAAACTAGATAACTCTTCAAAGGAATCAACATATTTTTCGACTATCAATTTTGACACCAACCATCTTAAATATGGTGATGCATTCCTGCTCAACAGTAATGCAAACAAGAAATAATTTCCAGGAATCCAATGAGGCCAACTGGCAGTATTCACACTACAGGTGTCATATAGGGCTAAAATTGATGAGCCACCCTGCAAAACTTACTTTAAACATGGAAAAAGGCTAGAGAAAGGACAAAGATTAGGATATCCTACTTAGATAATTTCTTCACCTCTAAAGAACAAATGAGAAAAAGAGCTAAATAAGAACAACCCCACAAGTTATGAACTCTAGTATATATATAAAAAACAATACTATGACATACATATGATAGAACTACATAAAAATGTTTTGCATGAAGCCCATACTTCATCAGAAATTATAAGCAAGAATTAGTTTGACAGCATAGCTTCATATCAATTAAAAAAAAATAGAGTTCTCTTATTTTTTTGATATTCTATTCATGGAAGCAGAAGTGATGCTTACTTTAGACAAGATAAGAATAAGAATTACTCCCTAAATCTCCCAATTAAAATACATCAGGAAAGTGAAGATTGTAAATCAATGCTATATACCTTCCTGTATAACTGAAGCATTGGAAACCCTGAATGATATGGGAGCTCAAATCTTGATGGTTGGAAAGTACCTAAAAAAAATTGAAGCGAGTAAGATTAAACATATAATAATTGAAATTGGCAATTAAAAGAGAAGGTGTTATACTGCATTCATCAACGGCTTATATGCCGCATCTGGAAGATAAGAGAGGGTTGTACCGCTGTCAACAATTGTTCCTCTATTACCCCCAGTTACAAAAAGATCAGTTGGAAGCTTCAAAAAGGTACCACCAACTTCAATTGCCTTTAGATTGACATTGTAATGTAACCTGAGGTAGTGAAAGATTTATCAATTAAAACACATTCAAAATCCAATATGTAAGGAAAATTAGGGTATTGTTTACTTTATAAAGAAAACACTTAAAAAATAGAACATTTACATCCTAAAGTACTTAAATAACACTCAAAAATAACGTATTACACACGAATATTTAGAACAAAGTAAGGTAGTCCTAGTCCACAAGGCTCCTAAAACTGTGGAGTCTAGGATGCACAAGATGCTCACAGCCTTACCCCATTACTGGAGAGGCTATTTCCAATGACCAAACCCGTGGCCACTTCTGTATAGGAGGTAACCATTACCATTATGAAAAGCAATGCAAGCCTTGTAGATCAAAACAATAAAAAATATCATGTTAATCTATGTCTCCTTTATGTGTAGAATAATTGCTAAGTAGGAAATGGATATAAAATTGTCCGTCTCTATTCATTTAACAAGGAAAAGGGAATTCCTTTAGAATAACAAAATACAAATTATAGATGTGTCTCATAATAATGTAATGATCACCTTCCTAACCCCATGACCACTATGAGTCCAAATCCGAAGACAAAACTGGATTCCAATCACATAGAGAAAGTTAGAGTTACCGCGGATCACCAAAGTTAAGAGTGAATTAGAGATCCAATGGTTAGATGGTAAAGTACTTTTAAAATTGAGATAGATTCGGGATGGATTGAGGAAAGAGGAGGCCAAAGAGACATGGTGGTAATCGGCCTAAGGTTATGGTAAGGTGGTAGAGATGACAATAGTGGAAGTTGAAATAGTCGGTAAGAAAGGGATAGAGAAGAAGTAGGGCCGTTCCTTAGGGTCAAAGAATTGTGGCTAGATAAAGAGGAAGGAAGCAATGAATATCCTAGATGGTGGCTAGGAATCTAAAGCTTGGAGGTAGTCGAACAAGATGGAAGGAGACGATCTTGCAAATTAACTTCAAAAATCCAAGATGACTATCTAGGTGCACACCACATCTATTTATAGGTGGCTCCCTAACTCGACTAGACTTGACAATAGGATCGAATAGGCTCGAATCATATTGCCTAACATAAACAAAAACACTTAAGTAAAATATCTAAACTAGAGTTCCTTGCCATCGGGCATTTGAATGGCCTTGAGAGCATTCAAATACCAATTTATTTTCTAACTCTCGAGAAAATGCGTTCAAACGGCCTTAAAGGTGTTCAAACAGCCTTAAGGGCATTCAAATGCTTAATTAATTTTTTAGCTCTCGGGTAAATGTGTTCGAACGGCCTTGGGGGCATTCAAATGGCCTTGAGGGCATTCAAACACCCTATCCTGAAACTTGCTCCTCGACTGACTGAAAATTTTATTTCTTCTGTAAACAAACTATTAACTAACTATTACAAATAACATAGAAAAGGAAAAAGGATCTTGTTCAGCTATTCATTGAATCATGTCCTACAATCACAGGTTCTCTAAAAGATGTCACAACATCTACCTAATTCCCATGGTCTAAACACTCTCCACTATGTTCAAACTTCAAACTAAAGAAATTCAGCATTGCCTGGTTCCTTACAGTTTAAAGTTTTATTTCAGCTCAAAAGTATCCGTGTATAGTTAAAAGCGATTTGATTGAGCAATTTGAAGTGATAAACAATATCGAATAGTGTTACTTTGTGATTTTGATGATAATTAACTACATGTCTTTCAAATCCTAGTAGCTTGTGTTTTTTGCACCTAAAATACTAAAATCGGATATTTCATGAGAAAGTCATACAACTCTAGAATTTTATATACACAATTTGGAGCTTACTCTTGAATACTAATTGGAAAATTCTAGTGTGGACTAGACAGCTAATTGGTTCACCATAATTCTAACATAGAAATACTAACATAGGGATTATGATAATGATGTGATTTAGACTTGATTGGATCACCTCTAAGGACATTGGGCTTGATAGGTCGAGCCAACTTTATCTAATTAGATAGAGTCCCAATTGAATAAGTCACCTGCTATTTTAATAGAGTCCTAGTTGGTTATCTACTCGGTTGAGCTAGTTACTTATTGCAATAAAGTCTTAATTTGAGTCCAAGTTGAGTTAGCATCTATATTTATGTGGAGAACAACCTATTTCATTATTATACAAATGCAGTTTATCTACCCAAAACCCTAATATCTCCTCTCTATCTCTATCAAACTCTTCACCTCAACCCTAGCCACCGAGCACACCAAGGCTGGCCACCCCCTTCTCTCTTTGGTTTGCCGATCTCCCTAGACTCTTAGGGCCGACCTCTCCTCCCTCTTCTTCCCTTCTGATCATCAACATACTCCACTCATAAATGCCATCCCACCTCGCTACCCCAATGCTAGCCATCTCCTCAACTGAGTCGCACCACTTCACCACCAAACCGCACTGAGCCTTTACCAAGACCACCACTATCCATAGCCTTACTACCCTTAAATCATGCCATTCCCTTCCATCTTAGCCACCCAAAACCGGTTCATATTAGATAACCCCGTTTATAACAATTTTATTGACCTCCTTAACTTAGCTCTATTGAATTTTGGCAATGTTCCTAGATGACTAAGACCTCACTTAAGCAATACTTGGTAAATTCATGGTTTGCAAAATTAGCCGATCTCAAGTTGGATCCCAACCCAAATAGTGACCAGTATCGGTCTAAGATCAACCATGTCGATTGGATTGACCGAAACTAATTTTTTATAAGATGCAAGTTAAATCTAAAATGGATTTGACCTAAGAGATATTTATAATTGATGTCCTCAGCTGCCTTTTTTCAAGTTTTTAATTTTTATCCTCTATCTCTCACACACATTTCCCTTTCACCTCTCACACATCACTGAGTTCATCCAACAATCAATATGATGAGCCCCACCGACTACTTTATACTCCAGCGAAATAAGGTGAACAGTTTTTTTTCTCATTTCTTCTGGTTTTATCGCCCATTCTTTAACTCCCTTTTCATTTATTGTTGTAACAGTGAAGAGAGAGATCTTTCCCCTTTCATCTTACTTTTACAGTAGTAATTTACAAGCACAAAAATAACCAAATTTAGTTCGAAATTCACTATAATTTTTAGTGAGTTTTTTCTTTAGTTTTAAGGTCTTATATGCAGCTAATTTTATTTTTATTTATTTTTCTATTATTTTTTCTAAATTTTTTAAAAATTTCTGGATTTTCAATTTATATTCAAAATTTTATGTAATGAAAAAATAATCCGATCTAATATAGACGACCAATATGACCAAATACAGTTGATACATATCGTTTTTTTTTTTTCTAGCAACCGATTTTAATTCTGATTTCGATTTTGATATCAAGATTTAGAACCTTGGGTAAATTGAGCAATAAGCTTTTAAGCAACAAGATGTTATGGACCAATTATAGTTGATTCACAATAAGGGAGTCTAGACTTTGATTAGGGTGAATGATAGTTGATGGAGTGGATGAAAAGTGGTGGGTTTCAATTGTAGGGGGGATGATGGTGGTGGTGATGGTGAAAAAAGATGGAATCCAATTGAGAGAGATTAATGTACTTCTACTCCTAGATTATCTTACTCCTACTCCTAAGATAAACTCAAGGCTAATGTAATTTCTCAATGCTTGTATTATTAAATAAAGGAGCCCAACCGCTCCTATATATAGAGATCAGGTACAATGAGTCCTACTAAGAGTAGATTTAAAGGCTTTACATGACACAAATTAGAATTTGTTTTAAAAGTTTATATAACTTAATTGAACTTGCCTTAAAGGCTTACTTAACTTAATTAGACTTACCTTAAGAGCTTTTATAACTTATTTGGACTTATCTTAACAGCTCATATAACTTAATTAGACTTGTCTTAACTTACATCATAAATTAATTAAAGTAAATAGACTTGATCTATCGAGCCCAATGTCTTCATGATTTGATCGGACCTAGCTTGGTTTATATCAATCCACCACGCTTCTTTTCACCTTATCCCCAAGGTGAGAACCATGGAAGCAATCTTCAGGTGAAGCTGCCGATAGGGGTGGCATCTCCCGTAGCTCCATCTTCTCCCAAGGTGGCTCAGCCTTCTCTTGTCCTTCATTTTCAACTCCGCTCGCTTTCTTCATGAGCATCATCATTACCGCCTATCGGACACATTTGTGCCCTGGTGTATACTTTTCATCACAATGGAAGCATTAGACCTTTAACCCTTCGATCTTCCACTTGGGTTGAGTAAGTTGTCATATAGGGCTCTCGAAGGTCCTCTCTCCTCTAGAAAAGACCTCGAGGCAAAGCAATCCCTAGCTGGTCACGGCAGCCCAACTAGTGTGATGAAAGTGGTTGCGGGTGGCTAGTGGGTGTCTCCCGCCTCCAATTCTATCCAGCTGCTTCATGACGTGTTCCAAAACTCGCTTAGCTTATCTTCAATTATTTGAGCAATGGAGAAAGCCTCCAATAAGGATCGTGGACAAGCAGCATTCACCTTAGCTTGAATGTCCCACTAGAGGCTGGAGATGAAAGTGCTTTTAAAGGCCAAGTCTGTGCATCCATAAACTATTACTAATCCTCTTGAACTCCTGATAAGCTCGGACCTTAGTCTATTGAGTTAGCTTAGCCATGATTGCGAGGAAGTCTTCGTACTCAGTCAGACCGAACTGAGTACATATGACGGATGTGAACTCGTCCCAAGACGAGTTTATTGTGCTGTCTGGAACCATCTATCACGACATCTTCCAAGTGGAACGACGCTATTAGGACCTTCTCGTGGTCTGGGGTCCCCTGGTAGGCTAAGAACTAATCCGCTCGATAGAGCCATTCTAGTGGATTGCATATCCTTGTTCTCAGTACGGGTCCCTTCTACCACGTGGAGAGAGGACCAATGTGCCATCGGCTCCACAACCCATTGATTCAAACCATTGCCTGCAATAGCCACAAGTATCTCAGGACAATCTCTAGTTGCAAGTCTCCTAAATTCTAGTCTTGGTCTAGGTGGTTCATGCTAGGGTCTACCCTGCCCTGTTGCAAGCCAAACCCTATCTACAAGTGGCTCGGTCCTAGAGATGCATTCGTCATTGGCCATGATTCTGCCCCATGCCTATCTATTTGTGCCCGTGGTGTCCGTTCGTCATAGAGTTCATGAATAGAGAACACCATTTCTGCCATGGATACTTTAGTAACCACAAGGTCTGCAATACCTCCAACTGGGTAGTCGGCGAAGGTGGAGTATTGATGATAAGTTGCTAGTCTCTATTGCCGCACCAGTTACAATCGGAGGATCCCTAGTTGTGGACGTCTCTACGGCCAATCTTGCCGCCATCTAGCATATGGTTGTCATCTTGTCCGAGGATAATGACAGTTCTAATACCATATTGTTATAAACTGCCTAGGGGCACTTGAGCTCTGATACTAAATTGTCACGGACCAATTATAGTGGATCCGCAACAAGAGAGTCTAGGCTGATGGAGTGGATGGAAGATGATGGTTTTGATTGTAGGAGGGATAGAGGTGGTGGTGATGGTGAAGGAAGAAGATGGAGCACAGTAGAAAGAGATTAATGTACTTCTGCTTATATATTATCTTACTCTTATACCTAAAATAAACTCAAGACTCAAAAAATTTCTCACTGCTTGGATTATTAAACAAAGGAGCCCAACATTGCCCTATATATAGAGATCAGCTATAATGGGTTCTACTAAGACTAGCTCTAAATGCTTACATGATACAAATTAGGATTTACCTTAAAAACTTATATGACTTAATTAAACTTGTCTTAAAAACTTAATTGATCTAACTAGACTTCTCTTGAGGACTTTCGTACATATTTAGACTTGTCTTAATAGCTCACATGACTTAAGTAGACTTGCCTTAACGGTTTACATCATGAATTAATAAAAAAATAAATAGAGATCAAACTAGCCTAATATCTATTTGGTAGGATTTGACTGATTTGCATCATGAAAAAATGGAAATAAAATTAGGATAAATCAAGAAAAAGAAGACACATTTATTTAAAAAGTACATAAAGAAGAGCATATAGAAGAGATAACGAGAGAATATGTGAATAAAGCAACCAACTTTTTCAACTAAAAATAAGTATCTTATTCGAAAGGACTCATACTACAATAGGGTGTAAATGAGTCTAGCTCATGCCAGCAAAGCTTGGTTCAGCTTAAAATTTATAGAAACCAAGCTTGAGCTCAATTCCAATAAGGTCAATACTACTTGACCTCAGCTCAGTTTATCACCAAGTCAACTCAAGCTTATAACTCAATTAGGCTCAAAATCTCATGGCTCTAGTAGCATAGTTTCCAAAATCGGCGAATTCTGATATCGTTAGGTCCGAGGTTAGCTAGTTTTGGTCTTATTTGCTAAAACTCGGCCGAAAATTTTTAAAAGTTCAAATCGAATCTAAAATAGATCTAACCTCTAAGACATTGGTAATCGATGTCCCCAGCTACTTTCTTTTTAATTTTTTAATTTTTATACTATATATCTCACACATACTCTCCTCCCACCCTTCACACTTCATCGAGCTATTGAGCTCATCTAGCAACCAATCCTTGTGGGCCCCACCAGCTACTCTGCATTCTAGTGAATTCGAGTGATCATTTTTTTCTTATATTTTTTTCTCATTTCTCTTTTACTTTCTCCCCCACTCTTTTAACTCTATTTTTTTATTATTGTAGAATCTCTTCATCTCACTTTTGCACAAATAATTTACAAGTATAGAACTTTATCAAATTTAGCTCAGAATTCATCAAGGTTTTAAGTTATTTTACTTTCGGCTTTATATATGATTGATCTTTATTTTCTTATTTTTTAATTATTTTTCTAAATTTTTAAAAAAATTATGTATTTTAAATAATATTTAAAATTTTATTATTAAAAAGTAGTCAAATCCGATACAAGTAACCAATAATATATAAAGTTTTTCTTAGTGGCTGATCTCGATATATGTATGTGTGTGTGTGTGTATCATGCTTCACCTACTTAGATATTAGAAGCCACTAAATTCTATAAGTCTAGCGGTCTAATAGTTCAGCTGTGTATGTATGTAACCCAAGCTCAAGCAAGCAGTCAACTAGAGCTCAACTTTCAAGCTTGTAAAGTTTGCTCAAGCTCAAGCAACACATAAGTGGCAAATTTGATTGACACCCGTACTCGTAGACTAATTTGAGGAGACCATGTTAAGTTTTGTAGACTGCCTAACTTCCATAAGACTTAGAAAGGGTGTCTAAAAACATAGGGCTCCTGCCTACGCAGCGTCTGAGGAGACGTATACATAGCCTTTAAGATTGTATTATTAAAAAGTAGTCTGATCCGATACAAGTAACCAATAAGATTAATACAACCGACAATATATATAGTTTTTCTTAGTGGCCGATCTCGACCCGAATACACACACACACACATACATATATATATGTACATACATATATATATATATACATATATATATATATATATGTATATATATATATACATACATATATGTGTGTGTGTATCATGCTTCACATACTTAGATATTAGAAGCCACTAAATTCTATAAGTCTAGTGGTCTAATAGTTCAGCTGTGTATGTATGTAACCCTAGCTCAAGCAAGCAGTCAACTAGAGCTCAACTTTCAAGCTTGTAAAGTTTGCTCAAGCTCAAGCAACACGTAAGTGGCAAATTTGATTGACACCCGTACTCGTAGACTAATTTGAGGAGACCATGTTAAGTTTTGTAGACTGCCTAACTTCCATAAGACTTAGAAAGGGTGTCTAAGTACATAGGGCTCCTGCCTACGCAACGTCTGAGGAGACGTATACATAGCCTCATCGTATGTCTAAGGAGGCTATTACCAAGACCTGAACCCACGATCTCTTTGAAGCAACAATAAGCCTTACCGTCACATCAAGTAATCCTCTCAAATGTCAAAATAATTCAAGCAAAATATATGACCTCAAAGTATAGAATGAACCCTCTACATTACTATCACTCATCAAACAAACTATCTTTTCTGTAAAGGATGTCACACAATGCATGCAGACTTTCCTAGATATATTTCTTATAAGTGAGATTATCTTATAAAATTGAATTATGTCAATTATTTATATAGTCTTTGAGTAACATCAGTATGGCATAAAAAATTTACAATATGCATTTAAGAGCAAAGAGACTGCATAGATTAACAATATGTAGTGGAAAAAATGAAGAAGCGTATGACCATCATAAGAAATATAAAACAATGAGAGACATACTTATTGAACAGATTCATTCGGATAACAGAACATACTGATTAGGTACTAATGGTGTTGTCTTCACTTTTGGCTGCACCACATTTCCTATGGCGAAAATTCCACCACCATTTACGGTATCTAAGCAATGAGCAAACACCTTCTTCACCTTTCCAGACGAAGCTAACTGTGATATCATTGATGAATTTGACTGACCAAAACCAAGAATTCCATCAAGGGCTTCACTTGAAGAGCCCAAATCTCCAGTTTGCTGCGCACCACACCTGTACCAAAGCAAAACGGAAGCCTAAGAAAACAGATGCTGCTCAAATTCAATTAAATTGAACAAAAAAAAAAGAAAAAGAAAAAGAAAATCAGTAGAAAGAAATGATAAAGAAGCATACCAATTATGAATCCCAACTACAGGCATCATAAAGAGGCAATGACCTATAGGGAAAAAAATTTTGAGACGAGCAATTCTACTCCATTCCCCCTCCTCCCAAAAATACTTTGTTGTCTGAGCAACCAACCCCAGACCCTCCCCCTCCCACACCGGTCGTGATTCGTCCACAAACAACTACCTTAGAGGCCAAGAACAGTTGGAACGTGGATGCCAGTAATTCGGGACCCATCCCATGGGCACAGCTTTCAAGAACGATTGACTTTTGCAATCACTGAAGGAAACATCTCTATCCTCAGGCTTGTTGTTGCAGAGAGTGAAAGGAGCCTCAGTTGGCTCGTTTACTATTGATCCAGACCTATTGCTTGCTAGTCATGAGGAGTGGCTATTCGACCTTATAGGTAAATTTCTAGGTCGTCCTCCTCTTCTCTATCTAACCAGGGAGTCCAACAAGAGATGGGCTCCCATTGGTACTATGCAGGTCAAAGACATGACAATAGGCTTCTTCAGGTTCAAATTCTCTAACAAGGATGACATGGTCCGAGTGCTCACCAAAAGGCCGTGGATCTTTAGAGACCTTGTCCTAAACTTAATACCATGGCAATTAGACTTTCAACCGCTTCGAGAGGAGATTACAACAGCACTGATATGGGTCCAATTCATCGGTCTTCCATTTGATTACTGGCAACTAGAAATTCTCATGCAAATAGCAACAAACTTTGGTAGACCTCTGAAGGTTGACGCCTACACCCAAGCTAGAGTACGAGGTAAGTTCACCTAGGTCTGTATCAAGGTAGATTTGGCTTCCCCCTCAAACAAGGGAAAAAAGGTAGGCCATGCGGGTCATCAATTCTTTCAACCTGTTGCTTATGAAAATATTCCTACTGTTTGTTTTAAATATGGTCGAATAAGGCATCAGATAGGGCTCTATTCCAGTTCTTGGCTGAGAATAATGTAGCTTCCCTCAGAGCTGCCCCTATGAGATCCCCGTCGAGCGGAGGGCCAACCTCAGCACAGCTACCGCGGGTGACTCCTCAAAAGGTAGTTGATAGTGAAGCTAACATTTTTTTATCCTTGGATTAGGGTGCAACCCCACTTGCATAAAGGGCCACGCAATAGCTTGGCTCCTTAAAGACACAAATGGGTTGCTAGTGATGGGGGTAGCTCATTGGTCGGAGGTTAGGTTGGTCCCAAAGGCAAGGGCGGTTGCTTACCGACCGATAGGACCACTGACATCACCACTGATAATCCTAAGTCGAATAGGGTGGCAGGCCAGGCCCCTAGAGGCCAGGAGTCTGTTGCTACGCCTAGTGGGTGCAAAGAGGGTCGTTCGCATGGTAGGTTGCCACCAAGCACAATCTAAGCACTCCGAGCTATGGGACCTATAGGGATTCGAGACTCAGTAGCTTGGGACTTACTAATACATGTCGCTCATCACTCAACGAGCACTGTTCCCTCCCAAGTAGCGCTACCACATGTCAAGAGTCTTAGGCTTTTCCCCAACCCCGAGGATATCCATGCCTTGTCTTCTGTCGCTTAATTTTAAAAAAAATCGACGAATCTCCTACCAAGTCCAATCAAATGACACTACTCATATTAAAGGGAACGTCCCTTCAGCTTCATCCCATGTGGTATGCTTGAAAGGCTTTTTCTCAAATGATCAAATTTGTGCCTCATCTCCTATCCCCTCATATGCTTGCCATATCATCCAACTCTGATTCGTCAGTTCATCTATCCTATCCCCTACCTACCCCCACTCAAACCTTCCCCCCGCCCTCTAGTACCGAGCTTCCCACAATCAATGAGTGCCACCCCTTAGTTCATTTCGCTCCTAGTGACTCCATTCCCACCCCTCTCTATCCCAAACTCATCCTCTATCGGTGCCCACGCCCCATTCCACTAACTCTATCTCCCTAATGTGCTTGGATCCTTAGGTCTTTGTGAGTCAGCTTGTCATAGCCTTCGCTTCTACTGAGGAGCAGGCCACAAGATCTAGAGTTGGTTCCCTCAATCTCGAGAGCCTCCCTAAAGCAGTGTAGGGCGATTACCCCATAGGCTACTAATGTGAAGGTTGCTGCTCTCCTCAAGCCTAAAGCATGGCGTGGCCGCTTCAAAGGTCGCAAGCCTCTTTTGGGGGACGATGGCAAGACCTAGGACTCCAACCCTAAAGACATGGTTTTCTGATGAGAATCTTATCTTAGAATTATAGAGGGATCGCCAAAAGTGAAGGCCTCTCCTTCTTTCTTCGTCTCCTTTATATGCATAACCCTAATTAGTTTGTTTTGATTGAATCTCATCTCACAAGTAGAAAATCCTCTCTATTCCTTCGTAGACTGCATCCCACCTAGAGTGGTTACTTTGTTGTTGGCACCGGAGCGGCGAGTAATATCGTGTTGGGTTGGAAAGAGGCTACTGCTAAAGTCTTCTTAGTCCTCTATGCCGCCATAGTTGGCCCAAGTAAAACCCCTTTCGTCCTCTCGGCCATCTAAGCAAGTACCATTAGTCCGAAAGTTGGCCCTCCCTTCGTAGGCTTAACCCCGTTTGCTATGATGATCTTGTCAGGGCTATTACACTTGCTGAGGTCAAATCGACTGTTTAGTTGATGCCGACAGGCAAGGCACCTAGTCCAAATGGTTTCTCCAATGATTTCTTCAAAAATTATTAGGATATTATTCAATATGTTTTGTTCAAAGCTTTTCAATTTTTTCAAACTAATTCGTATCTTCCTTTCGGTTAGGGTCAAACTCTTTTAACCTTTATCCCTAAGTGCCCTTGCCCGACAAAGGTCATCGGCTACCGGTTGATTGCCCTCTTAACATTGTGTATAGCATCCTAACTAAACTCTTGGATAATCAAATTAAGACTATTCTGCAAAATATCATTAGGTCTGAGCGGTCTGCTTTTCTAACTAGGAGCCATATTCTTGATAATATTATCTTGGCCCAGGAAGTGGTTCATTCTATCTTTACTAATAAAAATCCCGTGCATTCTTTTATTCTCGTTAAGATAGATTTAGAAAGGCTTACGATAGAATTTCGTAGAATGTAATTCTAAAAACTCTGTCCAAAATGAATTTTCATGAAATATTTATCTCTTGGATGCGAGCTTGTATCTCATCTACTTATTTCAATATAATCTTTTCTGTTTTTCCAAAAAAAAAATTATTAATAAAGACACAACTCACCCAAATGTAAGACTTGCATTGACTTGTTTCGTTTCATGATTACCCGTTACTTGGTCATATTGCAAATAATCCGTGACGAAATACCCAACAGTCGAGCTACCATCGCCGTACGTCACACTGTACTGGCACGGCACATTCGGCAAGCACTCCGGGATCTCTCCCCCATATGCTGATGTGCAAAAGCTTTCCTCGCAAAATACCAAGCTCCCACTTTGAGAAGCTTTCGGGTCATACAGCGTCAATTCTACCTGCACTCCAATACCCAAATCCCAAATTCCCATTTCGACCATCAAATCCCAACAAGTAATAAAAATTGATGTGAACTAAGAGAAGAAACTAAAAGGAAGAATACCCCAAGATCGCTTTTTGTCGGGCAACGAGAGCAGGAGATGCAATTCACCCAAAGAATATCGCTTCCCGTGTCGACCTGCACGTAGTAGCTCTTCGAGGGGGTCCCGATCCCAATTTGAGCAAAATAGAGCCTAATTTTTCAAACGAAACGCCGGAACTAATCAAATTGATCCAATTAAAAGAACCAAAGAATCGAATTACGTGCGAAGTATCTCACCCCGTAGCGGTGGGGAGGCCGAGACCGCCGAGGGGGAGATCGACGGCCGCCAGGACGCGACCGTGGCGGCGGCGATCGTGCGACGCGAGATCGACGATGGTGATATTCCGGCCGGCAAACCGATGACGGACATTGAACACCCCCGCGGCGAAGGACTGGCGGGGGAGAGAGTTCGAGAGGAGGGAGAAGAGAAGGAGGAGGAGAAGACGAGGAGCCATGGTAGAGTGTTCTATTCGGGGAATAGTGGAGTTATTCTTTCTCCAAGTATAAGGATTGGAATCAGAGGGAGTCTTTATTCTTCTTCTTGTTGTTGTATTCCTTCTCTTTGCTGCTTCCTCCTCTCCCTCAACAACGGTGGGAGACGGGGGAATGGTTTCCACAGTGTCAGGATTTAACTTTTTAAGCTAGTTCGCTGATATTTTCACCCCAATTCTTTCTCGTTTAAACTCCTCGCAATCATGGCAGAGAAAGTAGTCAAATAGGTTGGAAAAATACTAACACCGTCGTGAGTTTTTGACCAACTAGCGCTTCAAAACTTTACCACTCAATATAGCTATTAGTAATATATTATAAAAACTATATATTTATTGTAGTTGTCACAAAAACATTTAAACTATTAATATATTTAAAAGAAAAAAAAAACACTAACAAGTTCAGTATTATTTTCTTATATATAAGATGCTGATTTGATAAATATTTTATGTGGGAAAATAAAAATAAAACAAAGACAAACTTAGTTGAATCTATTAAAATTTTTAAATATACTACTAATAAATTTAGTATTTTATATATATAAACTGTTAATAAGATTAGCATTTTAATGTTGATCTTGTTTGCGTTACTATCTAAAAATAAAATATTAATTTTATTAACATTTTACTGATAGCTACAGTTAATATTAAATTTGAAGAATAACCTATTTTGGTAAAAATTAATTTGAGACTTCTTGTTTGGTCAAAAATTCCCGTCTCTTGCGCAAATTCCAAAAGTATTTTTACCGCTTCTGCTGGCTCGACTCGTTCAAATTGGTCTTATACGAGATACGATCTAGTCATCAAGATAAATAACTGGATAGGAAATGAGGTCAAGTCTACTATAGTTTTTCCATGACTTTGAAACCTTGCAAGTTCTTTAATACAGAGTGCCACGTTCGATGTCTTGAGGGTGGAAATATCGTACTTTGTAATTAACTAACCAAACTTTCCGCAAGGATAAGACTTCCTTCTCGACGTTCTCGTCCTGGTTCAGTTCGGCGGCCGAACTTTTCTGTAATGTAGCGGGATTACGTTGGTAAAATTTTGGTGTCGCCTGATGCGATCCTTTTATCCATCGGTCCTCGCGCTCCGCAGATGCACGCGGTTGGAAGCGTTCGGGACAGCGGGAAAGCCAGAGTCGAGAAAGCGACGCCACGCGTCGGCAAGGCAGCAAATGCACTGGCGTGCTCCGCTTTAGAAGAAAGTTTTGGCTTTTTGACCGAATTAGCACTATTTTAAAATTTATTTATTCGAATAAATTATACCTCAAACTTAATACTAAAATAGACATATTTTATTTTGATAAGTTCAGTATTTTATTTTTATATAAAAATATCACGAAGTTTATTTCATAAAACACTAAATTATTCAGCATCCTACTAAAAACAAATCAACATCTTATGTTTTAGAAAATACTAAATAGTCAAGCATTTTAACATACACATAATGTCCACGTAATCTATTAGTCAATGTTTCAACACAATAAATAAGATAAAAGCCAATATTTTCACAAATAATATAAAGTAGAAAGAAACACATAATATTATAAGCCGCAACAAGCTCCAAAATATATAACCATAGGCAGATCCTAATGCCCACGCAAGGGCTACAAGCTATCTAGCTTACTTTATAATAATAAAATAAATAAATAAAACTAAAATTAGTTTTTGCTATATCTTCTGAATCAATACTACACCACATAATATGCATCTTAGATTACCAAATTTGTAACTTAGGCTTATGCAAAGTTACGCTCGTAACTAAAATTTGCCCACAACTGATCATTATAATGCATGCCCTAACTTGGGCTACACCATCAATCCTTAGACTAAATTTTAGATATTAGATCTAACTCGAAATCTGCTAAAAGAATATACCTTATCATTAACTAGGGATCAAATCTAAGGATCCAAAATACCAAACTGTTGCGATTCTTGATTTAGATATAGATTGGACACAATCAAATAATTTCAAATTGTATTATTTTCTATTTTTGTTTCAGGAAAATAAGATAACTTCTAGCAGGTGCATCCGAATGCAAGTGGAGGGTATTTGAACACCTAATTTACTTTCGCACATATAGAGTACATTTTTTGGCTATTCGAACACCTAATTCTTGTTCGCATATCTAAAATCTTATTTTTTTTGCGTTCGAATGCAATTAAAGGGGGTTCAGAGTTATTTCGTAATAGGGTTTGTAGAGTATTTAGATGATTAGCTAGCCTCTTAATATGTAAAAAAGCAGCCAACTTATAATTATTACTTCTTAGAACTTGTTTTATATCTAGGCTTGAGCCAACTTCTCCCCCCTCCTTCCTCCTCCTCGGTATCCCACCCAAGCTCTCATCTACGTCCGAGGTTAATCATCCATCGCTTCTCTCTCCTCACTCTAATGACTAGCCATATCTAGAAGCTCTCTTCTCTTAGCTCATCTTGTTCAAAGCATTAATCCATCCATCATAGCCATCATCATCTCCCATAACCTTAAACACATAATTCAAGTCCATATCGCCACTTTTTGACACTTGGTCATCATTCCCTTCATAACTTTTGATTTACTAATCCGATCAACGAGATTCTAGTTGCATTAGGTTTCTAACTTCCAGATGAACAACATATCATAATCTAAGATCATTCCAACGATTGGATCAATCCTTATTGCCTTCGTAACAAAGTTCTATGTTTAGTTCTGTCTAGATTAGCAAATCGGATAAACAATCATCTTTACCAAAGACGACTAGAACACAAACCAACTAGACACCACAAGGAATCGCAGTCATTCAGTATCAACCAAAACTAAAGGTCATCAAACTTTTCATGATAAGATCAAAATATATAGCTCTCATAGATCGAAGTGATCCAATAATTTGCAAACATTTATTTTCACTTTCTAGCTATTTCTATCTATCTGTCTACCCACACATTAATTTACTAATAATAAGTCATCAATAATTTGAATTTTGTAAATAACTATCTACTAAACTTTCTACAAAAAGAAGATTTATACCACAACCAATGAATTAAAATAGAACGCACACACTAACAATCAAATGATAAACTTACATTATGATAAGACCAACAATGAACACTTGGCTCAAAGAGTCTCGCTTCAACCAAGGTAAGGAGTTGCATAAATCATTCTTCATATCATTTCTAAACTCTCATTGTTCTACCTAATAATACTCCAATAAGTTAAGGTATTATCAAAATTAGCAGTCTAAATAAACAATTCTCCAATAAGATCTTCATGTCAACTACCATAAGTCATTAGCTACACTGAAATCAAAAGATAACTATTTTTACCACTAACAAACTAGATATTTATTAGCAACCATATAACTCCCAAATAACTAAACCTTTTAAAGGAAGATCACGTGATATCATTCCTTATTCACCCCATGACTAATTTTACTAATTATATAGAATTTTGAGAGCCTAAATACTCAATCTAATCATGACTAGTCATTAGTCATCCACCAATAGAGAATTGAACGTCACTAGTCAATAAATTTCCTATTAATGATTATCGTAACTACCGACTTAGAAATGACCTTAGATAATACCCACGTCACACTGCTTCCAATTATTAAATAACTTTATAATCATCAAATCCAAATACAGATGGAAGAATAGTCCACAAGCCAACCCCATTTTCAATTAACCAAGGAGTAAGTAAGCAACATCCTTATTGGCCAATAACACAAACATAATTTTAATTAAGAAAAAGGCATTAACTATAAGTTTGAAGCATGCACCCCCATAATTTACTTTGCAGACGTTCTGACATCTCAATTATTTAAATAGAACAATACCAATAAATGGTTGAACTACCCCCATAACCCATCAATATTTAGACTTATATTTCCTATATTAGCAGTATAAAATTACACAACGTCATGACGTAATACCTAGAAAAATTCACTCGATGCAACAATCAAAAGTTCAGATACTCAATAACATGAGAGCTCATATCATCCACAAGTCTAAATTAATTGCAAGTCAGCTTTCAATTATCAGTAAAATTTATGCAATCCTAATTTAATACTAGACATATAGAAGTCAACTTCTCTAACATTCTTATTACTAAATAAAGGCAAGTAAAAGAAACTTTATTAATATCTAGATATTTATCAACATGCTTCTAAACCTTTTGACAACTAAGGTAATGAACACACACCCAATAAAGGATTGGTGACAGATACCCAGTGCAACCCCTACGCCAAAGCAATCTCTTCTAAATGTCAATAGCTCACTCTAAGCCAATATCTAAGTTGTTTTGGTAAACCTAACTCAAGCACTTAATCACTTATCATGAAAACCAATCCGTGAGAATATACAACATTTTTTTGAAACAAAAACAAAAGGAAATAACTTTAAAAAAAGCATCACCAAAATAAATATAGTGTATCATGAAATATCAGACAAGTGGCAATCGTGCTGGTAGTCAGTCTACCTCCTAATTTTTGCTCCGACCAAATCGTCTCACAACGGATGAGTTGTATAACTCAACATTTGAGATACTCATGAAACCTCCAAATTAAAGAATTAAATGCATTGGGATACAATAAAGGTCAATTGCCAATACAGACCAGAATGATTAACATGTCTAACATCAAAATTTAAGAATTTGAGCGTTAAACTACTTATCGAACCACAATCACTTGCTATACTAATGCGAGGTAATTTAGATCCGCATAATTAGTAGAATAGACTAAACACATAATAGGGTCTACACCTTATCAAGGAACCCCTAATAATGACACATATGAAGTTTAGTGAATGCAACATTGACAATTCCTTCTAAGAACAATTATACCTCAATATGCACCTTTACACCATTTTCTACATGAGTCAGTACATATGAAGGAAGAACAGCAAAACTGATGTGCTCTGATACCAATGATAAGCTCTGATACCAAATTGATGGGTTCTTATACCAAAAGATCAGCTACAGAACAATTCCTTAAGATATGAATTTATTGTATAAAGTAGTCCGCGCAACCATGAAAAAATATTTGTCAGATATTCTTCGGTAGTCAGAAAATTACAAAACCAATTGGGTTGGATCCATAACTTCCTGATCTACAACTTTTGTATTTATGCCCTTCACAGATTCAAACTGTAGTAGAGACGAAAATATGAAATAACGTGGGTGATGGTGATGGTGACGGGTGGAGTGGATGTTAGGATTATGGATGGGTATGGAGATGAGGGTGGATGGTGGATGTGATTAAGGAAAGTAGACGAAGGGAACGAAGTGGTCGAGATCCCAAAGAAGAGGGGTGGTGATACACTTAGTTAGGATTTTATCTAATTAGCTAAATCCAACTCTGTGCAGTTTTGAAAAAATATTTGTAGAATATTCGACACATATCCAAATAATATCAAACTAGTTGGATAAGGTCTACAACCTCTAGATCTACAACTTTGATATTCATAACTTCTCCAGATTCGGAATATATTTATGACAAAATGAAAGCTTAATTCAAAAGGTATTCGGAGAAGATAAGGAATATTAGTTTAGTTGGTTTGTTAGGGTTTCATATTATTTTAGGACTAGTTGGTTTGGTAGGGTTTCATATTGTTTTAGGACTTATTGGCTAGCCTCTATAAATATGTGGATGGCACCCAACTTTATATTGCTATTGGATTCTTGATTTCTTGCCTCTTATTTTCTCTCTAGACTCCTCCCTCTTCACCATCCTTCTACCTCTACCATTGGCAAGGTTTCTTCTCACTTCTAATCTCCCTCGACTATCGAGCCACCCTTCTTCTTTAGGATCTCGACCACTTCGTTCCCTTCGTCTACTTTTCTTAGTCACTTCTACAATCCACCCTCATCTCCATACCCATCCATAACCCTAACATCTACTCCACCCGTCACCACCACCATCACCTACGTTATTCCACATTTTCGTCTCTACTACAGTTCGAATCTGTGAAGGGTGTAAATACGAAAGTTGTAGATTAGGAAGATACAGATCTAACCCAATTAGTTTCGTAATATCTGACGAATATTTTCCCATGGTTGCACGGATTACTTCATGCAATAAATTCAGATCTTAAAGAATTGTTCTGTAGCCGATCTTTTGATTCTAGATCCTATCAATTTGGTATCCAAGCTTTAACAAATTGGTATCAGAGCCCTATCAATTGGTATCAGAGCCTATCACTTTGGTATCAGAGCCTATCAATTGGTATCATAACCTATCAATTGCTAACAGAGCTTAATAGGTGGCTTGATAGTCGAGGTAGATGTGGAAGGATGGTGAAGAGGAAGGACAGAGAAGTCTAGAGAGAAGATAGGAGGTAAGAAATCAATAATCCAATAGCATAATGAAGTTAGTTGCCATCCACACATTTATAGTGGCTAGCCAACAAGTCCTAAAATAATATGAAACCCTAATTCTAGAAGATTCCCATCAATTGCGTTCTAACGCACCCGATCAAAAAGCTCCATCTTTGGATGTGCGAATGCAATATAAGCGTTCGAACACGGGCGTTCGAACTCACCCGACCGCGTTTGAATGCATAATATGCGTTCTATGTATTTGCAAATCTGATGCAGGCGTTCGAACGCGACCCATCCTACGTTCGAACGCGACCCCTCCTGCGTTCGAACGTGACCTAGAGGAATTTTATTTTTGTAAAAATAAACAACTAATGCAATAAGAAAAGATCCTAACTAAGTGTATCAGCCTACCATGCTTTCCCCACCTTGCCCTCAAGGTGAAAAGTCAAGGAATTGCTCTAAGATATTAGTCTCCAACTCTCATGTCGCCTCATTAGATGGCTTGCCAAGCCACTCAACTAGAATCTCCATCCAATCTGATACCATGTCGTCGTTAGCATCTAGCAAGTACTCGAACTGGCTCTACAATCTCTATCTCATCCAATGGCTCCGGTAGAACCGATCCAACAACCTCATGATCTCCAATGCACTCCCTTAACAATGAAACATGAAAGACAAGATGCACTCTCAACCCCTCATATAGCTCCAAATGATATGCAACCAGACCAATACGCTCCAACACCCAAAATAGACCAAAGTAGCGATATGCTAACTTTTGGTTACGCATCGGACGCAAAGTCATCTGTTGATACGACTGTACCATCACAAACACCCAACTACTGATGTCGAACTCTTGCTCCCTATGGCTACAATCATAAACTTGCTTTTTGCGGTTTTAATCAAGTTTAAGATGAGCACGCAACCTCCTCAATGTAGCATCTCTATCCATCAATGCTAAGTCCACCTCCATCCAAATGCTACTAGGTCATAAGCGCATAATGTTGGAGCTGTGCGTCCATACACCACCTCAAATGGAGTCATGCTAATGCTGCTATGGTAAGCGGTGTTATAAGACCACTCCACCCACGGTAAGAACTCCAACCATCGTCTTGGCATCTCTCCAACAAAGCATCTCAAATACTGCTCAATGCCTCGATTAACCACCTCAGTTTGGCTGTCCGTCTATGGATGGTAGGCCAAATTGAAGTTCAATTGAATCCCCTATAATATGAAAAACTCAGTCTAAAAGTCGCTCATAAATACACGATCACAATTCGAGACAATCGTGCATGGCATGCCATCTAACCGAGCAACATCTCTAACAAAAATTTTAGCCATCGACTTGGTAAAAAACGGATGTGACAATGCCAAAAAGTGTGCATACTTACTTAATCTATCAACCACCACAAATATAACAGAATAACCACGTACCAGTGGAAGACCCTCTATGAAGTCCATAGAAATGTCCTCCCAAATACGGTTCGGTATATGTAAAGGCTGTAGTAATTCGGCCAGTTTCAATGTGGTTGCATTAGCCCTTTAACAGACTTTGTAAGCACGGATAAAACTCCTCATATCCCGCCTCAATCCTAGCCACGTGATATCCTTCTATAAGTCCTTAAGACACCCTCAAGGCTAGCCTCTAGAGTATGGTAGAAGTGCTCCAATAATTTCTACTGCAATCCATCATTTGTAGGCACCCGAATGCATCCGCGGTCCAGCTGTAAACTGCCTCGATTCTCTAACTCTGGATGGTGCTTCGGATCATCCTCACCTCCTGCAATAATCTGAAAATATCGAGGTCAGATGTACATGCATACCTCAGCTCGTCAAGGAAGGGAAAGATAGGAGAAGAATAGGCTGCAAGCTTGGCGGTATCGGGTTGGCGCGATAGTGCATCCGCCACTTTATTTTCTATTCCCTTATTGTATTAGATTTCATAATCATATCCCAGCAATTTTGTGACCTATCTCTATTCTGCTGGAGTGGGTATGCGTTATCCCATAAAGTATGAAAGGCTCTTTTGATTGGTTCGGATAATGAATCGTCTACTGATCAAATAAGGCCTCCACTTTGTCACCGTATGTAGAATTGCGAATATTTCTCTCTCGTAAGTCGATAATTACTGAGATTTTTAAGATAAATCCTTACTAAGATAGGCAATGGGACATCTTTTTTGCATTAGTAGAGCTCCTATGCCAACACCTGACACATCACATTCCATAATAAATTCTTTGGTGAAGTCCGGTAGCGCTAAAACGGGTGCCGTCGTCATTGCTGTTTTTAATTTTTCAAAGGCTAAAGTGACTTCATCTGTCCATCGAAAAGAATCTTTCTTCAATAAAGAAGTGAGAGGAGCAGCGATATTGCTATATCCGGCGATGAATCGGCGATAATATTCGGTCAGCTCTAAAAATCCTCTCAATCTGATGGTAGTAGTAGGAATAAGCCAAGCGATCATGCATGCAACCTTTTGTGGATCCGCCGCTATATCATTCGCTGAAATAATGTGGCCTAAATATTCCACTTTTGGTACTCCCCATAGGCACTTGGATTTCTTGATCTTCAATTGGTTTTTTGCTTTAATAAATTCAGCACGTCCTCCAAATGCCACCAATGCTCCAATTCAGTTCTGCTGTATACCAAAATATCGTCAAAAATACCAAAACATACCTTCGCAATAGAGGCCGAAATATATCATTCATGAGGCCTTGAAAGGTAGCTGGAGTATTGGTGAGACCAAAAGGCATTACCCGGAACTCGTAATGCCCGTATGGAGTCCAAAATGCAATTTTGTGCACATCCGCCAGGTGAACTCTAATTTGATGATACCCGATCCTTAAGTCAAGCTTACTAAATATAGTTGCCCCTGCAAGCTCGTCCAGCAACTCCTCGATAATCAGAATGGGATACCAGTCCTTGACAGTAATAGCGTTTAGTGGGTTTAGAGGAGATCAACAAAGACAAAGGTTCAGATTTGAACCAAGGATCTTTCGCGAACCCGACAATGCTATCCGAGGGAGAACCGCATGCTTGGATTTTCCAAAATTCTAAGGTAGTGATCCGATGGATTGGGTGTTTCAAGTGGAAAAATATTTTGATTATCAACGAACGACGGAGGATGCGAAGGTCTAGATGGCAAGGTTTTACCTCCAAAGAATGACATTGCATTGGTATAGATCGTTTATTCGTGGTGGAGGATTTACCGGTTGGGCTGACTTTTATAGGAGGATTATATGCAAATTTAGGACAGCGGCATATGAAGATTTCGCTGCCACATTAAGCAAGATGGTTCAAAGGATGAACGTTTTGGAGTATCAAGCTGAATCTGAAAGAGTTAGTAGTCGTCGTGAGCCACCTTAGGCTGATCTGACATTGATGAGCACATTCATTTTAGAGCTGCGAGATGAGATATAGGCGGATGTTCGTGCACTTTGTCCTAGTACTCTTGAGGAGGTTTTTGAGAAGGCCGTGAGGATGGAGCAAAAGCATAACCTCCCAAGATAGCAGCAAAAATAAGTTGGGGCAACTGAGATGGGCAGTTTGTGCCTAGAATGCCAGCTGGAAATTTTGTGGGTTCAAAGACAGCGGCTATTTGTACTAGACCACGATCACCTTTGAGACCTTCTTCTGATGTTAGAGGAGGCACAAGATCCCCCATTTAAACACTCACACCTACCTAGGTGGAGAAGCGAAGAGCAAAGGGCCTTTGCTTTAAATGCGATGAACGTTTTAGCTTTGGTCATCGGTGTTCCAAACTGATAAGGAATGTAATGCTCATTGACGGTCTTAAAGAGGACGATAAGGTTGTTGGTGATGGAGAGTGTTTAGAGGAGGTCCATGAGGAGGCTGTGGAGGAGAGCGTGGAGGTAGATATCCAAGCTAAAATATCGATGTCTACATATTCGAATACTTCCACTCCGAGGATATTGCGGGTAGACAAACTTGTTAGAAAGCATTGTGTGCACATCCTTATCGATTACAGAATACACACAACTTTCTAGACGAGTGGTTAGTGAGGAAGTTGGGCTTGGATGCTGAATAGACCACGGGGTTCAACGTTACTATTGGAGATGGCACGAAGCTTTGGGCGAAGAGCTTGTGTCGCCAAGTCGGTAGATAAGTGCAAGGACACGACATTATTGTGGACTCGTATCCGTTGGCACTGTGAGAAGCGAACATTGTCCTTGGCACTCAATGGTTACAATGCTTGGGACCTGTAACTTTTGATTTTGGAGCATGTAGATGAAATTTAAGTAAGGAAACAAATATATGCGGCTGGATGGCGTTTGGTCTTCGCCAATTACTACGATGCAGCTGATGGTGGGGCTGCCTTGTGCGAGTGATTTGTCCAATCTTCTTCAGTTAGGACCAGTAGGAGACAAGTCTTAAATGAGTCCAGATACTACCATCGAGTTGTCTAATTTATTAGATAAATTTGCCGGATTGTTTGAGGCAAACGACAAATAATCGCATAGAGATTGTACTTGAGGCTGCATCGGTGAATGTGAGGTTATATCGATATCCACATGTGCAAAAGAAAATTATCTCCAAGATGGTAGCCGAGATGTTGGTGCAAGGCCTCATACAACTAAGTCATAGCTTTTACATATCGTCCGTGCTATTGGTGCAAAAGAAGGACGGGATATGGCATTTTTGTGTCGAGTATCACGCACTAAACGCTATCACCGTAAAAAACCGGTATCTCATTCTGGTTATAGAAGAGCTGCTGGACGAGATTGCAAGGGCAACCATATTCAGCAAGCTTCACTTGAGAGCCGGGTGTCATCAAATTAGAGTTCACCCAACGAATGTGCATAAAACTGTATTTTGGACTCCGGATAGGCACTACAAGTTTCGGGTGATGCCTTTTGGTCTTACCAATGCTCCAGCTACTTTTCAAGGCCTCATGAATGATATTTTTTAGCATATACTATGAATGTATGTCTTGGTATTTTTTGACGATATTTTGGTATATTGTTGGATTGAATTGGAGCATTGGCAGCATTTAGAGGATGTGCTGAATTTGTTGAAGCAAAACAAGCTGAAGATTAAGAAGTCAAGTGCCTATGAGGAGTACCATAAGTGGAGTATTTAGGTATGGCAAGATCGCTGGGTATTATTGCCACTTCATCGTCGGGTATGGCAAGATCGCTGCTCCTCTCACTTCTTTGTTCAAGGACTGTTTTAGATGGATAGATAAGGCCACTACACCCTTTGAAAAACTGAAAACAGCAATGACGATAGCTCCTGTTTTAAAACTACTAGACTTCACCAAAGAGTTCATCGTGGAATGTGATGCGTCAGAAATTGGCAAAGGAGCTGTACTAATATAAGGAGAACGTCCTATAGCCTTTCTTAGCAAGTCTTTAGCACAAAAATCCTAGCAATTATCAACATACGAGAGAGAGATGTTGGCAATTTTACATGCGGGGACAAAGTGGAGGCTTTGTTTGATCGGTAGGCAATTCATTATCCGAACCAATCAAAGGAGCCTTCCATACTTTGTGGGACAGCGTATTCACACTTCGGCATAGCAGAGATAGGTCACCAAATTGTTGGGGTATAATTATGATATACAATACAAGAAAGGAATAAAAAATAAAGCGGTGGATGCACTATCATGCCAACCCGATCCACCGAGCTTGTAGCTTATATTTCTCTTACTTTTCCTTTTCTTAATGAGCTGATGTATGCATGTATATATGACCCAGATGTTTTGAGAATGTTACAAGAGTTGTTGGATGATCCAGAGTGCCATCTACAGTTAGAGAATCGAGGCGGTTTGCTGCTGGACCGCAGATGCATTCGGGTGCCTACAAATGGTGGATTACGGCAAAAATTATTGGAGCACTTCCACCAAACTCCAGAGTCTAGTCTTGAGGGTGTCTTGAGGACTTATAGGAGGATATCTCACAGTTGCATGTGGTCAGGATTGAGGCGGGATATAAGGAGTTTTGTCCGTGCTTATAAAGTCTGTTAAAGGGCTAACCTCTATAAATATGTAGATGGCAGCCAACTTTATTATGCTATTCGATTATTGGTTTCTTGCCTCCTATCTTTTCTCTAGACTTTCTTCCTCCTCCCTCTTCACTATCCTTCCACCTCTACCGTTGGCAAGGTTTCTCCTAACTTCTAATCTCTCTCATCTGTCGAGTCACCCATCTTCTTTGGGATCTCAACAACTTCGTTCCCTTTGTTTATATCCCTTAGACACATCTACCATCCACCTTCACCTCCATACCTATCCATAACTCTAACATCCACTCCACCCATCACCACCACCATCATCCACATTCTTTCATGTTTTTGTACTAGTTATAGTTTGAATCTACAAAAGATGTAAATATAAAAGTTGTAGATCAGGAAGTTACGGATCAAACCCATTTAGTTTCATAGTTTTCTGACTACCGACAAATATCAGATGAATATTTTTCCATGATTGCGCGGACTGATTCCTATATTACATCTAGATCTTAAAAGAATCATTGCGTAGCCTATCTTTTAGTAGAAGAACGCATCAATTTGGTATCAGAGCCAGGTGAACCTCAAACCTCCATTAATGGTCGAAACAAGAAAGATGACATCAATAAGGAGACCTATGTAGAGCACACCGACAAGGGAAGACTTAATCCACGATGACCCTAACCGTGAGGCCGATTCCTTTGGAGCGATCACAGCAGGACCGAGTCAACCAACGTCCGTGAATGCGAATATGGATGAACTTAGGGGCATGTTCTAAACATTGTTGTAAAAATATAAGGCTCTCAAAATGGCAGCGAAAACCAATTGGGGCAACCGAGATGGGCGGTTTACACCTAAAAGGCTGGCTGGAAATTCTACGGGTTTAAAAATAGCGGTTGCGAGCACTAGACCATGACTACCTTTGAGACCTTCTTTCGATGTTAGAGGAGGCATAAGACCCCTCATTCGAACTCTCACACCTGCCCAGGTGGAGGAGCGAAGAGCGAAGGGTGAAGGGCCTTTGCTTTCGATGTGATGAGTGTTTCACCCCCGATCATCGGTGTTCTAAACTGATCGGGAGTGTGATGCTCATCGACGGTCTTGAGGAGGATGATGAGGTTGTTGATGATGGAGAGTGTCCAGAGGAGGTCCATAAAGTGGCCGTTAAGGAGGGTGTGGAGGAAGATATCCAAGCTAAAATATCAGTGGTTATAGAATTTGGGACCTGTCACATTTGATTTTTCGGAGCATGTGGATGAAATTTAAACAAGGAAACAAAGATGTATAGCTTGATTGTGTTTTGTCTTTGCTGATTCCTGCGATGCAACCTATAGTGGGGCTGCCTTGTGCGTATGATTTGACTATCTTCTTCAGTTAAGACCAGTAGGAGATGAGCCTCAAATGAGTTCAGGTACTACTATTGAATTGTCTAATTTATTAAATAACATTTTTGGACTGTTTGAGGAACCATAGGAGTTGCCACCGAGGAGAGCAGCGGACTATCGCATAGAGATTGTACCTGGGGCTGCACCAACGAACGTGAGGCCATATCGGTATCCACATGTGCAAAAGAAGTTATCTCAAAGCTGGTAGTCGAGATGTTGGAGCAAATCCTCATTCAACCAAGTCATAGCTCATACTCATCCCCCGTGGTATAGGTGCAAAAAAAGGATGAGAGATAGCGTTTTTGTGTCGATTATCACATTTTGATTATTGAGGAGTTGTTGGTGAGCTTGCAGGGGTGACTATATTTAGTAAGCTTGACTTGATGGTCGGGTATCATCAAATTAGAGTTCATCCAGCGGATGTGTACAAAACTGCATTTTGGACTTCGGACGGGCATTATGAGTTCTAGGTGATGCCTTTTGGTCTCACCAATGCTCTAGCTACCTTTCAAGGCCTCATGAGTGATATATTTTAGCCTCTATTGTGAAGGTATGTCTTGGCATTTTTTAATGACATTTTGGTGTATAACAGGACTGAATTGGAGCATTGGCGGCATTTGGAGGATGTGCTGAATTTATTGAAGCAAAACCAATTGAAGATCATGAAGTCCAAGTGCCTATGGGGCTTACCAAAAGTGGAGTATTTAGGTTACATCATTTCAGCGGATGGTGTAGCAGCGGATCCTCAAAAGATTGCATGTATGACCGCTTGGCCTATTCCTACTACTACTACCAGATTGAAAGGATTTTTGGGGCTGACTGGATATTATTGTCGATTCATCGCTGGATATGACAAGATTGCTGCTCCTATCACTTCTTTGTTGAAGAAAGACTTTTTAAGATGGACAGTTGGAGCCACGACAACCTTTGAAAAATTAAAAATAGTAATGACGATGGCACCCATTTTAGCGCTACCAGACTTCACCAAAGAGTTCATTGTGAAATATGATGCGTTGGGTGTTAATATAGGAGCTATACTAATACAAGGAGGACGTCTGATAAGCTCTGATACTACTTTGATGCACTCTGATACAAAATTGATGGGTTCTTGTACCAAAATATCGGCTACAGAACAATTCTTTAAGATCTGAATTTATTGTAGGAAGCAGTCCGCGCAATCGTGGGAAAATATTTATCAGATATTCTTTAGTACCTAGAAAATTACGAAAATAATTGTGTTAGATCACTAACTTCCTGGTCTACAACTTTTGTATTGATGTCCTTTACAGATTCGAACTAAAACTGGAACGAAAATATGAAAGAACGTGGGTGATGGTGATGGTGACGGGTAGAGTGGATGTTAGGGTTATGGATAGGTATGGAGATGATGGTGGATTGTGGATGTGATTAAGGAAAGTAGACGAAGGAAACAAAGTGATCATGATCACAAAGAAGAGGGGTGGCTCGATAGTCGAGGGATATTAGAAGTTAGAAGAAACCTTGCTAATAGTAGAGGTGGAAGAATGGTGAAGAGGGAGGAGGGAAAGAGTCTAGAGAGAAGATAGGAGGCAAAAAAATCAATAATCCAATTCCATAATGAAGTTGGCTGCCATCCACATATTTATAAAGGCTAGCCAACAAGTCCTAAAACAATATGAAACCCTAACAAACTAACTAAACCAGTATTCCTTATCTTCTCCGATTACCTCTCGGATTAAGCTTTCATTTTGTCATAGATAGATTCCAAATCTGGAGAAGTCATGAATATCAAAGTTGTAGATCTGGACGTTGGAGACCTTATCCAACTTGTTTGATATTATTTGGATATGTTTAGAATATTTTGTGAATATTTTCCTGAAATTACGTAGAGCTGAATTTAGCTAATTAAATAAAATTGTAATCTAGTAAGACTCTAACTAAACCAAATAACCAAATAAGATAATTAGACTCAATCTATTAATCCTAATCACTATTTGATATGATCCGATTTGATCTGATTTGTATCAATCCACCACGCTTCCCCCACCTTCCCCTCAAGGTGAAAAGTAAGGGAAACGCTCCAAAATGTCAGTCTCCAACTCCTATGTCGTCTCATCGGATGGTTTGCCAAACCACTCAACTAGAATCTTCATCTCCAATCTAGTACCATGTCGTCATTGGCGCCTAACAAGTACACGAACTAGCTCTATAATCTCTATCTCCTCCAATGGCTCTAGTAGAATTGATCCAACAATCTCATGATCTCCAATGCGCTCCAAACGATATGCAACCGAACCAATACACTCCAACACCTAAATGCATCTGTGGTCCAACAACAAACCACCTTGATTCTCCAACTCTAGATGGCACTCCGGATCATCCATCACCTCGTGCAACAATCTTAAAATATCGGGGTCAGATGTACATGCATACCTCAACTTATCAAGGAAGGGAAAGGTAGGAGAAGAATAGGGTGCAAGCTCGGCGGTATCGGATTGGCGCGATAGTGCATTCGCCACTCTATCTGCTGTGCTGGAGTGTGTATGCACTGTTCCATAAAGAATAGACTGCAAATAAGACCTCCACTTTATCACCGGAAGCAGAATTGCTAACATCTTTCTTTCATAAGTTAATAATTGCTGAAATTTTTATGATAAAGATTTACTAAGATAGGCAAGAGGACATCTTTCTTGCATTAGTATAGCTTCTATTCCAACACTCGACGCATCACATTTTACAATGAATTCTTTGGTAAAGTTTGATAGTGCTAGAACGGGTGCCGTCGTTATTGCTGTTTTTAATTTTTCAATGGCTAAAGTGGCTTCATCCGTCCATCTAAAAGAGTCTTTCTTCAATAAAGATATTACAAGTCCTCAGTCTTGATTGCTAAAGTGGCTTCATCCTCAGTCTTGATTGCTAGAACCCACGATTCACTGCTTCTTGTGATTGAAGTCCAATCTCAGTAGCCCTCGAGATTGATCTTTCGTCTAGATAGCCCTTAAGACGAAAGATTAAGATTTGTAGATGCGAAGGGCCTTGTTTGTTGAAGAACCGATGTAGCCTCCAAAAAGTCTCCTTGAATAATCTTCTTCAACTCCCCTAGGTTAGGGCAACACTATCCTTATATATGATCTCCAAGATAGAGCCAAATCTAAGTCATAATCGTACTCACGAAAATCCAATAAATTGCAAACTTCATAGGTGCGTTCGAACGTGGCCCGAGTGCGTTCGAATGGCCTAACTTAATCTCAGGTGCGTTCGAACGGGCCCAAGTGCGTTCGAACGCGATAGCTTGAATTCTTCAGGTTGCGTTCGAACGCGTTTGTGAACGCTGCTCTTAGTCTGTGTGAATGTAGTACCTGCGTTCGAACGCGTTTGTGAACGCGGCTCTCTGTCTGTGTGAACGCAGTGCCCGCGTTCAAACGCGCTTGTGAACGCGGCTCTCTGTCTGTGTGAACGCAGTGCCCGCGTTCGAACGCGCTTGTGAACGCGGCTCTCTGTCTGTGTGAACGCAGATTTCGCGTTCGAACGCGTTTGTGAACGCGACGGCTTTTCTCCAATGATCTTGCAATTCTTCACACCAGTGATATTCTAGACTTGTGTAAAGCTCATATACATGAAAAAATACACTTAGAATATTTTGTACAAAATTGCCAACAAATAAAAAACCTAACAATCTCCCCCTTTGGCAATTTGTAACAAAACACCTAGGTTACAAGATATTACAATGACTTCAAACTGAGCAATCAACAAGTCTAGAATATTTTGCACATCAATCCCTGTAAGGAAACATATACCAATCCAAGATCAAGTGAAAATAACTTGAAATAAAAAAATCAAAACACAAGTTATCACAAGAGCAAAAATTTAAACAGACAAAGATTAAACACACGTTATCACAATTACTTTAAGTTAAGTTCAAATGCCAACGACACTAAGACAGAGCAAAGTTCAACCATCAAGTAAACTCCACTAAACTCCCCCTATGCCCATACTCCCCCTACACACCTAGACACCTAAACACTGAGACACTCTCCCTCTTTTTGGCACAAATGCCAAAGACTAGGAACGCGGAGGAAACTGACGATGAAGAATCGTCAACACGGAATCAAGTACAGCTCCCTGACGGACTTGCTCAGTACGTAGATCATGCACCGTGAAATGGAGATCCTGCACTTGAGTACTAAGTTGATCGAATCGGTCCGAGTACTGTGGTAACTCTCCCTCAGTGGGAGATGAGTCATCGGTAGAGCTATCATTAGAATTGTCGAGATGCGATAACCGACCAGCGGCGGAAGAGGATGGTTTGAGAGGAGACGTCTGGTCGTGAGCTTGACTCCGCTTTAGAGTAATCTGATCCAATGGTTTCTGCGAAGTAAGAGAAGGTTCCGAAGCATCTACTCGCACCCCACTCTGAGTGCACAAATTGGTAAGAAAAATGCCAAAAGGTAATCCCTCACGAGGTGCTTCTTTCTGTGCAGCTGAGAGAATCGAATCATAGATCACTGCAGCTAAGTCAATAGAGACTCCCGATAACATGGCATGAAGAAGGAACGCACGATCCAGACTAATGCTGGAATATCGAGTCTTGGGGGTGACATTGTACAGACAAAAGAGGTGAAGCATGCGAGCCACAGATGTCAGCCTTGCATGCGGCATCATGTTACATTTCCAACGTTCCCCTTTGATCAAGACTGTACCGGCATAGTCATTTATATCAGGGAGTGGAGCAGACGTCGAATACTGAAACTCACCATCAGGCAGACTCAGTTCAGCACGAATAACATCGGAATCCAGTTTTATAGATAACCATGAACAGTAGAACGTATACAGTGATCGAAAATCGTGGCATTACTAAAGAATTCGCGAACAACTTCCACATAAGCAGTCCCGCTCATCCGACACACTGATAACCATCCTCGTTCAGTAAATATCTGTTCAATCCCCAACTCAGAAAAATCAGATATAACCACGGGTCTTTCACAGATAACAGGACGGGTGCCAAAATTATGCTTGTAACGACCCGCAGCCATTGTTGAAGAAAACTTGGGAGCCGAGGATGGCGAGGAAGGCGGCTTTGGTTTCTTGGTCACCGTCGTTTTCTTAGGCATTCTTGAAAAGAAAACACGTTTCAATATTCAATACATGCCGAAAGCAACCAAAAAATAGCAAGAAATCCAAAAAAAAAAATGGTAGAAACCATGAAGCCCCAAAAGGAAAAACATCTTGCACTTGAAAAACGCTAAGATATCACGTTCAATCTCACAAGAACCATCAAGAGTTTAACATTAACGTGATCAAAAGTTGAGAACGCACAAATCACTCAAGATCAAGCATGTTTATTGAAAAAAAAAACTAAGAAAATAATGGATGATCATACCTTGCAAATGTGGGGAGAAACTCAAAAATTTGGTTGAAAGACACTAGATCCGGAGGAGATCTACCCCCAAAAAGGATTTGAAGTGAAAAATTCGATGAAAAACACCAAGATCTTGAAGATTTGAGAAGGGGAAAATGAAGGGTTTTTAGGGTTTGGAGAATGGAAGATGAAACCCTTGGGTTTGGACGCAATATTTAAAGAACCCACGCGTGCGTTCGAACGCACCAGTCCACGCGTTCGAACTCAAGAATTCTCGTTCGAACGCCTTTTTTTTTTTTAAAACTAAAAACAAGTTAAAAATCTTTTTGGAGATGCACTTCTAGAATTCCAAAATATATTCAAGATATAGAATATGACAATCAAATGAAGTAAGTCATACAAGATCAATCAAATCATCAAAAGCATATTATAATCAATTCGAATGCATCACTCAAAATTACATTAATCTTGATTGATCATAACGATATGCATATGCAAGATGAGCATAGATAACATGAACCAATCTTCTTAAACAAACTTTACTATATAAACAATGATACAACACAGTAGTCAAACCAACTTAGTATAGAAATTTTACACTTTTCGACTTATTCTCCATAACACAACAGGAATTTTTCCTGTATTTTTTTTTTACTGAAACATATATGTGCAATGATGGCTTTCACACATTAGTAGGTAGCCCTTTTCTTGTAGTACAAATCAAACGATGTGCAAGAAAAAATTCACATATATCATTTTTTTTTAAATTTGCAAATAATGTACTGAGTCAAACTGGACTCGAAACAAGACGGCTTTCACACTAACTCATTGTAGCCCTTTTCATTGATCTTTTATAAAAATATATTTGATAACTAAGCATGAGGTCAAACTGTGCAAATCAAAGTTAATAGAGAGCTATTTAAAAAAAATATTCATGATATCATGCTCACACAAGAATACACATACGTTATGAGGCATTAAAAACTTATTATTATAGAAGTCGAGGGAGTGACAAAATCAAAATTGAAATAATATACTACAAGATGACAAAATTGACTATAATAACTCATAATCAAAAGAAAAATCATATTTTTATGTCAAGAGTATATTATTGAATCTAGGAGTGCATCAATTTTTTTTTATGACAAAAACTCTCGACAAATCTGAAACTAAAACCAAAGAAAATTTCAGAGTAAAAGAGAACCAAAAAAAAAAACGAAACGAAAGAAACTCGCAAACTAAAAAGAACACAAATCCCAATAAAATCAGTCCAAAGCACAAATCCCTAAAGAAGTACGAAGATACTCAAATCTCTGTAAATCCAAAGGTTTTGTAAACAAGTCACCCAACTGTTTCTCCGTCTCAACATGTTCTAGTGCTATTGTTTTGTCTTTAACTAACTTGCGTATAAAATGATGTTGGATATCAATATGTTTTATACGCGAGTGTTGAATAGGATTTTTTGATATATTAATAGCACTCATGTTGTCACAATAAAGCACCATAGTATCTTGTTCAATGCCATAATCCTTAACCATCTGTTTCATCCATAGTAACTGAGAACAACAACTTCCTACTGCAATGTACTCGGCCTCCGTAGTAGATAAAGATATCGAGTTTTGTTTCTTATTGTGCCAAGCAACCAGATTGTTTCCAACATAAAAACATCCACCTGAAGTACTTTTTCTATCATCACATGAACCTGCCCAATCAGAATCCGTATATGCCGATATGATAGCACCCGAGTCATAAGTAAACCAGATACCTAAATCAACTGTGCCACTGACATATTTTATGATACGTTTCACAGCAAACAAATGTGACTCCTTGGGTTCAGACTGAAACCTAGCACACACACTTGACACTAAATGCAATGTCAGGTCTACTAGCCGTTAAGTACAAAGGCTACCGATCATGCTCCTATACACTGTTTGATCAACACTTTTTTCTAACATGTCTTTACCTAGTTTGGTAATTGTACTCATAGGAGTTCTAGCATGTTTTGCATTTTCTAAACCAAATTTAGTCACAAGATCCTTAGCATACTTGGTTTGAGCGATAAAAATCTCTCTCTCCAATTGAGTAATTTGAAGCCCAAACTTCAACTCACCCATCATACTCATCTCAAAATGACTGTGCATGAGATCTGCAAACTCCTTAGCTAATAATTGACTCGTCGCCCCGAAGACAATGTCATCCACATATATTTGTGCCACAACTAAACTCTTGTTTTCACGTCTAATGAATAATGTCTTGTCCACTCCCCCTCGAGTGAATCCCGCATCCACTAAAAAGGTGGTCAACTTCTCATACCAAGCTCTTGGAGCTTGTTTTAGCCCGTAAAGAGCCTTTTTCAATTTAAAAACATGAGAACGAAATTTTTGATCTTCGAAACCCTTAGGTTGTTCCACATAAACATCTTCATTCAGGATACCATTTAAGAAAGCACTTTTAACATCCATTTGAAACAATTTAAATTTTAAATGACAAGCAATGGCAAGCAGTATACGAATAGACTCTAATCTAGCAATAGGAGCAAATGTCTCATCAAAATCTATACCTTCAACCTGAGTGTATCCCTATGCTACTAGTCTGGCTTTATTTCAAACTATATTGCCATGTTCATCACTTTTATTTTTGTAAATCCATTTTGTTCCAATAACGTTCACATTCTTAGGTCTAGGAACTAAATACCAAACATCATTCCTAGAAAATTGCTCCTCATGCATAGCATTTACCCAAGAATCGTCTAACAATGCTTCCTTCACATTTTTAGGTTCAAAAGAAGATGTATAACAAGTAAATGATACCTCACTTTGGATTTGTCGTCTTGTCTTAATTGGTCCATTCACGTCTCCGATCACTTATGACAGTGGATGATTTGATTTCACTCTAGCATATGGTTCCGGTATGTTGCAGTCATTTTTGTTCATTTCAACTTTGTCCTCGTCCTGATTCTCAATTTCCAGATCAAGCTCCTTTCCTATTTCTTCGTAATATGTTTCTGCAGAAACAGAAATAGAAGTAGCTTTAGTTAAGTCAGTCGAGGATTCATCTATCATAATATTAGCAGATTCCATAACAGTAGAAGTTTCAAGGTTAAATACTCTGTAGGCTCTACTATTATTCAAGTACCCCAAGAAGATGCCTTCGCTACTTCTAGTATCAAATTTAGTCAAATATTCTCGATCACGCAAAATATAACATTTACTACCAAAAACTCAAAAATATTTAACACTAGGTTTCTTACCTTTCCAAATTTCATAAGCAGTCATATTTGTACCTGGTCTTAGATAAACACGATTTATTACATGTACCACTGTATTGACCGGCTCTGCCCAAAACCTTTGAGTAACCTTTTTAGCATGAAGCATAACCCTAGCCATTTCCTGCACAACTCGATTTTTTCTTTCAACAATCCCGTTCTGTTGTGGAGTTATAGGAGCTGAAAACTCATGTTGAATACCAAGAGAATCGCAAAATATAGAAAAATTTTCATTTTCAAATTCTCTACCATGATCAGAACGAATCCTAACTAGGGTTGTAGATTTTTCATTCTGCAATTTTAAGCATAGTGATTTAAAAACTTCAAAGGTTTCAGACTTCTCACGTAGAAAGGCAACCTAGGTATATCTGGAGTAATCATCGACCATTAAGAATATATAGCGTTTACCTCCAAGACTTTCAGTTTTTGTTGGACCTATCAAGTCCATGTGAACTAATTGTAGCACACGGTCAGTGGTAGCTGTATTTACCTTCTTGTGTGAGATACGAATTTGTTTTCCAATTTGACACGAACCGCACACTCTTTTTGACATTTTTTTATCTTAGGTATTCCTCTTACCACTTCATATTTGGACAGAGTAAATAATTCCTTGTGATTCACATGTCCAAGATGTTGATGCCAAAGATCTGCAATGTCGAAAGACGTACTGTTACATTTCAGTTTATGTGAAGTTCCAACGACATAGCAATTATCAGATGTTCTAGATCCATAACATATAACATTACCATCATGATCTAGAATAGTACAATTATTTTTGGAGAATTTTACCTCATAATCTTCATCACAAAATTGACTGATGCTTAGTAGATTTGCTTTCAAGCCCTTAACATAAAGAACATTTTCGTGACTAGGAATCCCTAGAGTACTTACCTTTCTTTACTTATTACCTTTGATGAGTTACCATCTCCTAATGTCACAACTCCCCCTTCAAGTTTTTCAAGATTAGAAAATAATGACTTGTCACCCGACATATGTCTTGAACAACCACTGTCTAAATACCATAAATCAGAATTTAAAGCTTTCAAGGCTGTATGCACAACATAACATTTCAAATCACTTTTCTTGACCCATATGGTTTTTGTTTTCATCCCATAAATGAAAGCAGTTCTAGGTTTTTGCAAAAATTTACAATGAGGTCGAATATGCCCTAGAATGCCGCAATGATAGCATGTCGGAACAAACCCTTTTCTACTCACCTTTTGCCTTTATAGCTTTGCTATTCCAGCCAACTTTTTCATAATCTGTTTTATCCCATGACTCAATCGGTTTCTCAACTAACTCATCATTCACCGTGTACATTGGTGGACTCCAACCGTTCATAATGGCCATCCATACTCGCTCATCTATAGACTTCAAATAAGCTCTCATCCTAGCTTTCCAATATCCATAATTTGATCCATCTAGAATATGAGGTCTAATAGATGAGGGTCCATCTCTATGAAAATCCATGCCTATCTGATCTCTCTTGAAGAGTGAGAGAACCCGCTCTGATACCAATTGAAAAACCCCTAGACACACGTATGTATCTAACCTCTAGGCAATGATATTTCTCGTTTGCTTAAGTAAAAGTCGGAAGAAATATTAAAAATGAAAGTAGAGATGAACGCCAAGATTTTAACGTGGAAAACCCAAACGGGAAAAAAACCACGGATCCAAACTCGAATCAAAACCAATCACTATGATAGTAGCAGTTACAAGACTGACTCACAAAACAACCCGTCGATCCAAACGACTTTGTTCCTCTCAGTCTTGATCGCTAGAACCCACGATTCACTGCTTCTTGTGATTGAAGTCCAATCTCAGTAGCCCTCGAGATTGATCTTTCGTCTAGATAGCCCTTAAGACGAAAGATTAAGATTTGTAGATGCGAAGGGCCTTGTTTGTTGAAGAACCGATGTAGCCTCCAAAAAGTCTCTTTGAATAATCTTCTTCAACTCCCCTAGGTTAGGGCAACACTATCCTTATATATGATCTCCAAGATAGAGCCAAATCCAAGTCATAATCGTACTCACGAAAATCCAATAAATTGCAAACTTCATATGTGTGTTCGAACATGGCCCGAGTGCGTTCGAACGGCCTAACTTAATCTCAGGTGCGTTCGAACGGGCCCAAGTGCGTTCGAACGCGACAGCTTGAATTCTTCAGGTTGCGTTCAAACGCGTTTGTGAACGCTGCTCTCGGTCTGTGTGAACGCAATACCCGCGTTCGAACGCGTTTGTGAACGCGGCTCTCTGTCTGTGTAAACGCAGTGCCCGCGTTCGAACGCGCTTGTGAACGCGGCTCTCTGTCTGTGTGATCGCAGTGCCCGCGTTCGAACGCGCTTGTGAACGCGGCTCTCTGTCTGTGTGAACGCAGTGCCCGCGTTCGAACGCGTTTGTGAACGCGGTGAGAACGCGACGGCTTTTCTCCAATGATCTTGCAATTCTTCACACCAGTGATATTCTAGACTTGTGTAAAGCTCATATATATGAAAAAATACACTTAGAATATTTTGTACAAAATTGCCAACAAATAAAAAACCTAACACGGTGGTAGTAGTAGGAATAGGCCAAGCGGTCATGCATGCAACCTTTTGTGGATCTGCTACACCATCCGCTGAAATAATGTGGCCTAAATATTCCACTTTTGGTACTGCCCATAGGCACATGGACTTCTTGATCTTCAATCGGTTTTGTTTCAATAAATTTAGCACATCCTCCAAATGCCGCCAATGCTCCAATTCAGTCCTGCTATACACCAAAATATTATCAAAAAATACCAAGACATACCTTCACAGATAGAGGTCGAAATATATCATTCATGAGGCCTTGAAAGGTAGCTGGAGCATTGGTGAGACCAAAAGGCATCACTCGGAACTCGTAATGACCGTCCGGAGTTCGAAATGTAGTTTTGTGCATATCTGCTGGGTGAACTCTAATTTGATAATACCCGGCCCTCAAGTCAAGCTTACTAAATATAGTTGCCCCTACAAGCTCATCCAACAACTCCTCGATAATCGGAATAGGATACCGATCTTTGACAGTAATAGCGTTTAGTGCTCGACAGTCGACACAAAAATATCATGTCCCGTCCTTTTTTCGCACTAATAGCACTCGGGATGAGTATGAGCTATAACATGGTTCAATGAGATCTTGCTCTAACATCTTGGCTACCATCTTTGAGATAACTTATTTTTACACATGTGGATATCGATATGGCGTTACATTTGCTGGTGCAGCCCCGGGTACAATCTCTGTGGGATGGTTCACCGCTCTTCTCGATGGCAACTCCTGTGGTTCTTCAAATAGTCTAGAAAAGTTATCTAGTAAATTAGACAATTCAATGATAGTACCTAAACTCGTTTGAGGCTTATCTCCTACTGGTTCTAACTGAAGAAGATAGGCCAAATCATATGCACAAGGCAGCCCCACCATAGGCTGCATCACAAGAATCAGTAAAGACCGAACACCATCAAGCCGAACATCTTTGTTTCCTTGTTTATATTTCATCCACATGCTCCTGAAATCAAATGTGACAGGTCCTAAACTCTATAGCCACTGAGCACCAAAGATAATGTTTACTCCTCGCAGTGCTAACGGATACAAGTCCATAATGATGTCGTGTCCTTGCACCCGTATATCGACACAGCGACACAAGCTCTCCGCCTTAAGCTTCGTGACGTCTCCAATAGCAACGTCAAATCCCGTGGTCGGTTCGGCATCCAAACCCAATCTCCTCACTAACCTCTCGTCTAGAAAGTTGTGTGTACTATTTGAATCGATGAGGTTGTGCACACAATGCTTTCTAACGAGTCCGTCTACCCGTAACGTCCTCGGCGTGGAAGTACCCGAATATGCATACATCGATATTTCAACTTGGATATCTTCCTCAACGCCCTCCACAACGGTGTCCTCATGGACCTCCTCTAGACACTCCTCATCATCAATAACCTCATCATCCACTTCAAGACCATCGATAAGTATTACACTCCCGATCGGTTTAGCACACCGATGACCGAGAATGAAATGGTCATCACATCGAAAGCAAAGACCCTTCTCTCTTCACTCGTACACTTGGGTACGTGTGAGAGTTCGAACAGGGGGTCTAGTGCCTCCTCTAACATCGGAAGATGGTTTCAAATTCGGTCGTGGTCTAGTAGTCACAGCCGTTGCTTTTGAAACCGCAGTATTTTCAACCGGCGTTCTAGGTGCAAATTGCCCATCTCGGTTGCCCTAATTAGTTTTCGTTGCCATCTTTAAAGCCCTATGGTTTTATTCCATCCTCACGGCCTTCTCAAAGGCCTTCTCAAGAGTAGTAGGACATAGAGCACGAACATCCGCTTGTATCTCCTCTCGTAGCCCCCAAATAAATATGCTCATCAATGTCTATTGGGGCCACGGTGGCTCACAACGACTACTAACTCTTTGAAACTCAGCTTGGTACTCCAAAACGGTTGTCCTCTGAACCATTTTGCTTAATGTGGCAGCAAAATTTTTATGTGCCGCTGTCCCAAATCTGCATATAGTCTTCCTACAAAAATCAGCCCATTCGGTAAATCCACCACCATAAATAACTGATCTATACTAATGCAATGCCGTTCCTTGGAGGTGAAAGCTAACCATCTGGACCTTTGTATCTTCCGCTGTACCTTGACAATCAAAATATTGTTCAACTTGAAACACCCAATCCATTGGATCACCGCCTTGGAATTTGGAAAGTTTAAGCATGTGGTTCTCCCGCGAATCACATTATCGGGTTCGCGAAAGATCCTTGGTTCAGGACTAAACCTTTCTGCAGGTTGATCACCTTTAAATCCTCGAGCACATCCATCATCATCTCCATCGGTGCCGCACGCCTCTCGGGTTCCACTACAGTCGGTCTTGGATTTTGTAACGGAGGTGGGGGATGATGTGTAGGCATAGGTAAGAGGGTATTATTGACGCTCATATGACGCACCTGGACTGGTGGGGTATCGGTTTGATAAGGTCCCACCGCTGGTCCTTCTTGAAACTTCGATCATCATCGAGGAGATGACGATTCCAATCGATTCATGACATATTCCTTGAATTTATTATGATCCTTTTGTATATTGTTAAATCTATGCAACAATGTTTGAAACATACCCCTAAGTTCATCCATATTCGAATCCATGGACGTTGGTTGACTCGGTCCTACCGTGGTCACTCCAAAAGAATCGGCCTCACGGTTAGGATCATCGTGCATTGAGTTCTCCCTTATCAGTGTACTCTCCATAGGTCTTCTTGTTGATGTCATCTTTCTTGTTTCAACTGTTAATGGAGGTTTGAGGTTCGCCTGCTATGATACTAGATTGATAAGCTCTGATATCACTTTGATGCGCTCCGATACCAAATTGATGGGTTCTTGTATCAAAAGATCGACTACGGAATAATTCCTTAAGATCTAAATTTATTACAGGAAGCAGTTCGCACAACTGTGGAAAAATATTTGTCAGATATTTTTGGTAGTCAGAAAATTACAAAACGAATTTGGTTAGATCCATAACTTCCTAATCTACAACTTTTGTATTTATGTCCTTTGCAGATTCAAACTGAACTTGGGACGAAAATATGAAATAACATGGGTGATGGTGGTGGTGACGGGTGGAGTGAATGTTAGGGTTATGGATGGGTATGGAGATGAAGGTGGATTGTGGATGTGATTAAGGAAAGTAGATGAAGGGAACAAAGTGGTCGAGATCCCAAAGAAGAGGAGTGGCTCGACAGTCGAGGGAGATTTGAAGTTAGAAGAAACCTTGCCAATGGTAGAGGTGGAAGGATGGCGAAGAGGAAGGAGGGAGAGAGTTTAGAGAGAAGATAAGAGACAAGAAATCTATAATCTAATTTCATAATGAAGTTGGCTCCCATCCACATATTTATAGAGGGTAGCCAACAAGTCCTAAAAGAATGTGAAACCCTAACAGACCAACTAAACCAGTATTCCTTATCTTCTCCGATTACTTCTCAGATTAAGCTTTTGTTTTGTTGCAGATAGATTCCAAATCTGGAGAAGTCATGAATATCAAAGTTGTAGATCTGGAGGTTGGCGACCTTATCCAACTAAACCAAAATTTTCCAAAATTGCGTAGAGTTGGATTTAGCTAATTAAAGAAAATCCTAACCTACTAAGACTGTAATTAAACCAAATAACTAAATAAGATAATTAGACTCAATCCATTAAGCCTATTCTCCCTTTGATTTTGATCTGATCTGATCCGATTTGTATCAACGTCCCATTGCCTATCTTAGCAAGGCTTTATCACAAAAATCTCAGCAATTATCGACTTAGGAGAGAGAGATGTTGGCAATTCTGCATGCGGTGACAAAGTGGAGGCCTTATTTGATCGGTAGACAATTCATTATCCGAACCAATCAAAGGAGCCTTCCATACTTTATGGGACAGCGTATACACACTCTGGCACAGTAGAGATAGGTCACAAAATTACTGGGATATGATTATGAAATCCAATACAAGAAGGGAACGGAAAATAGAGCGGCGGATGCACTATCGCGCAAACCCGATATTGCCGAGCTTGCAACCTATTATTCTCCTACCATTCGCTTCCTTGACAAGCTCAGGTATGTATGTACATCTGACCTAGATATTTTTAGATTGTTACAGGAGTTGTTGGATGATCTGGAGCGTCATCCAGAGTTGGAGAATCGAGGCGGTTTGCTGTTGGACCGCAGATGCATTCGGGTGCCTACAAATGGTGGATTGCGACAGAAATTGTTAGAGCACTTCCACCAAACTCCAGAGTCTAGTCTTGAGGGTGTCTTGAGGACTTATAGGAGGATATCCTAGAGTTGCATGTGGCCAGGATTTAGGCGGGATGTGAAGAGTTTTGTCCGTACTTACGAAGTCTGTGAAAGGGCTAAGGCAACTACGTTGAAACCGGCCGGATTACTACAGCCTCTATCGATACCAGACCGTGTTTAGGAAGACATTTCTATAGATTTCATAGAGGGTCTTCCACTGGTACGTGGTTATTCTATTATTTTTATGGTGGTTGACAGATTAAGCAAGTATACGCACTTTTCAGCATTATCACATCTGTTTTCAGCCAAGTCGGTGGCTGAAATTTTTGTTAGAGGTGTTGCTCGGTTACATGGCATGCCACGCACGATTGTCTCGGATCGTGATCGTGTATTTATGAACAACTTTTGGACTAAGTTTTTCAGATTGTAGAGGATTCGATTAAACTTCAGTTTGGCCTACCATCGACAGACGGATGGCCAAACCGAGATGGTTAATCGAGGCATTGAGCAGTACTTGAGGTGCTTTGTTGGAGAGATGCCGAAACGATAGTTGGAGTTCTTACCATGGGCGGAGTGGTCTTACAACATCGCCTACTATAGCAGTATTGGCATGACTCCATTTCAGTTGGTGTATGGATGCACTACTCCGACGTTATGCGCTTATGATCTAGTGGCATCTGCAAACCGGACGGAGGTGGATTTAGCGTTGATGGATAGAGATGCCACATTGAGGAGGTTACATGCTCATCGTAAACTTGCTCAAAACTGCATGAAGCAAGTTTATGATCATAGCCATAGGGAGTAGGAGTTCGACATCGGCAAATGGGTTTTTGTGAGGATGCAATTGTATCGACTAGTGACCTTGCATCTAATGCGTAACCAAAAGTTAGCACATCGCTATTTTGGTTTGTTTTAGGTGTTGGAGCGTATTGGTCCAGTTACATATCGTTTGGAGCTGCCAGAGGAGTCAAGAATGCATCCTGCCTTCCATATTTCATTGCTGAGGGAGCGCATTAGAGATCATGAGATCGTTGAATCAGTTCTACTAGAGCCATTGAAGGAGATAGAGATTGTAGAGCCAATTCGTGTACTTGCTAGATGCCGACGACGTTATGGTACCAGTTGAGTGCCTTGGCAAGCCATCCGATAAGGCGACATGGGAGTTGGAGACTGACATTTTGGAGCGTTTCCTTGACTTTTCACCTTAAGGGCAAGGTGGGGAAAGCGTGGTGGGCTGATATACTTATTTAGGATCTTTTCTTATTGCATTAGTTGTTTATTTTTATTAAAATAAAATTCCTATAAGTTGTATTCGAACGTAGGAGGGGTCACGGTCGAACGCCCTTGCGAACGTTTGCATCAGGTTTACAAATACAAAGGATGCGAAAAGTGCATTCGAACGTGGTCATGCGAGTTCAAATGCTATGTTTGAACGCTTGCATCATGTTCACATATACAGAGAACGTCTTTTGTGCGTTCGAACGCGATCGGGCGCGTTTGAACGTGATCGACGTGAATCCTCTAGAATTAGCATTACTTATTGTTATTAGGACTTGTTAGCTTGCATTTATAAGTATGTGGATGGCAGCCAAATTCATTATGCTGTTGGATTATTAATTTCCTGCCTCTTATCTTCTCTCTAGACTCTCTCCCTCCTCCTTTACCATCTTTCCACTTCTACCGTTGGCAAGGTTTCTCCTAACTTCTAATCTCCCTCGTTTGTCGAGTCACCCCTCTTCTTTGGGATCTCAACCACTTTGTTCCCTTCGTCTACATCCTTTAACCACATCCACCATCTACCTTCACCTCCATAGCCATCCATAACCCTAACATCCACTCCACCCATCACCACCACCATCATCCGCATTAATTTTTTTTGTACTTTTGTCCTAGTTGCAGTTTGAATATGCGAATGACGTAAATACAAAAGTTGTAGATCAGGAAACTATAGATCTAAACCAATTGGTTTTGTAATTTGTTGACTACCGAAGAATATTTGACAAATATTTTCCCACAGTTGCACAGACTGCTTCCTATAATAAATTCAGATCTTAAAGAATTGTTCTGTAACCTATCTTTTGGTACAAGAACCCATCAAACATCCGCCTATATCTCCTCCCGCAGCCTTAAAATGAATGTGCTCATCAATGTTAGTTTGGGCCAAGGTGGCTCGCAACAACTACTAACTCTTTTAAATTTTGCTTGGTACTCCAATACGGTAGTCCTCTGAACCATCTTTCTTATTTCTACCATTAATGGAGGCCTGAGGTTCATTTGGCTCTGATACCAATGATAGGTTATAGAACGACTCCTTCAAGATCTGAATTTATTGTAGGAAGTAGTCTGTACTCAACCAAGGGAAAATATTTACCAAATATTCTCTCTTAGTCAGAAAATTACGAAACTAAGTAGGATCAATCTGTAACTCCTTGATCTACATTTTTAGTTATTATGTCCTTCACAGATTCGAACTAAAACTGGGATGAAAACATGATATATTTTGGATGATGGTGGTCGTGACGGGTGGAGTGAATGTTAGGGTTATGGATGATAATGGAGATGAGGGTGGATGGTTGATGTTGTTTAAGGGATAAAGACAAAGGGGAAGAAGTGATCGAGATCCCAAAGAAGAGGGAGGTCTTGATAGACGAGGAATATTAGAAGTTAGGAGAGACCTTGCCAACGATAGAGGTGGTAGGTTAGTGAAGAGGGTGGAGGGATATTAGGGTAGAGAGACTAGAGATAGGATAGAGGAGGTAAGAAACTAATATTCCATAAACATAATAATTTTGGCTGCCATCCGCACCTTTATAGAGGCTAGCCAACAAGCTAAAATAATAATTATTAACCATAATTCTAGTAGACTCCTATCGATCACATTCGAATGCGCCCTATCGCATTTGAATGCACAAAAGGCATTCTTTGTCGATGCGAATGTGATGAAAACGTTCGAACGTGCCCAACCGCGTTCGAACGCGCATTTCACGTTCTCTGTTTTTGCAAACCTGATGTAAATGTTTGAACGCGCCCCCAACTGCGTTCGAACGCGACCTATAGAAAATTTATTTTAATGAAAATAAATAACTAATGGAATAAGTAAAGACTCTAACTAAGTATATCAGCACACCACGCTTCTCCCACCTTGTCCTCAAGGTGTAAAGTCAGGGATACGCTCCAAGATATCCATCTCCAACTTTAATGTCGCCTCATCGGATGGCTTGCCAAGCCACTCAACTAGAATCTCTATCTCTAATCTGGTACCATGACGTCGTCGGGGTCTAGCAAGTATACAAACTGGCTCTACGATCTCTATCTCCTCCAATGGCTCTGGTAGAACTAATCCAACGACCTGATGATCTCCAATCCGCTCCCTCAACAATGAGGCATAGAAGACAAGATATACTCTCGAACCCTCAGGCAGCTCCAAACGATACGCAACCGGACCGATACGCTTTATCACCTGAAATGGACCGAAGTAGTAGTATGCTAACTTTTGGTTTCGCATCGGATGCAAGGTCACCTAATGATACGGTTTCACCCTCATGAACACCTAACTACCGATGTCGAACTCCTTCTCTCTATGGCTGCGATCATAAACTTATTTAATTCGGTTTTGAGCAAGTTTAAGATGGGCACACAACCTCCTCAATGTGACATCTCTATCCATCAAAGCTAAGTCTACCTCCGTCCGATCTGCAAATGCCACTGGATCATAAGCGCGTAATGTCGAGGCTATGTGCCCATACACCACCTCGAACGGAGTCATGCCAATGTTGCTATGGTACGTGGTGTTGTAAGACCACTCTACCCACGGTAATAACTCCAACCATCATCTCGACATCTCTCCAATGAAGCACCTCAAGTACTGTTCAATGCCTCAATTGACCACCTCCGTTTGGCCGTCCGTTTGTGCATGGTAAGCTAAACCGAAGGTCAATCGAGTCCCTTATAATCTGAAAAACTCTATCCAAAATTCGCTCATAAATACATGATCATCATCCGAGACAATCGTGCATGGCATGCCATGTATCTGAGCAACATCTCTAACAAAAATTTAAGCCACTACCTTGGCTAAAAATGGATGTGACAATGCAAAAAAGTGCGCATACTTGCTCAATATGTCAACCACCACAAAAATAATGAAATAACCATGTACCAGTAGAAAACCCTCTATGAAATCCATAGAACACGCCCAATCGCATTCGAACGTACAAAAGGTGTTCTCTATCGATGCGAACATGATGTAGACGTTCGAACGCGCATTTCACGTTCTTTGTTTTTGCAAACCTAATGCAGGTGTTTGCAAAGGCGTTCGAACGCGCTCCCAACCACATTCCAACGTGACCTAAAGAAAATTTATTTTAATAAAAACAAATAACTATTGCAATAAGAAAAGACTCTAACTAAGTGTAACAGTATCCCGAATCTATCAACTCTCTTCATCGTCCAACTATTGAATCTTAAGAATTAACCTTGAAGGATCATGGTAGACCTAGCTGATGGATTCTACACTACCAAAAGATAGGCTATGATACCAATGATAGGCTATAGAATGGTTCCTTCAAGATCTGAATTTATTGCAAGAAGCAGTCCACATAATCGAGAGAAAGTATTCGTCAAATATTCTTTAGTACTGAGAAAATTACAAAACCAAGTGGATTAGATTCGTAACTCCCTAGTATACAATTTTCATATGTATAGCCTTCATAGATTCGAACTTCAACTGGGACAAAAATATGAAAGAACGCGGGTGATGGTAGTGGTGATGGGTGGAGTGGATGTTAAGGTTATGGGTGATTATGGAGATGAATGTGGTTGGTAGATATGGTTAAGGGATATAGACGAATGGGAAGAAGTGATCGAGATCCCAAAGAAGTGAGAGAACTCGATAGACGAGGGAGATTAGAAGTTAGGAGAGACTTTGCCAATAGTAGAGATGGAAAAATGGTGAAGAGGGAGGAGGGAGGGAGAATAGAGAGAAGATAGAAGGCAAGAAATCAATAATCTAATAGCATAATGAATTTAGCTACTCTCCATACCTTTACAGAGGCTAACTAAAAGCCCTAATAACATAAGTAACCTTAATTCTACTGCAATCCCACCGATTGCGTTTGAACGGGCTTGATTGCGTTCGAACGTATAAAAGAAGTTCTCTGTATGTGCGAATGCGATGCAGGCATTCGAACGCGGCGTTCGAACTCACCCGACCACATTCAAACACATTTTTTGCATCCTCTTTATTCGTGAACCTAATGTAGGCATTCGCAAGGGCGTTCGAACGCGATCCCTTCTACGTTCGAACGCGACTTACAGGAATTTTATTTAAATAAAAATAATCAAATAATGCAATAAGAAAAAAATCCTAACTAAATGTATCACTAGACTTCACCTTGGAGATTGGATCTCACATCTAAGGATATCATTGTACAATACCGAAAAGTGCGCATACTTGCTCAATCTATCAACCACTACAAAAATAACTGAATAACCACATATTAGTGAAAGACCCTCTATGAAATCCATAGGAATGTCTTCCCAAACACGTTCCAGTATAGATAAAGGCTGAAGTAATCCGACCGGTTTAAATGTAGTTGCCTTAGCCCTTTGACAGACTTCGTAAGCATGGACAAAACTCTTCACATCCCGCCTTAATCCGAGCCATGTGTAACTCTGAGATATCCTCCTATAAGTCCTCAAGATACCCTCATGAGCAGCTTCTGGAGTTTGGTGGAAGTGATCTAACAATTTCTGCCGTAATCTATCATTTGCGGGCACCTGAATGCATCCACGGTCCAGCAGCAAACCGCCTCGATTCCCCAACTTTAAATGGCGCTCCGGATCATCCATCACCTCCTACAACAATCTCAAAATATCTAAGTCAGATATACATGCATACCTCAGCTCGTCAAGGAAGGGAAAGGTAGGAGAAGAATAGGCTGTAAGCTTCGCGGTATTGGGTTGGCGCGATAGTGTATTCGTCGCTCTATTTTCGGTTCCCTTTTTGTATTGGATTTCATAATCATACCCCAGCAACTTTTTGACCTATTTCTGCTATGCCGAAGTGTGTATACGCTATCCCATAAAGTATAGGAGGCTCATTTGATCAGTTCTGATAATGAATCGCCTACTAATTAAATAAGGCCTCCACTTTGTCACCGCATGTAGAATTGTCAATATCTTTCTCTCATAAGTCGATAATTGTTGAGATTTTTATAATAAAGCCTTACTAAGAAAGGCCATGGGACGTCCTCCCTGCATTAGTACAGCTCTTTTGTTAACTCCCGACGCATCACATTTCACATTAAACTCTTTGGTGAAGTCCGGTAGCACTAAAACGGGTGCCATCATCATTGCTGTTTTTAATTTTTTAAAGGCTGTAGTGGCTTCATCCATCCATCTAAAAGAGTCATTTATCAACAAAAAAGTGAGAAGAGCAGTTATCTTGCCATACACAGAGATGAAGTGGCGATAATATCCGGTCAGCCTCAAAAATTCTCTCAATCCGATGGTGGTAGTAGGAATAGGCCAAGCGGTCATGCCTGCAACCTTTTGAGGATCCGCAGCTACACCTTTTGCTGAGATAATGTGGTCTAAATACTCCACTTGTGGTACTCCCTATAGGCACTTACATTTCTTGATCTTCAATTGATTTTGCTTCGACAAATTCAGCACATCCTCCAAATGCCGCCAATGCTCTAATTCAGTCCTATTATACACCAAAATGTCGTCAAAGAATATTAAAAATTACCTTTGCAATAGAGGCCGAAATATATCATTCATGAGGCCTTAAAAGGTAGCTGGAGCATTGGTGAGACCAAAAGGCATCAGTCGGAACTCGTAGTGCCCGTCCGGAGTCCAAAATGTAGTTTTGTGCACATCCACCGGGTGAACTCTAATTTGATGATACTCGACCCTCAAGTCAAGCTTGCTGAATATAGCCACCCTTGCAAGCTCGTCCAGCAACTCCTCTATAATCGGAATGGGATACCGGTCCTTGACGATAATAGCATTTAGTGCCCAATAGTCGACACAAAAATGCCATGTCCCGTCCTTTTTTCGCACCAATAGCACGGGGGATGAGTATGAGCTATGACTTGGTTGTATGAGACCTTGCTCTAACATGTTGGCTACCATATTGGAGATAACTTCCTTTTGCACATGTGGATACCGATATGACCTCACGTTTGTTAGTGCAACCTTGGGCATAATCTCTATGTAGTGGTCCACCATTCTCCTTGGTGGCAACTCATTTGGTTCCTCAAACAGTTCATCAAATTTGTCTAATAAATTAGACAACTCCATGGTAGTATCTAGACTCATTTGAGGCTCATCTTCTGCTATCCTAACTGTAGAAGATAGGACAAATCACTTACACATGGCAGCCTCACCATCGGCTACATCACATGAATCGGTGGAGATCGAACGCCATCAAGTCGCACCTATTTGTTTCCTTGCTTAAATTTCATCCACATGCTCCAAAAATCAAAAGTGACAGGTCCCAAGCTTTGTAACTATTGTGTGCCTAGGACAATGTCCTCTCTTCGCAGCGCCAACGGATACAAGTCCACAATGATATCATATCCCTACACCCCACTCGTATACCGACCCGACGACACAAGCTATATCTTAAGCTTCGTGCCATCTCCAATAGCAACGTCAAATTCCATGGTCGGTTCGGCATCCAAACCCAATCTCCTCATTAACCTCATGTCTAGAAAGTTGTGTGTACACCCAAAATCGATGAGGATGTGCACACAATGCTTTTTAAAGAGTCTGTCTACCCGTAACGTTCTCGGCGCGGAAGTACCTGAATATGCATGCATCAATATTTCAGCTTGGATATCTTTCTCCACCTCCACGCCCTCCTCCACGGCCTCCTCATGGACCTCCTCTGGACACTCTCCATCATCAACAACCTCATCATCCTCCTCAAGACAATCGATGAGCATCGCACTCCTGATCGGTTTGAAATACCAATGACCGGGGGTGAAACGTTCATCGCATCGAAAGCAAAGGCCCTTCGCTCTTTGCTTCTCCACCTAGGCAGGTATGAGAGTTCAAATGGGTGGGGGGGGTCTTGTGCCTCCTCTAACATCGGAAGAAGGTATCAAAGGTGGTCGTGGTCTACTACTCGCAGCTGCTGTCTTTGAACCCGTAGAATTTCCAGCCGACATTCTATGTGCAAACCGCCTATCTCGTGCATTCACACATACAAATGGGTGTATTTGCACGTTAAAACACGCCTGGGAAAATCAATGTATTCGAATGCACTTGGGTTGCGCTCGAACACCCCTTCATAGCATGAAAATTTTTGGACTTTCGTGAGATTTGCTCTTACTTGGATTTGGTCGTATCTTGTTAACCTATATAAGGGTTGGGATATCCTAAACCTAAGTAGGTTGGTCATTGCTTTTGAAAGAGTTCTTAAAGTTATAACATTTTTTCACCAACAAGGTCCATCTCATCTTCGATGCACCAAGTTTCATCTTAAAGGTCATATAAATGAAGGATCAATCTCGAGGACTACTGAGATTGAAGATCAGTCACAAGAAGCAGTGAATTACGAGCTCTAGATTTAAACAAGTCATGGGGATTGATGGATTATTTTGTAAGTTAGTTTCATAAACTACTTGATTAGTTTTGATCCATAGTTTTTATTTTTCTTTTGGGATTTTCCACATAAAAAATCTTAATGTTCATCTTTCTATTACTCTTCGTTTTATATTCCTTATATCTATTTAAGCAAAGGGGTGAAAATATTGCCAAGGGTTCAGATACATACACATGTCTAAGTTTTTTCAATTGGTATCAGAGCAGGCTCTCTAATCTTAGAGAGAGATCCGCTAGTCATGGACTTCCAAAGAGATAGACAATCTTCAATTAGACCTTCTATACTTGATGGATCAAATCATGGAGGATGAGAGCGTTTATGAAGTCTATAGATGAGTGAGTTTGGTTTGTTGTTGTGGAAGGTTGGAGTGTACCGATGTAGTTAGTAAATGATAAGTTAGTTGAAAAACCTCTCAACTCTTGGGATGGGTCGGATTTTGAAAAGGTTGGCTAGAATAACAAAACAATTTATGCTATTTTTAATTGTGTTTCTTCGGATGAATTCTGAAGAATTTCATCATATGAGATTGCTAAAGATGCTTAGACGATCTTAAAAATTATACATGAAAGAACCATGACTATTAAGCTTTTGAAGCTTCAGAGATTGACAACTAGTTTTGAAACTCTCCATATAGAGGAGAATGAGACCTTTGATGAGCTCTATACAAAATTTAGTAATATAGTCAATTCTAGTTTCAACCTAGGAGAAAATATTCATGAACATAGAATTGTTTGAAAGATCATTAGACCTACCTGAAAGGTTTCAAGCTAAAGTCACCATCATTAAGGAAAGTAAGGACATCGATACAATGAAGGATGAACAATTGGTAAGTGATCTACAAATATTTGACTCCACTTTTTCTAAATCTAGGAAGTCCAAAGGTATGACCTTAACGACTGCATTGAAAATTTAGAGGAGTCAAATGATGAGAGCAAAATAGATGATGAGAGCAAACAAGTTCAATCCTAAGAAGCTTGAGAAAAACAAAAATTTTGACAAAAAGAAGAATTCTACGAGTTCAAATGTTGAGGTGGATAATAATAATTTTAAACAGAAAACCAAAGTCATGAAAGTAAAATTTGTTGCTACGAGTGTTCTGGTTTCGAACACATTGCACAGGAATGTTCTTCTCGGCACAAGAGGAAGTGTAGGGCTATGAAGGCATCTTAGGATGACTCAGATGAGTCAGATAATGATTTCAAGAAAGACTAAGAGAACTACCTAAAAGAGAAGAATTTGAGATACAAAAATATATAATGAGTTTTACATAAAGTTGTTCAATCTCAAGAAAAGCAATATAAGACTACTTTAGAGACTCAAGGTAATTAAACCTGAAAGAAATCAATTTGAGAAGTACAAAGTGGAACTTGAACATATCAAAATCCTGACACAACAACTGGATGAAACTAAAGATAAGTGTTACAATTTGGCTAATTATGGCTTTTGTTTATTTTTTATTTTAGAAATAATTTTTGTTTTAGAAGAATAAGATTTCTGGCAATCGCGCTCGAATGCTAGGAAGTTGCGTTTGAACATGACTATCAAACGCCTGCATACATTCGCAAAAACAGAGAACATGTTTAGTACGTTCGAAAGCGTTCGACCGCATTTGAACACCTACACATGTTCGCAATGACAGAGAATGCAAAATCCGTGTTTTCAAACCCGTTCGTGTAATAACCCAAGTAGGGTTAAAAAGAAAACTACTACTAAATCTTGCTGGGCACGATGCGACACGGCCTCGTGCTCAGCATGCCATGCATGCTATGGCGCGGTGGGGGTGCCACGCGCCTCCACCGAGCCACTCTTCTCCACACCGCGGCGACGCGTGGAGGTGGGACCCAGCCTATTGGCCACTTCGTCGTCGCCGTGTGACTCGCTCTTTCTCTCTCTAATATTCTCTCTCCCTTCTCCGCATTCTCACTCTCTCTCTCTCTCTAGCTCACTCTCTCCCTCTCCCTCTAGTGCACTAGCAATCACCGGCACCGGGAATAGCCGTCGTTTGCCCTTTGGTCCGCCGGTGAGCCTCTCTTTCTCTCTCTCTTGCTCTTCCTCTTTGTCAGTTGCCATTCAAGACGATGGAGGTTTGAGCCACCGACGAGAGGCCGGCCGCTGAGTGGCCACCAGCGGCCGTACCCCTCCCTTGCGGCCCAACCCTCTTCCCCCTTTCTTCTTCTTCTTCTTCTTCTTCTTCTCCTCCTCCTCCTCCTCCTCCTCCTCTTCCTTCCCTTCTTTCCTCCTCTCAATTTGCATCCTGCAAGTGGTGTTGGGCTCGGTCCAGCACCCTTGCAGCGCAAGGTGCTAGGCTCGGCCTAGCACCATGTTGCGCATAGTGCTGGGTTGAGCCCAGCATTGTGTATAGTTTATATATATATGCATATCATTGATTTCTAATTATATTTGATTATGTTATTAATTATTCAATTAGTTTAGTTAATTTAATATATTTAATTTATATGAATTAAATATAATTATATCATAGTTAGTAAATAATTCTAATTATATCATGTTTAGCAAAATACCTGCAATATAAATTACTATTTTAATCCTAGGTAGGGAATAGTAATTATTAGGGTTATGTACGTATATTCTTATGTAATTATTTGCAGCAACTTAATTCTTATTTTCTTAATTATCAAGGAGAATAATAGGTAGATAATTATGTTTTAAATACTCTATTAAAAAAATATAATTATGTTAATAAATAACAAACAAATATAGAAATGAAGAGTGCATAATTACAACAAGAAACTATCTTTCTGCCGGGTTAATTTTAATTAATAGAAAGACTGACATTATTTGTTATAAATAATTTTAGATCCCGACCCCTCTATTCAGGACCCCGTGGACTTAGCTAACGAGGCTTGATCGTTATCATAACAGCGTGAACGAGGGATTGTTTGGTAATTACAGTGGTGGTGAGTAGTCTTATCCTTCAGACGCCTTTTTCAAATTAGAATATAGTATATATTATGTACATGCATGTTTTGGCCTCGAGCATGATTATATAACTTTATCTAGAGATGATTACAGTCAAGCATATTTTATCATGCATTTGATTAGGCTAATCTTGGATATGAGTATGATGATGATAAATAGAGATGATTAGAGATGATTATATTGTTATGATTTTATATGAAGATGATCTTCTGGTATGAGTGTGCATGTGATAGACTAGCAGGAGTATGCATGTGTTAGATACATGGTTGGAGTCTACATTGCATCATTTTTCTCTTGATTCCTGTTCCACCTAAATTCCCGTTATGTATTGACTCGTTATCGTATCGGATATATGCATGTGATCTGACATTTAGAAGGAAAGCATGAAATGTGATTGATAGGATAGTTGATAGAAAGTATGAGAATACCCGAGTAGGCGCCAAGATTATGGGTGCCTAGAGTGATGATTATGGTTGCTGATATGCGATATCTCGTGGCCCATGTTCGAGGTCAATTGAGTCTGTGCGCATAGATAATCTAACACATGCCGTTCGCCAAGGCATATGTGGCGAGTTATCCTCACGAGGTTTCTATCAACTATGTGGGTGCCTAATCTGGATGGATGTTGATACCCTAGCGGGTGGTGGGGTTTGATTATATTTGAGATACTCTTGCAGGTCGCAGAATATACTTTGAGCCTTCGGACATGATGTTGAGATTAGGTACCGAGTGTTGACTATGCATAGTAGTCTAGTGTGATGATGGTATACCGAAATGTCGGTGGTGATTGTGATACGGAGAATTTCACCTGATTATTGAGTAATTATAATAAATTATACACCATTGCATTTGACATCATGACATAGTCAGCATGCATCATGTGTCATATTTGAGAGAGAGTTATGATGATAGTATGACATGGAGATCTATTTATTCATTATTGAGGATTATATACTTCTATCAGTTATGACATATTATCTACTTTTTAATTATGTATTATTGAGAAACATTCATATACTCATTCATGACATAATACTCTTTCTGATTTATATTATCCAATACTTGATTTATTCTCTGTTTGGCTTCACTGATTCGGAGTAAGGTCTATCCACTAAGCCTTTAGCTCATGACTCTATTTGTTTTCTCCTTTCCAAAAACCCAAGTGAACGAGAGGAGCAGGATACTCCCTTAGAGGTCTTGTCGGTGAGTGAGGAGTAGAGTGTGGTTAGTGTTATATGCCAGATGAGTTATCTTATCTGATGTATTAGTAGACATCCTTCAAAGTGTATCTGTATCCTTGTCTTATATTTTAGCAGGTGATTTTGTACTTGTATAATTATGTATATACCATCGTTGTGTACATGTAGTTGAGAAAAGCTCTTGATGATGTGTTGTGGTCTGTGTGGGGCCCAAGTAGGGTTATCTATATGCTGTTGATAGTTAGACTTGAGTTATTCTTAGTTCAGATATTGTGGATAAAGTTATGATGTTGCTACAGGTTTATTTGATTGTCAGTAACTAACTAAATGGTTAAGTGCTATGCACGTGTCGTATGGGCTCGTGCCATGCACGTGTTTAGGGTTTGGGTGTTACAATTCGGTTGCGTTTGAACGCAATCGGCGAACTGCATTATCCTAGGGTTATCTTTTAATTATTTTGTTTCATAGATTAGCTTCTAAATGTGGAAGGCAACCTAATTGAGGATTATTAATGAAATATTAGAGTTATCCTTCCCAACCCTCTCTCTTTCCTCCAATGGCATCTAATCTTGGACGTTGTCTTCTTCCTCCCTCAATCTGACCGTACCCCCTTGCCTCTCAAGGATCGGTCCACTCGATCTCCGCTCGTCTAGCTTAATGCTCTACCCCACCATCGTTGTTATCATCTTCCACAAAACCTAACTATTATTTTCCTACTCCATTACTCACGTCCCCCACGCCACCATCTGACTCACGATCAGTATTTTTTATATAACTTTTGATCTACAAGTCCGATCAATGTGATGTCGGTTGCATTGGATTCTGATTTCTTATCTAAAATTCGTCTAGAATAGAAGGCCAATACAGCTAATACGTATTGTTATTTCAAGCATATTTAGAATCTTGGTTCATTCTATGGGTTAATGTATCAATGGTTATAAACTTCGATGAAGGGTGATGCTCACTTCAAAGCACTTTGTAGTAAAGTAAGCTTACATATGATTTCTCTTCTCTTGCGAACGAGACAGGGTCACACGAGAAAGCAGTCAAACTTAAATATTGGTGTAAGGATTATCCTAGGAACTACTACACGTAAGCTGCTTCAGGTTCCTAGGTACCGCCTGCAAGTGGCCATCATATCTTGAAGCTGGAGCAAACATAATTTACTATCCAGGTCCCTTGAGACATTCTACAATCACTCATTTCCTTTTCCTTCTTTTCATATAACTGTTAACCGGTTGTTTTGATATTTAAACTGGTAACCTGCTCCTCTTTATAACCGTGGGAGATCAAAGAAATAAAATAATTATGCTAACAGAAGGACTTGAAAGAACAGAATTTACTATCAAGGAAATAGGGAGAAGAATTTACATTCATTTACTCGCTGTCACTGAAAGTTTACAAGTGCCTACCTTAATTGGATTCTCAGGAGCTTAGGAAGAGCTTCGGTTTTTCTGCCTGACAAAAATCTAAAGTAAAGAAAGACATGTCATCAAATCAGTATACAGAGTCAGATGAATTGTCGCATTAAGAATGTTGCATGACAATGAAAATAAGATCCTGAAGAGCAATCGTTGGCATATATAGATCCAACCATTAGTTTCCAGTTCAAAACATAATAATCATGTCAAATGTGCATCCCATAGTACAAAAGAAGTTCATATATCTAAAGGCTAAAGTTTATTTAGTCAAAGCTGAGTAATAGAGCACAGAAAAGTTGACTCCTAGAAATTTATTCTAGGGAATCATTTAGAAAAATTGACCTTAATAAGAAAGAAAAGTACACTACAAGGTGAGAATTCCACTAAACAGAAATTTACTAAGACAAACAAAATCAATCATAAGATGTATATAGTAGAATCTAAACAAGTAATTAAAAACTATCTTGTTCTGCAAGTATTCAAAGAGAAAATTTGAAACCAACTTTCGAACTTTCAAAGCAAACATGGACGAATATTTCAAAGTCAAAATTGAATCAACAACGAGATGAATCTTCAAAGGCGGAAAAGGTAAACACGAGACGCAATCTTTAAGAAAAGGTAAGTAGAAAAAAAAGTTTATACCCACATGTTATCATTGTGGAATATTAGGACATATTAGACCTAGTTGTAAATTATTATATAAATCTAGAAGTGCTTTTAGTTATGGGTGAAAACAAAGTCTATATGGGTTAAAAAAAGTGATTTAAAATATTATATTGTACATACTGCCTTAAAAGCTCTAAACTCTAATTTGTGGTATTTAGACAGCGAGTGTTCAAGACATATATCAGGTGACAAATTTAAGTTTTCCAAACTTGAGGACTATAAAGGGAGAGTTGTGACCTTTAGAGATTGGAATTTTACAAGGTAATTGGAAAGGGAAAGATAAGTACTTCACATGTGTCTATACTTGAAAATATTTTTTATATGTTAAAGGTTTAAAAGCAAATCTCCTGAGTATCCATCAATTCCGTGATGAAGATTATGATGTAAAATTCTCCAAAAATGATTGTACTATTCTAGATCATGAATGTAATGTTATATGTTATGGGTTTAGAACATTGAATAATTGCTATATTGTTAAAATTTCAAATAATCTGAAATGTAAGAGTATTACTATAGATATTGTAGATCTTTGGCATCAATGTCTTGGATATATAAACCACAAAAATTTATTCAATTTGTCCAAGAAAATAGTGATAAGGGAAATACCTAAGATAAAGGAAAAGACCAAAAATGTGTGCGGTACATGTCAAATTGGAAAATAAATTAGGATCTCACATAAGAAAGTAAATGCAGATACCATTGATTGTGTTCTACATTAATATACTTAGTTAGGATCTTTTCTTATTACATTAGGTGTTTATTTTTATTAAAATAAAATTCATGTAGGTTGCGTTCGAATGCAAGAGGGTTCACATTCGAACGCCCTTGTGAATGCCTGCATTAGGTTTGCAAATACAGATAACGTATATTGTGCGTTCGAACGAGGTCAGGCGAGTTCAAACGCCCGTGTTCGAACACCTGTATCGCGTTCGCACATCCAAAGATGGAGCTTTTTGAGTGCGTTCGAAAGCGATTGACGGGAATCCTCTAGAATTAGGGTTTTATATTGTTTTAGGACTTGTTGGCTAGCCTGTATAAATACATGGATGGCAGCCAATTTTATTATGCTATTGAATTATTGATTTCTTGCCTCCTATCTTCTCTCTAAACTTCTCCCTCCTCCCTCTTTACCATCCTTCCACATCTACCGTTGGCAAGGTTTCTCCTAACTTCTAATCTCCCTCAACTATCGAGCCACCCCTCTTTTTTGGGACCTCGACCACTTCATTCCCTTTGTCAACTTCCCTTAATCACATCCACAATTCACCTTCATCTCCATACCCATTTATAACCCTAACATCCACTCCACCTGTCACCACCACCATCACCCACGTTATTCCGTATTTTTGTCCTTGCTACAGTTCGAATCTGCGAAGGGCAAATATGAAAATTGTAGATATGAAAGTTATAGACCTAACCCAATTGGTTTCGTAATTTTCTAACTATAGGAAAATATCTGACAAATATTTTTCCACTGTTGCACGGACTGATTCCTATAATAAATTTAGAGCTTAAGGAATTATTCCGTAGCCGATCTTTTGGTACAAGAACCCTATCAAGTGCTATTAGAGCTTATCAAATTGGTATGAGAGCTTATCAATTAGTATCAGAGCAGGCGAACCTCAGACCTCCAATGGTTGAAACAAGGAAGATGACATCAACAAGGAGACCTATGGAGTGCACACTGACAAGGGAGGACTGTTACGATCCTTCCTCGGCTATAGGCTCTGATACCAGATTGATACGATCCTTCCTCGGCTATAGGCTCTGATACCAGATTGATACGAACCCTCTTTTGGTGCTATGGCTCTGATTCAAGATTAATACGATTTTGCACGGAACTTTGAGATCAGATCCCGAAATATCCCGCCGTTGGATCGCTGTGAAATTTTGATATGTTGTAGGCCCGGAAAAGAGCTTTCCAACGGATCTAGTTTCAGGCGAATCGGAGATGGGGATCTCGAAATATCGTTCGTTTAGTGGACGAACGTCAGGATACTCTGTTTTGGATTCCGTGGATGAAGGCACGAAATCCTGGGTAATGGTGGATTGTGGAGGGCCGGTGTTGATGGGGTGGCACCGGTGTAAAAGTGATGGTGGAAGGGTTATGGATGATGGAAAGGTTAGGGATAGCGATGGATAAATTGGAAGAAGGGGGAGAAGAGGGCCACTCCTAAGGGACTAGGGTGATTGGCCTGTCGAGGGAGATTAGAAGCGGCGTTGCCGGGGAGATTGAGGGAACGAGAGCGAAGAAGATGAAGGAGGCAAGGCAAACTCAATTCTCAATATTCCATCCTAATTTTGGTTGCCCTACACATACTTTTATAGGCTAACCAACAACTCAATCTTATCCTAAAACACAATCTTATCCTAAAACTCAATCTTATCCTAAAACTCAATCTTATCCTAAAACTCAATCTTATCCTAAAACTCAATCTTATCCTAAGGTAAATCCAAGCTTGAGACGATGTCGGTGAAGTCCGAATCGTATCAATCCACCACGCTTCCGCAACCTTGTCCTCAAGGTTTGAAATTTGGGAAGCGATCCATGATGTCTGCCTCTAGCTCCCATGTAGACTCGTCAGTAGGTTTGCCCAGCCACTCAATCAGCACTTCAGTCTCTAATCTGGATCCTTGGCGTCTTCTCCTACGACTTAGGACTCGAACCGGCTCATTGGAGCCATCTTCCTCCATTGGTTCGGGTAAGGTCGAACCCACTACATGGTTAGGCCCGATCTGGGCCTTCAATGCCGAGACATGGAAGACGGGATGTATCCTGGTTCCTTCAGGTAGGTCCAATCGGTAAGCTACTGGACCGATTCGTTGTAGCACTCGGTACGGACCATAGTACTTGTATCCCAACTTTTGGTTCAAAATTGGCCTCAATGTGGATTGTCGATACGGTTGAGCTCGAACGAACACCAATTGATCCACCTCAAATTCTCGCTCACGTCTGCCTTTGTCATGCGTTTGCTTCATGCGGTTTTGTGCTGTGGCTAGGTGAGTCTTGAGCCGTCTCAAGGTTTCATCTCGATCAGCAAGCTCCAAGTCAAGCTCAGTCCTATCCGTCGCCGCGAGTCTATCGTAGGCACGCAAGACAGGGGGAGTGCGCCCATAAACCGCCTCAAATGGGGTCATGCCAATGCTTGAGTGATGAGCGGTATTGTATGACCACTCAGCCCAGGGAAGAAATTTGACCCAATCCTTTGGTCGATCCGCCACAAAGCATCGCAAGTATTGCTCTAGTCCACGATTCACCACCTCGGTTTGGCCATCCGTCTCGGGGTGATAAGCTGAACTAAGATTGATTTGAGTCCCTTGCAATCTGAAGAACTCGGACCAAAACTCACTTATGAAGATGCGATCCCGGTCTGACACGATCGTCCTAGGCATCCCATGCAAGCGTGCCACTTCCCGAACAAAAATTTCAGCAACTCTTTTTGCTGAAAACGGGTGAGACAATGTTATGAAATGTGCATACTTGCTCAATCTATCCACCACAACAAACACCACCGATTGTCCTCGAACCTCCGGCAGCCCCTCAATGAAGTCCATGGAGATATCCTCCCAAATACGCTCTGGTATAGGTAGTGGTTGCAGCAGCCCGCTAGGCTTGAGTGCCTCCGATTTGACTCGTTGGCAGATTTGACATTCACGCACATACTTCTTCACGTCCGTCTTCATCCCAGTCCAAGTACAGTTTTGGGCCAGCCGCTTGTAAGTACGTAATACCCCTTCATGACCTGCTATAGGAGTATCATGGAAGTGTGCCATCAATAGCCTCCGTAGCTCTTCGTTTCGGGGTACCTTGATTCGCCCGTGCTCTAGTACTAACCCATTGCGCTCCTCGTGCTCGGGGTTGCTTGAGGGGTTCTCTCTCAACTCCTCCATGAGTCGGACCAGATCACTATCCTCTGCACTGGCTCTCCGTAGATCTGAAAAGAAAGGAAAAGTGGGTGCCGAGAAAGAAGCGAGCTCCCTTTCTTTTGAAAGTTCAAGCAGCGGTTTACTTCCATCCAACAACACTCTCTGATCATCTCTCCAAAAGGTCAATGTGAGGCTTATAAAATCAAAGGTCACGGGCCCCAAGCTCCGAAGCCATTGGGTCCCTAAAACAATATCGGCACCTTGCAAGGCCAATGGATAAAGATCCAATGTGAAAATTTGGCCTTGCACCTTCAATTCTGCACCTCCACAAATAGAATCTGCTCGCAAGGTGATGCCATCTCCAATCGTCACATCGAACCCTTCCGTGGGTTCCGACTCGAGCCCAATCTTCCTAAGGAGCCTCATGTCAATGAAGTTGTGGGTGGACCCGGTGTCAATCAAGATTCTCACTGTGGTTTTCTTGATTACACCGTTCACCCGCAAGGTCTTTGGTGCGGCTGTCCCCGAATAGGCGTCGAGGGAGATTTCGGCCTTCGTGTCCTCCACGTGTTGTTGCTCCTCAACTTCTTCTCCTCGATGTCCAGCCACATCTGCACCTTCAGCTGCCATGGGTGGAAGATCGTGGCCTTCTCCTTTGAGTTGTAGCTTGGCAGGGAGCTGCAACGTCATCACCGGTGACGAAGCTGTCGTGATCGCCTGTCGATTGACCGAGGAGAATGGTAGAAGATCGCTGGAGGCCATATGCGATTTCTTCTTAGTTGCCGACTCACGGTGGTTGCAAAGGGAGCTGGTGAAAGGCAGCCCAAGTGTCGAAATTCGCGGTTTCGGATCATCTCCTTCACCACCGATGAGGATTCCTGATGAGGGATATCCAGCGACCAGGTGTGGCGTAGCCAGCACTTCGCGATTTGTCGACAAGGTCTCCGGTGCATGGGAAGATGTGGAGGTTCCGAGGGCTGCTACAATGGTTGCAGATCTCATTGTAGTTGGTGGTAGTTCGTTGCGGCTGACCATAGGTCGAGGTGTAGAATCTCGCTCTTGCTGGATAGCCGAACTCTCCCCTATTTTTGTGATGAGCGGGAAGGCCGTGGAGGATGTTGGGTATGTTGTGGAGGGTTCCCAATGCTGTCTTGTGATTGCCTTGCTTGTTGAAAAAGGTTTCGTCCATGCCCGTATTTCCTGCATCATCTCCATCATTATTTGCTTGTTGATGGCAATCTGTTTGGAAATAGACCCCAACATGGATAGAACGCTAGGTTCTTCCGTATTCCTATTAGATCGAGTGATCGTCATTGGAAGCGCTTGTCCGAGGAACGGTGGCTCTGATACCAGCTTGTTACGATCCTTCCTCGGCTATAGGCTCTGATACCAGATTGATACGATCCTTCCTCGGCTATAGGCTCTGATACCAGATTGATACGAACCCTCTTTTGGTGCTATGGCTCTGATTCAAGATTAATACGATTTTGCACGGAACTTTGAGATCAGATCCCGAAATATCCCGCCGTTGGATCGCTGTGAAATTTTGATATGTTGTAGGCCCGGAAAAGAGCTTTCCAACGGATCTAGTTTCAGGCGAATCGGAGATGGGGATCTCGAAATATCGTTCGTTTAGTGGACGAACGTCAGGATACTCTGTTTTGGATTCCGTGGATGAAGGCACGAAATCCTGGGTAATGGTGGATTGTGGAGGGCCGGTGTTGATGGGGTGGCACCGGTGTAAAAGTGATGGTGGAAGGGTTATGGATGATGGAAAGGTTAGGGATAGCGATGGATAAATTGGAAGAAGGGGGAGAAGAGGGCCACTCCTAAGGGACTAGGGTGATTGGCCTGTCGAGGGAGATTAGAAGCGGCGTTGCCGGGGAGATTGAGGGAACGAGAGCGAAGAAGATGAAGGAGGCAAGGCAAACTCAATTCTCAATATTCCATCCTAATTTTGGTTGCCCTACACATACTTTTATAGGCTAACCAACAACTCAATCTTATCCTAAAACACAATCTTATCCTAAAACTCAATCTTATCCTAAAACTCAATCTTATCCTAAAACTCAATCTTATCCTAAAACTCAATCTTATCCTAAGGTAAATCCAAGCTTGAGACGATGTCGGTGAAGTCCGAATCGTATCAAGGACTTAATGCATGATGATCCTAACCGTGAGGACGATTCCTTTGGAGCGACCACGGCAGGATCGAGTCAACCAACATCTATGGGTTCGAATATGGATAAACTTAGGGGCATGTTCCAAACATTGTTGCATAGAGTTGACAATTTACAAAAGGATCATAATGAATTCAAGGAATATGTCGTGAATTGATTGGGTTCATCATCTCCTCGATGACGAACGGAGTTTCAAGAAGGACCAGCGGTGGGACCCCATTGAACCGATACCTCATAGGTCCAGGTGCATTTGATAAACTCTGATACCAATTTGATGGGATCTGGAACCAAAAGATCGGCTACGGAACAATTTCTTAAGATCTGAATTTATTGCAGAAATCATTCCACACAACCGTGGGAAAATATTCATCAAATATTCTTTGGTATTCATAAAATTATGAAACAAATTGGGTTGGATCCGTAACTTCCTAATCTACAACTTTCATATTTATGCTCTTCACAGATTCGAGCTTTCGTAGGGATGAAAATATGGAATAACGTGGGTGATGGTGGTGGTGACGGGTGGAGTGGATATTAGGGTTATGGATGGGTATAGAGATGAGAGTGGATTGTGGAAATGATTAAGGGAAATAGACAAAGGAAATGAAGTGGTTGAGATCCCAAAGAAGATGGGTCGCTCGATAGTCGAGGGAGATTAGAAGTGAGGAGAAACCTTACCAATAGTAGAGGTGGAAGGATGGTGAAGAGGGAGGAGGGAGGAGTCTAGAGAGAAGATAGGAGGTAAGAAATCAAGAATCCAATAGCATAATAAAATTGGTTGCCATCCACATATTTATAGAGGCTGGCCAACAAGTCCTAAGACAATGTGAAATCCTAATTCTAGAGGATTCCCATCAATCTCGTTTGAACGCGCCCGATCACGTTTGAATGCACTCAAAAAGCCCATTCTCTGGATTTACGAACACGACACAGGCGTTCACAAGACATTCGAACGCGAGCGTTCACAAGGCGTTCACAAATGCGGGCATTGACAAGGTGTTCACAAGGGCGTTCAAATGCGACTCCACCTACGTTCAAACGCGACCTATAGGAATTTTATTTTAATGAAAGTAAACATCTAATGCAATAAGAAAAGATCCTAACTAAGTGAAAAGTCAGGAAAACAATCTAAGATATCAGTCTCCAACTCCCATGTCACTTCATCAGATGGCTTGCCAAGCCACTCAACTAGAATCTCCATCTCCAATTTGGTACCATGTCGGCGTCGGCGTCTAGCAAGTACGTGAACTGGCTCTATAATCTCTATCTCCTCCAATGGCTCAGGTAGAACTGATCCAATAATCTCATGATCTCTAATGTGCTCTCTCAACAATGAAACATGAAAGACATGGTGCACTCTCGACCCCTCCGACAGCTCCAAATAATATGCAACTGGACCAATACGCTCCAACACTCGAAACGGACCAAAGTAGCGATGTGCTAACTTTTGGTTTCGCATCGGACGTAAGGTCACCTGTCGATACGGTTGCACCCTCATAAACACCCAACTGCCGATGTCAAACTCCTGCTCCCTATGGCTACGATCATAAACTTGCATCATACGGTCTTGAGCAAGTTTAAGATTAGCACACAACCTCCTCAATGTGGCATCTCTATCCATCAATGCTAAGTCCACCTCCGTCCTATCTGCCGATGCCACTAGATCATAAGCGCATAACGTCCGAACCGTGCATCCATATACCACCTCAAATGGAGTTATGCTAATGCTGCTATGGTATGCGGTGTTATAAGACCACTCTGTCCACGGTAAGAACTCCAACCATCGTCTCGGCATCTCTCCGACAAAGCACCTCAAATACTGCTCAATGCCTCGATTAATCACCTCAGTTTGATCGTTCGTCTGTGGATGGTAGGCCGAACTAAAGTTTAATCGAGTCCCTTGTAATCTAAAAAACTCAGTCCAAAAGTTGCTCATAAATACACGATCATGATCCGAGATAATTGTGCGTGGTATGTCATGTAATTGAGCAATATCTCTGACAAAAATTTCAGCCACCTTCTTGGCTGAAAACGAATGTGACAATCCCGAAAAATGCGCATACTTGCTCAATCCGTCAACCACTACAAAGATAACAGAATAACCACGTACCAGCGAAAGACCCTCTATGAAGTCCATAGAATTGTCCTCCCAAACACGGTCCAGCACTGGTAAAGGCTGTAGTAATCTGACCAGTTTCGAATTAGTTGCTTTAGCCCTTTGACAGACTTCGTAAGCACGGACAAAACTCCTCACGTCCCATCTTAATTCTGGCCACGTGTAACTCTAAGATATCCTCCTATAACTTCTCAAGACACCCTCATGACCAGCCTCTAGAGTTTGGTGAAAATGCTCTAAAAATTTTTACCGCAATCCGTCATTTGCGGGCACTTGAATGCATCCGTAGTCCAGCAACAAACCGCTTCGATTCTCCAACTTGGGATGGCGCTCCGTATCATCTATCACCTCCTGTAACAATCTCAAAATACCTAGTCAGATGTACATGCATACGTCAGCTCATCAAGGAAGGAAAAGGTAGGAGATGAATAGGCTGCAAGCTTAGCGATATTAGGTTAGCACGATAGTGCATCCACCGCTCTATTTTCTGTTCATTTCCTGTATTGTATTTCATAATCATACCCCAGCAATTTTGTGACCCATTGCTGCTGTGCCGGAGTATGTATACGCTGACTCATAAAATATGGAAGGCTCCTTTGATGGGTTCGGATAATGAATTGCCAACATCTCTCTCGCATAAATCGATAATTGTTGAGATTTTTGTGATAAAGCTTTTCTAAGATAGGCAATGAGACGTCCTTCTTGCATTAGTATAGCTCTTATGCCAACACCTGATACATCACATTCAACAATGAATTCTTTGGTGAAGTCCGGTAGCGCTAGAACGTGTGCCGTCGTCATTGCTATTTTCAATTTTTCAAAGGCTGAACCAGCTTCATCCGTCCATCTAAAAGAATCCTTCTTCAACAAAGAAGTGAGAGGAGCAGCGATCTTGCCATCTCCGGCAATGAATCGACGATAATAACCAGTCAGCCCCAAAAATCCTTTCAATCCAGTGGTAGTAGTAGGAATACGCCAAGTAGTCATACATGCAACCTTTTAAGGATTCGTTGCTACACCATCCGCTGAAATGATGTGGCCTAAATACTCCACCTTTGGTACTCCCCATAGGCACTTGGACTTCTTGATCTTCAATTAGTTTTACTCCAACAAATTCAGCACATCCTCCAAATGTCGCCAATGCTCTAATTCGGTCCTGCTATACACTAAAATATTGTCAAAAAATACTAAGACATACCTCTGCAATAGAGGCCGAAATATATCATTCATGAGGCCTTGAAAGGTAGATGGAGCATTGGTGAGACCAAAAGGCATCATTCGAAACTCATAATGCCCGTTCGGAGTCCGAAATGCAGTTTTGTACACATCCGCTGAGTGAACTCTAATTTGACGATACTCGACCCTCAAGTCAAGCTTACTAAATATAGCCGCCCCTGCAAGCTCGTCTTGTAACTCATCGATAACCGAAATAGGATATCGGTCTTTGACAGTAATAGCGTTTAGTGCTCGATAGTGACACAAAAATGCCATGACCCGTCTTTTTTTCGTACTAAAAGCACAATGGATGAGTATGAACTATGACTTGGTTGTATGAGGCCTTGCTCCAACATCTCGACTACCATCTTTGAGATAACTTCTTTTTGCATATGTGGATACCGATATGGCCTCATGTTCGCCGGTACAGCCCCGGGTACAATCTCTATACAATGGTCTACTGCTCTCCTCGGTAGCAACTCTTGCGGCTCTTCAAATAGTCCGAAAAAGTTATCTAAATTAGACAATTCAATTATAGTACCTGAACTCGTTTAAGGCTCATCTCCTACTGGTCCTAATTGAAGAAGATAGGCAAAATCATACGCACCAAGCAGCCCCACCATAGGCTACATCGCAGGAATCGACGAAGACCGAACATCATCAAGTCGCACATCTTTTGTTTCCTTGTTTATATTTCATTTACAAGCTCCGGAAATCAAATGTGATGGGTCCCAAACTTGGTAACCACTTAGCACCAAGGACAATGTCCGCTCCTCGCAGTGCCAATAGATATAAGTCCACAATGATGTCGTGTCCTTGCACCCGTATACCGACTCGGCGATACAAGCTCTCCGCCCTAAGCTTCGTGCCGTCTCCAATAGCAACGTCAAACCCCGTAGTTAGTTCGGCATCCAAACCCAATCTCCTCACTAGCCTCTCGTCTAGAAAGTTGTGTGTACTCCCCGAATCGATGAGGACATGCATACAATACTTTCTAACGAGTCCATCTACTCGTAACATTCTCAGCACGGAAGTACCCGAATATGCATGCATCGATATTTCAGCTTGGATATCTTCCTTAACGCCCTCCACAACGGCCTCCTCATGGGTCTCATCTGAACACTCTCCATCATCATTGTAACGCCCCCGCCCGGCACGGCACGTGCACGCCCACGCGCCCACACAACACGCGCGGCGCACAAGATAGGTCGAGCGGGGCCCGTCACGCACGGATACTCTCATGTGCATATATAATCATGATATCATCAAATAACACCTGCTAGCATATCCATGATCACATAATCCATCACCAAATAAATCATACTCTTAACCAAATAAACCTGTTAACAAATAAATATCAAAGTCCACAATATATACACTAGACCGCTACATAATCTGGCAAGACTCACATAGGCCACAACAAACCATCAAGATACAACTAAAATAACTAATACAAGGGTACACTATGATTCGACCTGTATTATACAAATCATCGTCTAATACAAAAGAGTACAAATATCAAATATTGGTACAACTCAATTTCTATATAAACTATCATCTATACCATCTCGCATCTATAGCTCACCTCATCATCGCTCTAAAATATCTTCTCAAGTCGCTATCACGTATCACAAATCTGAGGGGTTAGAAAAGAAATAAAGAGAGTCATGAGCAAAAGGCTCAGTGAATAGACTTTACATCGAATCAGTGAAGCCAAACAGAGAGTAAATCATGTATTGGATAATATGAATCAGAAAGCAGTATGATGTCATGTATGAACATATATATATATATATGTATCCTCAATGACATATATATGAATGAAATCAGTTCTCATGAATGACCATATTATATCCTCAACCGAAATTATATAACATGATGAAATTACCATATAACATCACCGAATATAACACCATATCATGTATAACAATTATGATCCAATGATACTAGTCACAACAATGATGATGCATGATGCATGCCAACTACTAGATAATCATATATGTCAAAGCCAGATATAATTCACATATCTCTCACTATCACAATCATCCGTCTCAACTCTGAATATCATCCACCATGCTGGACTACGGTACCCGGCCCCAAACTCGATACACATCATGTCACAAGCTCAGAGCATACCCTGTCATACGCTAAAAGTATCTCTGTAGATAAATCATACCCTACCATACGCTAAGAGTATCTCTGAAGAAAGTAATCATACCCTACCATACGCTAAGGGTATATCAATGATAGTTGTACCCTGTCATACGCTAAGAGTACAACTATCAGCCATCACCATACTCTGCCATACGCTAAGAGTATGTCCAGTACCAGTCCGGACCAGATACCATTCCAGCCATCACATCACATCACATCACATCACATACACATGTACTTTTATGATTTCCTATACATGATAAATCATATGCATATATCCAGTACGACAACAGATCATACAACTCAGGAATTTAGGTGGTAAAGAAGCCGAGAGAAAAATGATATAATGCAAACTCCAACCATGTATCTAACACATGCATACTCATGCTAATTTATCACATGCATACTCATGATAGAGATCATCCCGACATAAAACCAGAATAGCATAATCATCTCCAATCATCTCTATATATCACCAATGTACTCATATCCCAGATCAGTCTAATCAAATGCATGATAAAATATATGCTCGACTGAAATCATCTCTATATAAAGTCATATAATCATGCTGGAGGTCAAAACATGCATGTACATAATATATAATAAATCCTAATTTGAGAAAGGGATCCAGGGGATAAGACTACTCACTGTCCGATTAGAAGACACGAACCACGCATCTCTCACGTCCGTTAGTCAAACATCAACTAATCATCAGGATCCACGGGGTCTCACATAAGGGGGTTCGGGGTCTGAAAATATTTAAATAATATGATGTTAGCCGTTTATCCCATTTAGAATTCATTGGTGTAAAATACAATAAATTATTTGATTTTATTAAATAACTTGATATACATTATACATATATATAATTATGATAACCTTATTCAATTATTTGGCAATCAATACTTTTACCTAACTAGTTACTAATCATACATATATTAATCATTATTCATAAATATAAAAATAATTATCTGAGCTCAGCATTTTATTGCATAGAAAATAATATATAATAATAATAATAATAAGGTGCTAGAAACACATTGTATACTCAAATGTATTAAATATATGCATGTATAAGCATACATAAACATTAATAGAAACTTATAAAATTTAATTATTTTTAATAAAACTAACTATATAAAATATAAGATTATTATCAATATGATTACATGTATTAATCTAATAAACAGTGGCTAAACTATATATAATCATATGCAAGTACTTATAACTATAATTAATAAATTATTATACTAATAATACTTAGCTAATACTTATGCTAGTGAGTATAAATTATCAAAATAATCTATCATCTAGATAACTGATTTACCTAAATTTTAGAAACTAAATCATATGATTAATATAAACAAATTAAAAAAAGGGAGCAATCCCTTGCCACAGTGCTGGGCTCGGCACTGTCTGCTACAGTGCTGGGCCGAGCTCAGCACTATTGCAGAAGGGAAATAGCTAACGAAGATGAAGAAGAAGAAAGAAGAAGAAGGAAGAAAGGAAGAAGAAGAAGAAGAGAGAAGAAAAGAAAAGAGAAGAAGGGAAGAAGGAGGAGGGAGGTGCGGACCCGGGCCGGCGGGGAGGGCACCGGCAGCTGGTGGCCAGCTAGCTGCCGGCCTCTCGCCGGCGGCTCGGCTCCGACGGGCCCGAGCCCAAGGTAAGAAAAAGAGAAAGAGAGAGAGAGAGAGAGAGAGAGAGAGAGAAGAAGAGAGAAGAAGAGAGAGGAGGAGAAAGAGCTCACCGGCGCTCGTGGAGGTGGAGGTGGTGGCGATAGTCCGGCCTCGGCGAGAGAGAGAGAGAGAGAGGTTTAGAGAGAGACCAAACGGGAGAGAGAGAGAGAGAGATTTAAAGAGAGACAGGGAAGGCGGTGAGGGGGGGCGGTTTGCGGCGGCGCCGGGGCCCGCCGTGGCCAGCTGGTCGCAGCCCATTGGCTGCGACAACGGCAGCGGGCACGTGGTGCCCCCACCACGCAAGCTGCATGCGCAGCTTGCATGGGCACGAGGCCGACCACGATGTGGCCGGTCGTGTCGTGCCCAGAATTTTTTTTTTTAAGATTGGGTTGTTACAATCATTAATCTCATCATCCTCCTCAGGATCATCGATAAGCATCACACTTCCGATTGGTTTAGAACACCGATGACTAGGGGTGAAACGCTCATCATATCAAAAGCAAAGGCTCTTCGCTCTTCGCTCCTCCACATGGGCAGGTGTGAAAGTTCGAACGAGGGGTCTTGTGCCTCTTCTAATATTAGAAGAAGGTCTCAAAGATAGTCGTGGTCTAGTACTTGCAGCCGCTGTTTTAAAACCGCAGAATTTCTAGTAGGCGTTCTAGGTGCAAACCGCCCATCTTGGTTGCCCCAATTGGTTTTCGCTGCCATCTTTAGATCCCTATGCTTTTGTTCCATCCTCATGGCCTTCTCAAAGGCCTCTTCAAGAGTAGTAGGACATAGAGCACGAACATCCGCTTGTATCTCCTCTCGCAGTCCTAAAATAAATGTACTCATTAATGTACATTCGGGCCACGGTGGCTCACAACGACTACTAACTCTTTCAAACTCAGCTTGATACTCCAATACGGTAGTCCTTTGAACCATCTTGCTTAATATGGTAGCAAAATTTTTATATGTCGCTGTCCCAAATCTGCGTGTAATCCTTCTACAAAAGTCAGCCCATCCGGTAAATCCATCACCATGAATAATCAATCTATACCAATGCAATGCCATTCTTGGAGGTGAAACCTTACCATCTGGACTTTTACATCTTCTGCTGTACCTTGATAATCAAAATATTGTTCAACTTGAAACACCCGATCCGTTGGATCACCGCCTTGGAATTTTGGAAAGTCCAAACATACGGTTCTCCCTTGAATAGTATTGTTGGGTTCGTGAAAGATCCTTGGTTCAGGTCTAAACCTTTGTGCAGGTTGATCACCTTCTCTAAATCCTCGAGCATGTCCATCACCATCTCCATAGGGATCAACCTCATCCTCAAAGTGCCAATCCTCCTCATTGACGAAGCGCACCGATGCCGCACACCTCTCGGGTTCCACCACTGCCGGTCTTGGGTTTTGTAATAGAGGTAGGGGATGATGTGAAGGCATAAGTAGGAGGGGTCATTGACACACATATGATGCTGATACACTTAGTTAGGATCTTTTCTTATTGCATTAGGTGTTTCCCTTAATCACATCCATAATCCACCTTCATCTCCATACCCATCTATATCCCTAACATCCACTCCACCCGTCACCACCACCATCACCCATGTTATTCTGTGTTTTTGTCCCTACTACAGTTTGGATCTACGAAGGGCATAAATATGAACGTTATAGATCAGGAAGTTACAGACCTAACCCAATTAGTTTCATAATTTTATGACTACCAGAGAATATCTGACAAATATTTTCTCACAGTTGCACGGACTAATTCCTGCAATAAATTCAGATCTTAAGGAATTGTTCTATAGCCATTCTTTTGGTACAAGAACCCTATCAAATGGTATCAAAGCTTATCAAACTAGATGGGTTCATTCTATATCTTCCTTATCTATGTTTTGATATTCACGCCCTTTGCATATATTGACTAATGCTTGGGCAAAAATAGGCAAAGTTACAGTGGAGGTGGAGAAGATAGGTGATGGTGATGATGGTGGTGATGGATTGGTTGCATAAAGTGCTGTTGGGTGAAGAAAGAGGGGGGGAGAAGGTGGTCAATATCCCAATAGTTGAGGGAGGCTAGGAGTAACTGGTGTTGAGGTGGCACACAGCTAGGGTTTGAGCAACGAGAGAGATTTCAGAATAGAGGGGAGAAAATAAGTTAACTCAATAATTCATTCCATAACTTCCTAATGAGGCTGTCTTCCACATACTTAGAGGTTAGCCTATCCACCAAACAATTCAAAATAGGCCTAATACAAGATCTGACATTGTCCTTGGTGCTTAGTGGTTATAGAGTTTAGAACCCATCACATTTGATTTTCGGAGCATGTGGATGAAATATAAACAAGGAAACAAAGATATGCAGCTTGATGGCATTCGGCCTTCGTCGATTCCTACGATGCAGCCTATGGTGGGGCTGCTTTGTGCGTATGATTTGACATATCTTCTTTAGTTAGGACCAGTAGGAGAGTAGGGGTGTAAACGAGCCGAGCCTGAGCGAGCCGGCTCTGGCTCAGGCTCGGCTCGAAATTACTTTCGAGCCTCATAATGTTGCTCAGGCTCGACTCAGCTCAACTCGAGCTGAGCTCGAGCTGAGCCTAACCGAGCCCGAGCCGAGCTCGAGCAAAGCTCAGGCTTGATTAGAAGATGAGGCGGTGGCGGCGGGCGATGGCAACATGGACAGCGGCTTGCCGAAGGAGTCAGAAACGAATTGAGGAGGAGGCGACGACGAAGAGATGGTGAATGAAGGAGGAGGAGGAAGCCGACGGAGTGGATGAAGAGGAGGAGGAAGCCGATGAGGAGGAGGAGGCCAACGGCGGAGGAGGAGGAGGAGGCCGACGGAGAGGAAGGCGTGGCGGCGTGGTGGTGGCTTGCCGTCATTGTCGATGGAGGTCGACGGGGAGGGAGGAGGTGGCGGCTTGTGGGGTGAGGTTAGGAGTGGTGATCGGGTGGATGAGGGTGAGGGTGAGGGTGAGGGTGAGAGTGAGGGTGAAGGTGAGGGTGAGGGTGAAGGTGAGGGTGAGGGTGGGGTGGTGAGGGAATTGAGGATGGGGAAGGTGACGTGATGGGCAAGGTGAAGTGATGGATGAGGGTGGGGTAGGTGAGGGTAGGTGAGGGTAGGGTAGGTGAGGTGATGAATGTTGAATGGGTTACGGGTGAGGATGGGTTAGTGAGGGACACGTGGCAATATTTCTTTATGCCACGTGTCCTTAGTTATAGGGAGTCAGGCTATCGAGCCGAGCCTGAGCGAGCCAGCTCCAGCTCATGCTTGGCTTAATATTAATTTTGAGCCTATTATAATGGCTCGGGCTCGGCTCAACTCTAATCGAGCTGAGCTGGACTCGAGCTTCACCTGAGCCGAGCCCGAGCTGCTCGTCAAGCCTGACAGCCCTATAGGAGAGGAGCCTCAAACGAGTTCAAGTATTATTATTGAATTGTCTAATTTATTAGATAACTTTTCTGAACTGTTTGAGGAGCTGCAGGAGTTATCACCAAGGAGAGCGGTAGACCATCGCATAGAGATTGTACCCGGGGCTGCACCGACGAACGTGAGGCCATATCGGTATTCACATGTGCAAAAAGAAGTTATCTCAAAGATGGTAGCTGAGATGTTGGAGTAAGGCCTTATACAACCAAGTCATAGCTCATACTCATCCCCCGTGCTTTTGGTGTGAAAAAAGGACAGGACCTGGCATTTTTGTGTCGACTATCGAGCACTAAACGCTCTTACCATCAAGGAAGTGCTGAATTTGTTGGAGCAAAACCAATTAAAAAGGTTGCATGTATGACCGCTTGACCTATTCCTACTACTACCACTGCATTGAGAGGATTTTTGGGGCTGACCGGATATTATCGATGCTTCATCGCTGGATATGGTAAGATCATTGCTCCTCTCACTTCTTTGTTAATGAAGGATTCTTTTAGATAGACGGATGAAGCCATTTTAACCTTTAAAAAATTGAAAACAGCAATGACGACGACACCCGTCTGTCACACAAAATCTATCTCCAAACCGCAAGGTTCCCGTATCATCAATACGAAAACCCTTTTTGCCTGAACTTTGGACTTGCTGAATTATCTACAGAAAGTGAGGGTCCTCCACCTATGCAATTCTGATCCTCTTAGCTAAAGTCGATCTCACCACCAAATGAGCGAAAAGTCCTGAGCTCGCTCTGTTGGAAATAATAGGAATATCATTCCTCTGCAGATCCTTTAAGATACCCTCCTGCTGGGTGACAAGCCAAGTTGCCCGTAGACTTTCGGCTCAAGGCGTCAGCTACCACATTTGCCTTTCCTAGGTGATAGCTAATAGTGCAATCATAATCATTTACTAGTTCAAGCCATCTGCACTACCTAAGTTTAGCTTCTTTTGAGTGAAAAGATACTTCAAGCTCTTGTGATCAGTGAACATCTCACACTTCTCCCTATAAAGGTAGTGCCTCCAAATTTTCAATGCAAAGACTACTGTTGCCAGCTCTAAGTCATGAGTGAGATAATTACGCTCATAATCCTTGAGTTGCCGTGAAGCGTAAGCGACAACTCTGCCCTCCTACATCAAAACACAGCCTAGGCCCATGTGTGAGGCATCACAGTAGACCTGATAGCCCACTCTACTACGAGGCACTATGAGAATAGGTGTAGAAGTTAGTCCAAGAAAACTGTGCACCTCTACCATAGTGCTTGGCTGTTTCCAACCAAAGACTGTTGTGATCTTGGATTGGTCAACTCAGATGCCACCAAATACCCTACAAACACCACCTCGTTCAACCAGAACTCACATTTTGAAAACTTGGCAAACAACTTTTCTCTCCTCAAAGTCTCTAATACCAACCGGAGATGCTCCTCATGCTCCTGCTCTGAGGCTGAATATATCAAAATATTATCAATGAAGACCACAACAAACCGATCTAAGAATGGACGAAAGACTCGGTTCATTAGGTCCATGAAGATAGCTCGAGCATTAGTTAGCCCAAAAGGCATAACCAAGAACTCATACAAACCATAGCAAGTACGAACAGCGGTTTTGGAGACATCCGCTTCCCTAATCCTTGGCTGATGATATCCAGACCTCAGATCGATCTTCGAAAAGACTTGAGCTCCATGCAACTGATCAAAAGGGTCCTCAATACGAGGTAGGGGATATTTGTTCTTCATAACCAGCTAGTTCATGTAACAACCCAGAAAAGTAAATAAATAATAAATAATAATAAATAATGTAATAACCTCAAAAAATAAATAAACTAATAATAATAATAACAATGATAATAATAATAATAATAATAATAATAATAATAATAATAATAATAATAATAATGTATAAAATAAATAAATAAATAAGAGACAAAAAGAAAGAAAGAAAAAAAATAATAGTTCAAGTTAAATAAAAAAAACAAAAAGAAAGATAAATAAAAGTTTATTGATGATTAATTAAGTTATAAACTATTACACATAAATATAGGTAATACTTATATTTATTTATTTATTTATTTACTTATATGTATATTAGATTAATAGATAGATTTATAAATTACAATTATTAGATTTATATTCTAATATTCTTATGATATACATTTTAAGTAATTCTAATAATCTATTATACATTATTATTTATATAGTTCTAATTAATCAAGATATAATTATAATTAGGTTTTTTTATCTATATTTATAATTTTATTTTTAAAATCTAGCTAGTTATAAAGATAAGTAGAAATTCTAAAACTTACTAAATCATTTTGAAAAATCCCTAGACACACGTATGTATCTAACCTCTAGGCAATGATATTTCTCGTTCGCTTAAGTAAAAGTCGGAAGAAATATTAAAAACGAAAGTAGAGATGAACGCCAAGATTTTAACGTGGAAAACCCAAACGGGAAAAAACCACGGATCCAAACGACTTTGTTCCTCTCAGTCTTGATCGCTAGAACCCACGATTCACTGCTTCTTGTGATTGAAGTCCAATCTCAGTAGCCCTCGAGATTGATCTTTCGTCTAGATAGCCCTTAAGACGAAAGATTAAGATTTGTAGATACGAAGGACCTTGTTTGTTGAAGAACCGATGTAGCCTCCAAAAAGTCTCCTTGAATAATCTTCTTCAACTGCCCTAGATTAGGGCAACACTATTCTTATATATGATCTCCAAGATAGAGCCAAATCCAAGTCATATTCGTACTCACGAAAATCCAATAAATTCCAAACTTCATAGGTGCGTTCGAACGCGGCCCGAGTGCGTTCGAACGGCCTAACTTAATCTTAGGTGCGTTCGAACGGGCCCAAGTGCGCTCGAACGCGACAGCTTGAATTCTTCAGGTTGCGTTCGAACGCGTTTGTGAACGCTGCTCTCGGTCTGTGTGAACGCAGTACCCGTGTTCGAACGCGCTTGTGAACGCGGCTCTCTATCTGTGTGAACGCAGTGCCCGCGTTTGAACGCGCTTGTGAACGCGGCTCTCTGTCTGTGTGAACGCAGATTTTGCGTTCGAACGCATTTGTGAACGCGGTGAGAACGCGACGGTTTTTCTCCAATGATCTTGCAATTCTTCACGCCAGTGATATTCTAGACTTGTGTAAAGCTCATATACATGAAAAAATACACTTAGAATATTTTTTACACAATTGCCAACAAATAAAAACCTAACAATCTCCCCCTTTGGCAATTTGTGACAAAACACGTAGGTTACAAGATATTACAAGGACTTCAAATTGAGCTATCAACAAATCTAGAATATTTTGCACATCAATCCTTGCAAAGAAACATATACCAATCCAAGATCAAGTGAAAATAACTTGAAATAAAAAAAATCAAAACACAAGTTATCACAAGAGCAAAAATTTAAACAGACAAAGATTAAACACACGTTATCACAATTACTTCAAGTTAAGTTCAAATGCCAACGACACTAAGACAAAGCAAAGTTCAACCATCAAGTAAACTCCATTAATCTCCCCCTATGCCCATACTCCCCCTACACACCTAGACACCTAAACACTGAGACATTCTCCCCCTTTTTGGCACATCAATCCTTGCAAAGAAACATATACCAATCCAAGATCAAGTGAAAATTAGGTTATATTATATATTATGTATATGCATGTTTTGGCTTCCAGCATGATTATATGAATTTATATAGAGATGATTTCAGTCGAGCATATTTTGTCATGCATTTGATTAGGCTGATCTGGGATATGAATACATTGGTGATATATATAGAGATGATTGGAGATGATTATATTGTTTTGATTTTTTTACCGAGATGATCTCTAGCATGAGTGTGTATGTGATAGACTAGCAGGAGTATGCATGTGTTAGATATATGATTGGAGTTTGCATTACATCATTTTTCTCTTGATTCCTATTCCACCTAAATTCCTGTTATGCATTGACTTGCTATCGTACTGGATATATGCATATGATTTGTCATTTAGATGGAAAGCATGAAATGTGATTGATAGGATAGTTAATAGAAAGCGTGAGGATACCCGAGTGGGCGCGAGGGTTAGGACGTGCTTGGTGGATGATTCATCGCTCGACATAGTCGCGATCCTGTTGGCCTTACATCCGAGGTCGTTAGTCTGTGTGCGCAGCAGACATTCGGACACATGCCGTTCGCCAAGGCATATGTGGTGAGTTATTCTCACGAGATTTCTATCAGCTAGAAGGGTGCCCGGTCTGGATGGATGTTGATACCCTAGCAGGTGGCAGGGTATGGTTATATTTGAGATACTCTTGCGGGTGGTGGAGTATGCTCTGAGCCTTCGGGCATGATGTTGAGACCGGGTACCGAGTGTTGACTCTGCATAGTGGTCTAGTATGATGATGACATATAGAGATGACATTGATAATTAAGATGTTGAGAAATGCATATGATTTCATTATCATCTGATTACCTAATTATCGAGTAGTCAACATACATCATATATGGTTGTATTTGATATCATAACATGGTCATAGTCGGCATGCATCATGTGTCATATTTGAGAGAGAGTTATGATGATAGTCTGATATGGAGATTTATTTACTTATTGTCGAGGATTATATACTTTTATTAGTTATGACATGTTATCTGCTTTTCATTTATATATTATTGAGGAAACATTCATATACTCATTCATGACATGATGCTCTTTCTGATTCATATTATCCAGTACATGATTTACTCTCTGTTTGGCATCACTGATTCGGGGTAAGGTCTATTCACTGAGCCCTTTTGCTCATGACTCTCTTTATTTCTTTTCTAACCCTTCAGATATGTGGTATGTGTTAGCGACCTGAGATATCTTGAGAAGATATTTTAGAGTGATGATGAGGTGGGCTCTTGATGCGAGACATTATAGAAGATAGTTTAACCAGACATTGAGTTGTATTGTTGTTTGTTATACTTGTACCTTATTATATCAGATGATGATTTGTATAGTATATGTCAGATTATAGAGCACTCGTGTATCAGTTGTTTAGTTATATTTTGATGGTTTGTTGTGGCCTGTGTGGGCCCTGCCAGATTATATAGTGGTCTAGTGTATATTATTATGGACTTGGATATTCATATGTTAACAAGTTTATTTGATTAATAGTATGATGTATTTGGTGATGGATTATGCAATCATGGATAGATTAGCAGGTTTTATTTGATCATGATTATATGCGCACAGGAGAGTATTTGTGCGTGACGGGCCCCACCTATTTTGTCGCGTGCACCGCACGTGCCGTGTGGGCGCGTGGGCGTGCACGTGCCCTTGTCGGGTGGGGGCGTTACAGTTCAGTTGCCGATAATCAGTGCAAAGACAAAGAGTGTTGTCTTTCTTCTTAACAAAAAGAACTGGAGCTCCCCAAGGTGATGAGCTATGCCTGATAAATCCCTGATCCAGCATATCATCAATCTGTCCTCTAAGTTCCTCCGTTTCTTTTGGAGCCATGCAATAAGAAGCCTTGGAGACTGGTCCTGCCCCTAGAATCAGATCAATGGTGAACTCGACTCCCATGTCTAGTGGAAGCCCACGGGTGTCCTCAAGAAAAACATTCGAAAACTCCCGAACCACCAGCTAGTTAGTTAAGGCTTGGGCCCCACTAGACTTATCAGACATGATTGCCAACAACTACGGGTGGTCCACCTATCGATCCTTAAACAATCGACACTCTTTGCTATCATTAAGCTGCAAAATAACTTACTTGCTGTAGTAGTTAATGCTGGCATGAAAAACAGCTAACCAGTCCATACGCAAAATCAAGTCAAAATCATGCATCTCAAGAGGTAAAAGGTCTACTCTAAAATCTCATTCGCTAAAAGTTAGAGTGCAAGGACTATAAATTTGACGAATCTCTAAAGAATCACCCATTGGGGTAGCTATGAGCAGGGGTTCATCAAGAGGCTCTAGGGTCATATCAGCATACCTAAAAAATGAGGTAGAAATAAAAGAATGTGTAGCCCCAAGATCGGATAGAATCTTAGCGGTATGAGAAAATAATGTCATAGTGCCTATCATTGCATAAATAACTTTATAAACAAAATTCTTTTATTAAGTTAGTAATAATTATGACATTATTATTATTATTACATTTAGAAAGAAATAAGGGACAATTTGACTTCTATTTAAGCAAAATTTTTAAATTCTAAAGAAGCATATTTAATTGTTACCTGTCGCCACATCATTAGATGCCTCTGTGTCCTGCTCTATCATGGCAAATACTCATCCCGTACGTCCGCCTCTACTTCTGCTAGAAGTCCCAGATCGCGCCCCGCCACATCCTCTACTCGTAGTAGTACTAGCTCCTGAAGAAATAGCTGGCGTAGTCATAGTGACTAACCCACCAGCTAACAGAGGACAACGGGGTTGAATATGTCCAGCTTGTCCACAATGATGACAGCTCACCTCCCGAGTACTAGGACAATCCCGAGATAGATGTCCCTCCGACCACATGTATAGCAGCAAGTCCTCACCTCCAATGTAAGTCGTCGTGTAGATCCTCCGCTACTAGTGCTGCCTGTAATCACTGCTGGCCTCCTGTTGCTGACAAAAGGTGATACCTTACTAGGTTCGCCCGAACTCTATGAGCCGGATCTATTCAGAGCTGCACTAGAACTAGCACCACCAGCATAGGGGTGAAACCTCGGTCGATAAGATCTAGAGGGTCCACTCCAACTCGAACCACCTCCTCGCGGCTGCCCACCCAACCGACCTAGACGTCTAGCCACTCGCTCCTACCGTTGAGAATGCTCCTCTAGTAAATCTCTCTCGGCTATCCCTACGTTTTCAACTAGCTTTGCATAAGTCAAGTTCCTCGCCATATTCACCTATTTATGGATCTCAATCTGTAGTCCCATCTTGAATTGCTCAGCTCTGGCAGCATCATCTAGCACAACTCTAGGGCAAAAATGAGATAAGGTACTAAACCATTCCTCATATTGAGCTACAATCATATCCCCCTGTTTTAACTAGGTAAACTCCCATGTCAGCTCAACTCGAAGGCATTGAGCAGTATTTGAGGTGTTTTATTGGAGAGATGCCGAGATGATGGTTGGAGTTCTTACTATGTGCGAAGTGGTCTTATAACACCGCCTACCATAACAGCATTGACATGACTCTATTTGAGGTGGTGTATGGACACACGGCTTTGACGTTACGCGCTTATGATTCAGTGGCATCTGCAGACCGAACAGAGGTGGACTTAGCGTTGATAGATAAAGATGCCACATTAAGGAGGTTGCATGCTCATCTTAAATTTGCTCAAAACCGCCTGAAGTAAGTTTATGATCGTAGCCATAGGGAGTAGGAGTTCGACATCGGCAGTTGGGTGTTTGTGAGGGTGTAGCCGTATAGAAAAATGACCTTACGTTCGAGATAAAAAGCGTAAGGATACCCGAGTGGGCATAAGGGTTAAAACACTCTTGGTGGATAATTGATCACTCGACATAGTCGTGATCCTATGGCCTTACGTCTGAGGTCATTAGTTTGTATGCACAATAGACATTTGGATACATACCATTCGCTAGGGCATATGTGGCGATTTATTCTCATGCATTTCTATTAACTAGAAGGGTGTCTCGTCTGGATGGATGTTGATACCCTTAGCAGATGGCAGGGTATGGTTATGATTGAGATATTCTTTGCGGATGACAAAGTATACTCTAAGTCTTTGGGCATGATGTTGAGACCGGGTACCAAGTGTTAACTATGCACAGTGGTCTAGTATGATGATATTATACCGAGATGTCAGTGATGATGGTGATATTGAGAAATGTATATAATTTCATTATCATCTAATATACCTGATTTTCAAGTGGTCATTATGCATCATATATAAGTACATTTGATATCATAACATGATTATGGTCGACATGCATTATATATGTCATATTGAGAGAGTTATGATGATGGTATGACATGGAGATTTATTTATTCATAGTCGAGAATTATATACTTTTATTAGTTATAACATGATCTCTACCTTTTATTTATGTATTATTGAGGACACATTCATCATTCATATACTCATTCATGACATGATGCTCTTTCTAATTCATATTATTTAGTACATAATTTACTCTCTGTTTAGCATTACTGATTCGAGATAAGGTCTATTCACCGAGCCTTTTGTTCATAACTCTCTTTTATTTCTTTTCTAACCCCTTTAGATATTATGGTATGTGATAGCGACTTGAGATATCCTAAGGAGATATTTTAGAGCAAAAATGAGGTGAGCTATATATGTGAGATGGTATAGAAGATAGTTTATCTAGATATTGAGTTGTACCATTATTTGATATTTGTACTCCATTATATAGATAATGATTTGTATAATACAAGTCAGATTATAGTAAACTCATGTATTAGTGATTTTAGTTGTATCTTGATGGTTTATCGTGCCCTATGTGGGCCTTGTCAGATTATGTAGTAGTCTTGTGTATATTATTATGGACTTGAATATTCATATGTTAACGATTTCATTTGGTTAATAGTATGATTTATTTGGTGATGGATTATATGAGCACGGATACATTAGCAAGTTTTATTTGATGATGTCATGATTATATGGGCACAAAAGTGTATCTGTGTGTGACGGGCCCTACCCAATCTATCGCGTGCGCCGCATGTGCTGTATAGGCGCGTGGGCGTGCACGTGCACGTGCCCGTGTCAAGCGAGGGCGTTACAATTCAAGTGGTATTAGAGCCTAGGTTTAAGGATGATCTAGCAACCCTCAAGTACACTAGTTGTCAATTTTGTTTAAGGTTGCGCTAGTAGTCGATCTTGATGAGTTTGATATTAATTGATTGAGATAGAGGTCTAGGTTATGATGTTGAGATTATTAAATTTTGACACTTGACGATATTAATAGGAATAATTTAAAATATGTGTATATTGAGAATTTATTTGAGTGACTAATGAATAGGAAGAAATATTACTAAATCATGCATAGATGTTATTCATGTTGAGGTGTTAGTCTGTAGAGCATAACATTGGAGATGTAGACATGTTCCTATTGTGATAAAGTATAGAAATTTGTAAACATGGTATTGTGTGTTTGAGGCTATTCTGAACAGATATTGCATGTTTTAGATTTTTGATTCTTTTATGGATATACTTGGGATTAGAAGATGATGTAAAAAGGTATATGTACAAACAGACTATCTTGATTCTTTATTATGATTATAATTATTGATTATAGATGGATGAATAATATGTTTTCTAAGTAAGAATAAGACTTATGATAATTCTATATGGTGAAAAGATATGAGGTGATATGATAGATGATTATGGATTGTAAATATAATAGAATTTTTAGAAATTGGTGTGATAGATTGTTTTTGCAAGATACTAGTAAGTTTTGATTGTACTAACAAATATGTGGTTTAATAGGATATGTTTGTCCAATAATATTGCTAGAGGATTAATGTTTCTTTTAAATTCTTAACTTGATGATTACCAAATAAGGTAATGAGCTTAAGAAATATGACATGGATACAGTTGTTGGATTATGAATGATTTCAATAATTGAGACTTAATATATATACTTCTGGATGACATAAAAGTAGGTTTAGTTTAGAAGTTGCTAATTATGTGAATATGATTAGATGGAAAGAATGAGAATAAGATGAACTATATAGAGTGATAGCAATTTGCTAAGATGGTAGCATTATTGATATACCTTGTATGACAGTGGAAAATACTTTACTGATTTAGTTTTGACATCAGATTTAGAGGATAAGAATTTTATAGCATGTTGATTGTGTGTTTTTGATGATTTTGAGTTTGAGTCAAAAATATGTAGATTTATATTCATTTATGATTATTATGTGGTACTGATGATGTTGTAGAATAATTTTGAACAGTGCTATAGGATTAAATTATTCAGTATATATGGAGGACTTTGTATAGAGGATGTGATAGAATATTAAGTTGAGACTCTTGAAGAAATATGAGGTTTAAGTGATTTAATTAGAAATGAGATATGTTGGTTTTTAACCATAGATGTTAAATGGAGATATTATGTGCTTTGTCATGTTAGTTGTTTTGAGGGTACTAATTAGAGAGATAACTTTGTAAGCCAACGCCGCATTGTAGTTTTTGATCATTCTTCCATGCAATAGGGACTTATCCTTTTTGATGCAAATGGTGCCCACGGATTTGGTGTCGCCGCCACCTATAGGTATACATGCTGATATGAAGAGCTTGTTGTAGGAGTTTAATAACCTGTTCAAGGAGATATGGGGGTTGCTGCCCACTCGCGAGCACGACCACCAAATCTGCATCATCCTAAGAGCCGAAGCAGCCAACATTTGGGCCTATCGCTACCCTCAAGTTTAGAAGGTGGAGATTAGCCATATGGTGGCAAAGATGCTTGCTCATGGCATCATTTAACCAAGTAGGAGTGCTTACCCATTGCCATTCTCTTGGTGCACGAGAAGGATGGTAGTTGGCACTTTTGTGTCAACTACTAGGCATTGAACTCAATCACAGTCAAGGACTGGTACTCAATATCAGTCGTCAAGGAACTCTGAATGAGCTCACAGGATTGACGTACTTCAGCAAGCTTGACTTGATGGTGGGCTACCAACAAATCCACATGGACCCCAAAGATGTACACAATATGGCATTTCAAACTCATGACAAGCACCATGAGTTTTGGGTGATGCTGTTCGGCCTCACCAATGCTGCAATGACTTTGTCAACTCTTTCGTTGATACGTTCTCATCTTCTTCGACGATATCGTGGTGTACAACAAAGGATAGGAAGATCACTTGCGGCATGTCCAAGAGGTGCTCGACATCTTACGACATCACCAACTGAAGGTCAAGACAAGTAAGTGTCTGTGAGGCAAGACAAGAGTGGAATACTAGGGGCACATCATTTTATCAGCGGAAGTGGAAGCTGACCTAGGGAAGATCAAGACTATGGTAGAGTGGCCAATCCCTACTAACCCTTAAGACACATTCCTTGAACTCACAGGGTACTACAAGAAGATTGTTTATAGAGGGAAAGGGGGGGGGGGGGGGGGGGGCAGCAAACAAATAATTGTTCAATAATCCTTTTTTAGATAGAAGGCCTTATTTATAGAGATTAAATCAAAAAAGCTCTAAACAAACTTAACTAAACTAAACTAGTCTTCCTTATCGTCTCCAATTATTCCTTCATTTTTCCATAGATAGATTCAAAATCTAAGTAAATCTTGAATATGAAAGTTGTAGATATTGAGTTGTTGATCTTATCAATGTTGTTTCATAATATTAAGATATTTGATGAATATCTTCTATATATTTTTTCAAAACTGCTCAAAGCTAGATTTAGCTAATTAAATAAAATTCAAAAAAGTTTTGAAGGCAATTCTAGTTGATCTAACCATTATTATAGGCTGAGAATTGGATATGTTGTTCCTCGAGAAGTAAGGAATCCAATACAACTAGAATCTTATCAATCGGATGAGTAGATCAGAAGTTATGATAGATATAACGATCAAAGGTCAATGGTGATGGGATGGACATAGATGGTAGAATTTGAGATGCTCTTGGTTGTAGATTAGAGATTGAAAAGGAGTTTACGAAGGGAAGAAGGAGGTCAGAAGCTCGTCAAGAACCTTATCAACAGAAGAGGTGACGTAGGTTGTTAAAGAAGATGGTAGGAGAAGTTGTAGCCTTCGGCTAAGATGAGAGGGATGAGATAGACGATAAGGGGCTTAAGCTAATAATCCTTCTCTAATTCATTGATCGATTGATTAAATTAGGGATGCACTCCACATAAATATAGAGGTTTGCTCTAAATTGACTCAAACTAAGATTTCTCTTAAGGGCTTTCATTAAAGATAAATATGACTTAGAGATAAATATAACATAGCTAAATCAATCTTTCTTGCCCTTCTCAAAATATTTCTTTGTTGTGCGACAAATAGATTCTAAATCTGAAGATTAGGTGTACAACACAAGTGGATTTGGTGGCTACCCTAACCCGATCTAGCTAGCTGGCTCAAATAGACTCGAGTCCGACTCGTACCATCAACAAAAAGGACTAAATAGCAAAATCAACTAAAAATCAAATGCAAGGATAAAAATAAACAGATAAATAGCCGAGGGCCAAACCCAACTAAGTTGGTTAATCGACCTAGTTCTATTGGTAACATCCTTTTCTATTAAGTCTCCTCCCCCTTGGCCTTGGTAATCATCTCGTGCATCCCTCAGTTATGGCCATTAAGGCATTGGATCCTCAAGACCTACCTACGTTCATCCACCATGTAGTGAAGAATAGATGGATGTTGATAATGGTTTGTGACTACTCCTACTGTTCTTGTTATGGAATGGGTAGTATGGAGCTTCTTAGATGTAGATCTAGGTCTTGATCTAGATCCAATGATGGAGGTAGGGGCACCACTACATGGACTAGGGCAGCCGTGGTTGCGCCATATGGTTAGCCAACTCTAGACGCGGGCATTTGTCCATAATTGACAACTGGTGGGGTGCCTCCTTGTTGTGTTTCTAGAATCTTGCAAGGCAAATTCACAAGGCTAACCTAGATCTTGAGCATCACTATATACATCATGGCAAACATGGTAGCCATATCTCATCAGCTACATCGGCTCAACCTTAGGTCACCATGAAGGTGAGATGAGGAGGGGTGTTGATCTTGGCTTATGCCTTATTGTCGGATTCATAGCTATGGATAGTTCTCTAGTTTGCCATGTCATCATAGATCTCACCATTGGCATGTGGCCAGGGAAAGGTGGCTCTAATACCAACATAGAAAAGGTTGGTCTAAATCAAAAAGAAAAGTGAGCTCAGCGTTAGGTGCTCTAGGCTAACCAACAATAGTAGGTCTAGACATCTAGGACTTTTAAGTGTCCTAGGCAATAAGAAGTGAGTTTGGGCTTGAGATTAGGTTTGTCAAATAAGTTTGGACCTTAGAAAGAGTGAACTATTGAGAGGGCTTGGTAATTAGGTTTGAAAATGGAGTCAAAAGTGAGAAAACTTTGGACTCATTATTTAGCACGAGTCTAGTTGGATCGACTAGAGCTTTCGACTAGTACAACCTTATGAGGAGGAGTCTGAGGCTAAGATTTGGTCTAGAGATTGGTTATGGTCTTAGCAAAAGGTGGGATAAGATTTTTCTAGGGTTATTGACTCACACTAGACATGTGAAATCCCAAGGTTGGCGCATGGGCGCACTCTTTAGACTAGCCTGGTCTGCTTTAGGCTTAGGCATGTTCTACAGCAATTGAGGTGCATTCAAGGATGGGAGTTGGCTGACTTAGATATGGGAAACCTTAGCTAGATTTTCACAAGGTTTAGAGCAAGGGTAAGGGCGATTAGGGTTTGGACAAGACCAATGAACTGAGTTGGGCTCGCTATGATGACTGCAGGTTGTGTCTAGTGGAGAGTCTTGTACAGGGTGTTGGTTGACCATAGAGGATGGTGGTGGTAAGGTGGGGTTGAGTGGAGATAAAGGTGGTTTGACTAAATAGATGGTGCATTTTAGATAGTGATTACAAGTGGGGAGAGGATCAGTGGTGTTTAGGGATGAGAGGGAAAAGGATGGTTGAGTGATAGAGGAGGAGGTAGAAGATGAGACTCAAAAACATACCCAATACCAGTTGCCCTCCATATTTTCTATTAGAGGCTAACTTGATTTGACCCAACTTACCTAAGACCTAACATTAACATTTACGTTCAAATCTAAAATGCAGTAATAAAGGACTCGAGTCTATCCAACTTGGTTGGCCTGTTGGCCCAAACTAGTTTAGACTAGGACTTGGATTTAGTCGAGACTGTATTAAATTATTGATTTTATTATTTAGTCTAGTGACTCATCACTATATATGTATTTTGTTAATAAGGTCCTTTCTGCTAAGGCATAGATTATGGCTGGTGCGGACGACATGGAGCAAGGCATTATCATCAATGCAAAGCGAGGTAATGGCTGGTGATGGTGGAGAGGAGGGCCTTCAAGACAAGAAGCTCAATGTGGTCGTTAGAGTTGGAGCAAGGAAGGTGGGAGTTACAGACGGTGTTGATGTATTGGATGAAGAGGTTGAAGGACGAGAAGGGGAGGAAGGATTTGCCTTACTATGGAGGTAGGAATGCGATGTGAGCTTCTGGATGTATTCAAGGGCAGGGTTAACGATCATTGGGGCGACAAAGGAGATGGCAGAATAAGAAAGGGGAGAGGATGGACTCCGACTCCGCTAATGAGTGGTCAACACAGCTAGCATCATAGAGGGGCTAGGGAAAGAAGATGAAGGAGAAAAAAAGGGACAACTACTTTAAGGAGGAAGCTAATGTGACGAGTTATGGTTGGAAGAAATTGGACTAATATATATTAAATTATCGAGTTGGTAGGTTGACCCAACCCAACATGACCTACATACTTTAAATAAGTCAAGTCGGGTCAAATGGGTTAATAATATAAACTTGAATATGATTTGAATATTAATCGAGTTAAACAAGTTGACCCATTTATGATATGAATCCATTTAGACTAAACCAAAACCCATTTAAAAATTGAGTCATCATGTTGGGTTATTAGGTTGAGTCAATTTTTGTTACCCCTACTCAATGGCAAAATATGCTAAATAGGTTTTCTACGTATCCAATATTCTTTAGATTTTGACAAACTTTGTCTCGAAGTCACGAAAATAAAAACATCAACCTTGAGGATTACTATAATTGGGAATTGATCATGGGACATAGCAAATCACTGGTTCGAGCAAGCATGACATTATGGATATAGTTGTGGGTATAGGTCGTCAATCTATAAGTCTATCTTGTAATTGCTGTAGTTATTTAGTGGTTGACCCAATCTTGAAAATAGTATGCAATATTTTTGTCCTGGGTTTAGAGATTTTTCAATGTAAAAATCCGTATGTTTGTGATTATCTTTAACAAATTTATTTTTTGTATTATTATATTGATAATGTGTAGTATATCTGATCACCTACAACAATTTAAGAATTTTTCAGAGTCAATTTTGTTTCCAAATTTATACAGTCACCAAGTATTGGTCACATTCATATGATCAAGGGCTTCCTTTTCTATATTCAACTGTCTTTACATCTTGAAATTCTTTTACGTAAACCATCTACATCTCCACCTTCAAGTGCTCCCAACATGACGATCTACAACTAGCTACGGTATCTTCTTAGATTCAAATTGTATATCCCGGTGCACAAAGAAGTAATCTATCATATCAATGCTGAGTACGATGCCATGGCACATACTGCTGCCAAAGTTGTGTTGCTCTCTTATATCTTATGTGACCTTGGCTTTTACCCACCAATACCTCAAATTATTTACTATGACAATCCGAACTACATGTATATGATAGTTAATCTAGTAAAGAATGACTCCTCATTCAACTAATTAGTTGTCATTTGCACTAGTCCCCTCGCTAGCTCTAATTTACATTGCTTATTCAACGAACTTAGCAGTGATCATTGATTGGTTGTTAATAGTATCGTTATGTATGATATATTGAATAAGGAAATGCCGCACAAGGAAAGAGTGCAGAAGGAATGTCATCGCATAGCCGTTAGACATTTGTATTATAAGAATGTTTAGATGAGGAGATCATGGTACACTAACTCTTTTCCTTTTATACTTGATTATAGCTTCTAATAGTTGTCCATATATGTTAGTAAAGTTCATGTTTTCTTCATGGAGAACAAACACCAGAGTAATTCTGTCTTTATTTGCCACGTATAATAGATCAACCAAAAACTCGTTATTTGCTGCTAGAAGCTCTGCAGCTTCAAGACTTCTTTTTCCTCTAACGGAGTATAATTATGTGAGAGAATATGTACACATACACACATTGACTTAAAAAATATTCTTATCTCCTAGTCATGAGCATTAATTCTTCATCAGATGATTAAAATCCACAGGTGCCTTATATCTAGCAAGTAAACTGACTAAAAACACTAGTTGTTAATCCTGAGACTTTAATTTCTTTGTCTGCTGGCTAAATGATAGATTTATATTTGTGGAATACAACATTTAATACTTCATTTAAATTATTCCCGTTTTGAGATAGACACAAACTGAATGATGACGAAATGATTCATGATCTTATGAGTCTAGCTAACATTTTTTAGTATATTTGTTATGAAAGAGCTATAAAATCATGGGTAGGATCATATGATTGAATCACAACTTATAACTTTGATGAGTCAAGTATTACGTACATTTATATAATTATAATCAAGTTTATGTCATATTTCCTAATAGATCTAAGTCTCAACTTACGTTATACTTTCAGTTATTTCTAAGCGACCAATTAAAAGGAAGAAATATTATAGTATTTGACTTTATTTGATCTTAAATTTCAGCATATTATCTAACAATTAGAAATATTAAGCTAAAGAAACAAAATCCAGTACATGTTTATAAGAACGATCAGAATCTCAGTGCGGGCTAAAGTTTATTTAAAGATAGTTATATGTCCAATTGGAATCTATATATATGCTATTATGTCTTCAATAATTTGTAAAGAGTGACTTAGTGTCAAGAACATATATATAGAAGAAAAGATTAATTCCGCATAACAAGAAGCTGTACCAAGAACATCACCATGACTTCCTTATACTTGAAGTCAAGAATGATTAATGGTAAGAAACTAATGCTGAAACATTCAGATATGCAGCACACCTACTATATATAATCTGGGGATTGTTCAAAGTAAGTACTACTACAATAATCGCAAACGAAGTTAAAAGTCATATTCAAATGGATCAAAAAGTCATATAAGCCGATAGTGAGATGATCTCATAAATAATTTAGCACACCTGCAAAATTAGCGTACGTCTAAATGATTGAGAAAGATTAACTATTTTAGAAAGACGTTTACAAAAGCCATTCTTTTCTAAGATTTCTCAAATGAAGGGAAAGAAACATATAAACTTTAGGAAAGTTTTAAATATAAGTATCTATATTTTTTAGGAGAAAGAATACTGCAAGAAGATACATCCTTAGAGCTTGGGTAAGAAAAAGGTAAATGGTTTGTAATTTATCTTGTTAAAGCTCTAATAAATATCTTCATACTTCCTTCAGTTCTTATTTTAATATCTGAACAAGTCTTTTCTATTTCTATTCTTTTTTTTTATTCATTATCAGAAGATCACAATGGTTGCAAATGTAAAACCATACCATGCATAATGCTCAAATATACCCTCAAGGAATTCATCAACATATATGCATGGTTATTATATTTGGGATATTCTCAGACAATTAAACAAACTGATATATATCACCAGCATCTATGTTGATGCCATCAAGGAGATTAAATATCTTCCATCTTCTTTGCACCTTTACCAGATTCCCAATGGAAGAAGTGGGTAACTACGAACTACACATAATTAGCAACTAACAAGCAGAAAGTAAAACAACATATATATACTTATCTCCTTGTGTACTTGGAAATGGCAAGAGCAGTACACTGATCAAGTGGTCATGGAAGTAAGTTTGCATCAGAAAGACTAAGAGAAGAAGAGAGAGGGTACAGCCTTTCTCCATATCTGTACTTAGAGGGAGAGAGAGCTAAGGCTGTACTCTCTCTCTTCTCCCATTAGTCTTTGATGGTCTTCCCTGAGACAAACCCGTCATCCCTTCAAGCCTTTATATAGACAAAGTGATCTGACTCGGTATTAAACTTGATGGTTGGAAACTTAGCAAACGACATGGACAATAATTTCAGTTGGGTGCAAGTTGAATCTTGCAGTGATGCATGTGATGAGGTAGGCCATCCATGAGCCTCCTGTTCAAAATGGGCGGTGACGATAATTTGCAGGACTGAGTGCATGAATTTCCTTCACCTGCCAATTAGATCCAAATCACTTACAAACGTATTAATGTTATACCTTAACATTCCTAAAGAAGATGTCGTTTCACTAATTCTTGCAAGAAATTCTTGCAGATGGGACAGCAGATGATCTAATGCCCTCAAATGGGAGAGCAGAGAATGCAATGAACTGTGGAAGTAGGGTGGGTCTTGACCTCTTGGGAATATACAACTAAGGAGAGGTAAGCAATCCATAAGGACATGTCGGCAAAGTGCATTTATGTGCTCCTTCCAGGGCTCTCTGGCTTAGCCTTTTGTTGATTTCATTGTACGTGGATACAGTGGAGAGACTAGTTGGAGATTGTGATGTGTTTGTCGATCCATTGTATCATTAAGCTTATCCAAGTTAATTAGAGAGAGAGAGAGAGAGATTTTAATTTGACTTTAACTTGTTAGGCTTGTAAGCTAAGTAGATAAGAAATTATAGAGCTAATAGTCTCCAAATACAAGGTCTAAATACGCACTATATGCATGCATTCTATGCCATCCAGCAATGCCTACAAAAATTCTCTGGCACATTTGCTGGAGTTTAGGGCATAGGCTTCATACCGCTGATGATAGCTTTATCATTGGGATACCACCTTGCCAGTGAACTTTTTGTGTCAATACAGATAACATATCACTTTTACTTTTACCTTCTAAATAATTGTATCTTCCCTAAAGTACCCTGAGAGTTGTGGAACAACATATTCCGAATATGTAGATGAAAGACAAAATACTGCATTTTTTCCTATAGTTTCAAAAATTAATGATACCCGCTAATTAATTAAGTATACACCCTCGAGTCTGTCAAGAAAAACACTAATGAATGGGTAACATATCACCTAAAATTTGAATCCTTAAATCCTCAATTTTGAGGACGTGAAGCAACTTCTTCAAATTAAGCATGAGATATACTCACCACTATCGTAAAAGAAAAGTTGCAGGACGATGAGTTTGAAGTTATTCGCATGGAAGAATCCACTACTATCTCAGGTTTTGAAGTTATTCCCATGGAAGAATCCACTACTATCTCAGTTAGTTTTTCTTTCTCATATACTTATTATTGTGAAAGAATTAAAGAAAAACGTCGGATAGAAACTTTGATGATGCTCAAAGAATTGGATTATTATATTTTCTTTTCTTTTTCTCTTTTCTCTGATTCCTTGAGATATATGAACTAGATGGGTTCCATCATTGATCTGTGCCACATCATTATATGCACTCAAATCATCCTATGCCATCCTACACTACCTGTACAAACTCTCTTTCGTCAGTGATTATTAGGCTATTATAGTTACTCTCTCCAATCAGCGAAGAGATCCTAAACCTTTATTCTAAGTAGGATTCCATGAACCGCTTCATATCAGTCTTTGGAACTTGTTCCACACCACATCGATCATCTTTTGAGAAAACGACAAACTAAAAGACAGTGGAAAGCTGCAGTAGTTGTCACCCTATCACCATCAAGCAATTGCAATGCCAACTCTTCGCCTTTGGTCTTTGGCGACGTCCCCACATCACATGGATCTCTCCAGGGCCCTTCTCGTCTTCTACTCTAAAGAAAGATAAAAGCAAACAATGGCAGGAGATCCGTAAAGTCACAGATTGACCCTACATCGTAGCTTAAAACACCCATTAAGGATTAATTCTTGGGCCATGCATGCATGAAGAGGTAGAGTCAGGAACAGTCTTTAACTGTTGAGTAAGATATGATTTGGACAAAAGTATGAGGTCATACTCGTGGTTGTAGATGCTGCATAATCATATCTGCTACATGATTGCTTCGTTGTCGCTTAGAGACTGACCAGTTGGAAACATTGACTTCATTAGTTCTCCAAGCTTCGCCAGCTAAGTTTTTAAGTTCGCAAAGGCCAGACAATATGTTAAATATCAGGGAGATTTTCAAATAACACTATATATTTTAATAGTGTTATGATTAATATCCTGTCTTTGAGATCTTTTATAACTTGACACCCTAATTTTGGTACGGAATCCTCGGGTCAACTTGAACCCAATAAATTTCTATAACAGAACAGCATCAGAATAGGGATGTTTTAATTTGTTTTTGCTACATACTAAAATATCTAAAAGACTCTTCTTTGTCCTTTTTTCTTAACATCCAAATATCCTCGTCTAAAATACCATTAGGAAAGTCAAATTTCTTTAAAAGTGTTTTTCACCAAGGTAATTTAGAAAATACTTCAGAAGTATTTTAGTATTTCCATGTTATTTAAGAAAATTATATATATATATATAAACTTGAATCCTCTAGTATTTCATAGATCCTCAAACTTTCAACTCTCCTAATTAGTTTAGTTATAATTAGTTTATCTTTTTCATCTTCCACACCCACATTCCACTATTAATTATGGCCTAGATTAGGTAATTGAATATTTGTTTATTCACAGAAAAATAACGAATGAATTTATTAGTAAATTGCATATCTTCAAACTTCCTAGGTCTTATAATCCTCAAATTTCGAATATGTTTTATTTATATCTTTCTATTTGTATTAAGTTCCACCTGCATCCAATTTATATCCAATGTTTAAACTCCGGTTCATCCCGAAATATGTTTAAGATCTAATTTGTATCCATATCTTTTACGATCTAAATTAGGTTTTATATTTTGGTATTTATCTAATATTTATATTTTAATCTATATATGGAACAAAAATTATGGATATATGGGTTGACCACTAACCGATCCATAATCTGTCCTAAACACTCTATTATATAGATATTTATCATTCGACCCTGCATGTATTTTATATCTATTACCCCCAAAATACTTCAAGTTAATTTAACCTAATAGCTGTTGATGAAAGAGAATATCTCATTACTTTTGAAATTATAAACTAAATATCTAAGATACCTCAGCAAAATTGTCTTACAATTTGATTCTTTTTATGTGCATGGCCCAAAACTCCTGGCCATGTAACCGCAATTAAGGAATATATTAATTTACAAGTATTAGATAACAGAGAAATTAAGCTTACAATTTGCTACTTTCCATCAACATATACAATGCTTGGTGAAATTAGCTTGACTTAGTCTTGCAGCAAAATACAAGAGCTAGCATGCTGCCAAAGCTGTAGGTTCACTCGTTTTCCATGCTTGTATCTGAAAACATTGGGAAGCACTCATACGACAGTGGTTTCATCAGAGAAGACAAAGAAGTTAGGAGTATCAAATCTCTACTTCACCCCAAATATACCAGCTATGTGATCTGTGTCGCAATTAGTCAAGATTTACAAACTATCATTGTTGCGCAACGGCAATTTGACTGGCAAAGTATCTATAGTTGCGTTCACTAGTTTTATGACGACCAAGTGTCCTTGTCTTGGTCTCTCATTGGATTTATCCATGCAGACAAGTAGGGTATCAATTTAATTACCTGTTGATCACTGCAAAAGAAGAGGTAAGAAAACTTTCAAATGTAATTCCTGTAGGCCCTAAATTGAAAACCCATTGAAATAGGAAAATTTGATTTAAAAGCTTATATCTCTATAATTCAATTCAAGAACTAAATATGTCTATAATATATATGAGGGCTTGTTATCATAAATGAAGCCTTCCCAAATTTTTTATCTTGCTCCATGTTCATCTAATCTTGTATGTGATGTTGGGGAGACAGAGACGTATCTTGAAACAATTCAACCCAAAGGTCTAAACTATTATAGATGAGAGCCCAAGAGTCCATAGAATTCCTATCTCAACTTAATGGAAGGAATGTGACAGCACCATTAGTCCGATAGCTAAGCCCTCTTCTGCTGAAGCTAGCTGCATGGCAGAAGGATTAGCTACTTCCTCACGTGAGGTCTTTCGTGCTCATCAAGGAGCTGGCAAGTGGTCTCCCGTAGGAAGGAGAAGTAATCAAATAACGATCTCAAGCGTCGTTCCCCCTCCCCCCACTTCCTTCATCCCAACGGTGGAGATTTCGTCCCACGCGAGGCAGTGTGTCTAATTGGGCAGCCCGTCCTTACAAGCAAGACAAGTCCTTTCTTCCGTTCCTTCTGTCCTATCTATTTGGCCTTGGAGGTGAAAATGGAGTGGATACTGATCAGATAGTGTCGAAGCACAATTAATTCATATTTTTTACTCTGGGTATATCATCACATATGGATATAAATTAAATACGAATCATAAACGGATACAAATATAAATCAGATACAGATTTGATCTTAATCGAATATGAATATGAATTGAATGTCAAAATATCATAGAGATAGGTTTCATAGTTTTACTAGGTTTAAAAGTATCAAAAATAAAACATCAAGTCAAAAGTCAAAGACCAAATCCAAATTAGTCTAGAAAAACCGAATCCTACTATATTTAGAAGACTGATTTAAGAATCGAACTTTGAAAATCGAAATTAAGTAGGAGTTGGAGATCCAAACACTACTTTAACAATAAAAATCGAACGCAAATCGTTGAGTGAGAATTAGATAAAAATAGGAAATGTAAAGTCAAAAACAAATAGAAAAAGTAAAAGCATAGGAAACATATGATCATGATTTTTTTTAACATAGGAAATCTCTCAATTAGTCAAAACTAAATCATAGATCTGACAAAATTAAATTTGTCGTCTAAGTGTTGAAGTCCATGTCTCTTGCTCAAAATTTATCTTGATTAAATACTCTATGATTAGATTGCCTCCACGGTTGGTTCATAATTGCTATGGATCGCTCCTCAAACTCCTCATATCAGTGATAGTAGTCGATGTAGATTGGGTTCAGCTCTGTTAATGGTCTTGATATTGAACTATCATTTAGATATATATAGAAGCTCTCCTTATAATAGATGGAGTTTAATTCCATGAGGGAACTAGAGAACTCTTTTAAGTTGAGAGTAGAAATTCCTAGGATTCTTACTCACATAAATGTCTCAAACTTTGGTTTTTAGTATCTTATATAAAGGTGAGGAATATTTATTATTTGTACTAGGACAAGCTATCAAAGGAATCTCCAAAATCATTTCTAAAATAGAACTTTCCTTTGTTATCCTACTTATCTTAGAATGCCACTTAAGTTTTCTTAGGTTAACTGTTCTAGTTTTCTAAAAGCCATTTGTAACGGTCACTTTTGGTGAAGATGGAGTTTCTATCCAAATTGATAATTTGGACAGAAATCAGAATGAAACTTGCGAAGGTAATTGGGATTGATCTAACCATTGGATTGATCTAAGATTTGGATATGCTGTTCCTCTATGAGTTCAGAATCCAACGCAAAATCACGACAATTAGATGAGTAGGTCGAAAGTTACGTATGAAATAGTGACCAAAGGTCAGGAGATAGCGGGATGGACGTGGAATACATGGTTAGGGTTATGGAAGATGATTATAGTATGATGGATAGATTAGTGCTTGGAACTAAATGAGGGGAAAGAAGGGAGCTTCTAAGTATGGCTAGTTGCTAGAGAGAGGAAGGAGAAGTGATGAAGGATTAATCTCGGCTATAGATGAGAACTTGAGTTGGATACCAAGGGAGAGGAAGGAGAAGGGAGAAGATGGCTCAAGCCTAGATGAAAACCAATTATCATATTTAATAATTAATAGAAGCTACTTTTCCATATATATAGAGGTTAGCCAAACATCCAAAAGTCATAAACAAATCCTATTACGACTCTACTTACTCACCGTGTGTTTAAACGCACCGCGATCGCATTCGAATAGCCAAAATGCCTTCTCTATATGTGCAAACGCAAGATTAGACATTCGAACGGTCAAAACGCGTTCTCCATATGTGCAAACATGAATCAGGCGTTCGAACGCCATCCATTTGCATTCGAATGCACCTATCAGAAACTATTTTATTTTTCTAAAGCATAAATAGAGATTGATAAAAATTGAAGCAATTTCACTATGCACCTAAACCCAGGATTGCAACACCATTAACCCTGTCTACATGAGGTCCCAAAAACTAAAGAGACATCGAGCTCAATGGGTTGAGTCTATTTATCTTATATATTTTTATAGTTTAGTCAAAGTCTTAGTATGTTAAAATTTTATTTAATTAGCTAAATTCAAATTTGTATAGTTTTAGGAAAATAATTGAAAAATAGTCCTTAGACATTCGAATATTATGAAACCACTTGGATAAGATCAACCGTCTCTTGAGATCTAGAACTTTCATGTTAGGATAAGGAAGATTGGTCTATGGCAGAATGAAGAAATATTCTGAGTCGGGATAAAGACGACTGGTCTAGATAAGTTTATTAGTTTGTTTAGGACTCTAATATTTTATTCTCTATAAATAGGGTATTATGGCTTATATCTTAGGTATGCATAATGAAGGATTAATTAGTTTTACCCTTGTCTATCTCCCCACTCAACTTGCCCACTAGTCTCAACATCTCTCTCCTTCATTCCTCTTTGTCAACCAATGCTGCTTGTCCTCTCGTTTAGCTTATAATCTCCCTCGTCCGCCAATCCCCCTAGTCCCATAAGGCCGGTCTACTTCACTACCTTCTTCTCCTCTATAGTATAACCATCCACTCCATCAACATCTACAAACTGAACTACACTTGCCACCAAAACATAAATATCAAAGATTTAGATCTGGAAGTTATGAAGCTATTACAACTAGTTTCATAATTTTTTGACGTAAGAAAAATATTTAGAGAATATTCTCATATGGCTGTCAGAATAGCCTATGATCCGGACTGACCCCAAATCGGTTAATATCAACTTGGTATTAGAGCGGTCCAACCTAAAACCACCTTGGCTAGCCCTAGTTAGCCGAAACTACCTATGGCTGAGTTGGACTGGTTGAAGGATAGGCGAGTCTTATACACTTAGTTATGATCTTTTCTTATTGCATTAGTTGTTTAATTTCATTAAAATAAAATTCTTGTAGGTTGCATTCGAATGCAAGAGGGGTCGCATTCGAACGCCCTTGCGAACGCTTGCATCAGGTTCACAAATATAGAGAACACATATTGTGCGTTCGAACGCGGTCGGGCGAGTTCGAACGCCCGCATTCGAATGCCTGCATCACGTTCGCACATAGAGAGAACGTCTTTTGTGCGTTCGAACATGATTGATGGGAATCCTCTAGAATTAGGTTTACTTATTGTTTTAGAACTTGTTAGCTAGCCTCTATAAATATGTGGATGGTAGCCAAATTCATTATGCTATTAGATTATTGATTTCTTGCCTCCTATCTTCTCTCTAGACTCTCTCCCTCCTTCCTCTTCATCATCCTTCCACCTCTACCGTTGGCAAGGTTTTTCCTAACTTCTAATCTTCCTCGACTATTGAGCCACCCCTCTTCTTTGGGATCTCGATTTCGTTCCCTTTATTTACATCCCTTAATCACATCCACTATTCACCATCATCTCCATACCCATCCATAACCCTATCCACCCATCACCACCACCATCACCCATGTTCTTTCGTGTTTTCGTCCCAGTTGCAATTTGAATCTACAAAGGACATGAATACGAAAGTTGTAGATCAGGAATTATGAATCCAATCCACATGGTTTTGTAATTTAATATTTACCAAAGAATATTTTATGAATACTTTTCCACAGTTGCGTGGACTGATTCCTATAATACATCTAGATCTTAAAGGAATCGTTGCGTAGCCTATCTTTGGTATGAGAACCCATCAATTTGGTATCAGAGCAAGTGAACCTCAAATCTGCATTAATGGTTGAAACAAGAATGATGACATCAATAAGGAGACCAACGGAGAGCACACTAATAAGGGAAGACTCAATCCACAATGACCATAATCGTGAGGCCGATTTCTTTGGAGCGACCACGGTAAGACTGAGTCAACCAACGTCCATGGGTGTAAATATGGGCTTGGCGGATGAACTTATGAGCATGTTCCAAACATTGCTGCATAGTGTTGAGGCAATTCAAAAAGATTACAATGATTTCAAGGAATATGTCATGAACCGATTGGGTTCGTCATCTCCTCAACGACGATCAAAGCTTTAAGAAGGACTAACGATGGGACCTTATCGAACTGATACCCCACAGGTCTAGGTGCGACATGTGAGTGTCAATTATCACCTTTTTCCTATGCCTTCACATCATCTCCCACCTCCGTTACAAAACACAAGACCAGCGGTGGTGGAACTCGAGAAGCGTACAGCACCGGTGCACTTCATCGATGAGAAGGATTGGCACTTTGAGGATGAGGTTGATCCCTTTAGAGATGGTGATGGACATGCTCGAGGATTTAGAGAAAGTGATCAACATGCACAAATGTTTAGACCTGAACCAAGGATCTTTCGCGAACCCGACAATGCTATTTGGGGGAGAACCGCACGCTTGGACTTTCCAAAATTTTAAGACGGTGATCTAACGGATTGGGTGTTTCAAGTTGAACGATATTTTGATTGTCAAGGGACAGTGGAGAACGCAAAGGTCCAGATGGCAAGCTTTCACCTCCAAGGAATGACATTGTATTGGTATAAATCAGTTATTCGTGGTAGTGGATTTACTGGATGGGCTGACTTTTATAGAAAGATTACACGCAGATTTAGGACAGCGGCATATAAAGATTTTGCTGCCATATTAAGCAAGATGGTTCAGAGGACGACCGTATTGGAGTATCAAGCTGAGTTTAAAAGAGTTAGTAGTCGTTGTGAGCCACCTTGGTCCGAATAGACATTGATGAGCACATTTATTTCAGGGCTGTGCGATGAGATACAAGCGGATGTTTGTGCTCTTTGTCTTACTACTCTTGAGGAGGCCTTTGATAAGGCTGTGAGGATGGAACAAAAGCATTAAGCTCTCACAATGGCAGCGAAAATTAATTGGGGCAATAGAGATGGGCGGTTTGCACCTAAAACGCCGACTGAAAATTCTGCGGGTTTAAAAATAGCTACTGCAAATACTAGACCACGACCACCTTTGAGGCCTTCTTCCGATGTTAGAGGAGGCATAAGACCCCCCGTTCAAACTCTCACACCTACCCAGGTGGAGGAGCGAAGAGCGAAGGGCCTTTGCTTTCGACGCGATGAACATTTTAGCGCTACCGGACTTCACGAAAGAGATCATTATAGAATGTGATGCATCAGGTGTTGGTATATTAGCTATACTATTGTAAGGATGACGTCCATTGCCTATCTTAGCAAGGCTTTATCACAAAAATCTCAGCAATTATCGACTTACGAGAGAGAGATGTTGGCAATTCTACATGCGGTGACAAAGTGGAAGCCTTATTTGATCGGTAGACGATTCATCATCATAATCGATCAAAAGAGCCTTCTATACTTTTTGGGACAGCGTATACACACTCCGACATAGAAAAGATGGGTCACAAAATTGTTGGGGTATGTTTTATGAAATCCAATACAAGAAGAGAATGGAAAATAAAGTGGTGAATGCATTATCGCGCCAACCCGATACCGCCGAGCTTGTAGCCTATTCTTCTCCTACCTTTTCCTTCCTTGATGAGCTGAGGTATACATGTACATCTGACCTAGATATTTTGAGATTATTGCAGGAGGTGATGGATGATCCGGAGCGCCATCCAGAGTTAGAGAATCGAGGCAGTTTGCTGCTGGACCACGGATGCATTCGAGTGCTCGCAAATGATGGATTGTGGTAGAAATTATTGGAGCACTTCTACCAAACTCCAGAGGATAATCATGAGGGTGTCTTGAGGACCTATAGGAGGATATCTTAGAGTTGCACATGACCAGGATTGAGGGGGGATGTGAGGAGTTTTGTCCGTGCTTGCGAAGTCTATCAAAGGGCTAAGGCAATCACATTGAAACCAGCCGGACTACTATAGCCTTACCTATACTGGACAGTGTTTGGGAAGACATTGTTATAGACTTCATAGAGGGTCTTCCGCTAGTACGTGGTTATTCTGTTATCTTTATGGTGGTTGACATATTGAGCAAGTATGCACACTTTTCAGTATTGTCACATCCGTTTTCAGTCAAGTCGGTGGCAGAAATTTTTGTTAGAGATGTTGCTCGATTACATAGCATGCCACGCACAATTGTCTTGGATCGTGATCGTGTATTTATGAGCAGCTTTTCTATGGAGTTTTTTAGATTGTAGAGGACTCGATTGAATTTTAGTTCGACCTACCATTCACAGACGGATGGCCAAATGAGGTAGTTAATCAAGGCATTGAGCAGTATTTGAGGTGTTTTGTTGGAGAGATGCCGAGACAATGGTTGGAGTTCTTACTGTGGGCAGAGTGGTCTTATAACACCAATTACCATAGCAGCATTGGCATGACACTATTTAAGGTGGTGTATGGACGCACGGCTCCAACGTTACGCGCTTATGATTCGATGGCATCTACAGACTGGACGGAGGTGGACTTAGCGCTAATGGATAGGGACGCCACATTTAAAAGGTTGCGTGCTTATCTTAAACTTGCTCAAAACTACATGAAGCAAATTTATGATCGTAGCCATAGGGAGCAGGAGTTTGACATCGACAGTTCAATATTTGTGAGAGTGCAACCGTATCAACAAGATACCTTGCATCCGATGCGTAACCAAAAGTTAGCACATCACTATTTTGGTCCATTTTGGGTGTTGGAGCGTATTGGTCCGGTTGCATATCATTTGGAGCTGCTGGAGGGGTTGAGAGTACATCTTGTCTTGCATGTTTCATTGCTGAGGGAGCATATTAGAGATTATGAGATCGTTGGATCAATTCTTCCATTGGAGGAGATAGAGATTGTAGAACCAGTTCGTGTACTTGCTAGACGCCGACGACGACATGGTACCAGATTAGAGATAGAGATTTTAGTTGAGTGGCTTGGCAAGCCATCCGATGAGACGACATAGGAGTTAGAGACTAACATTTCGGAGCATTTCCCTGACTTTTCACCTTGAGGGCAAGGTGGGGGAAGCATGGTGGGCCGATACACTTAGTTAGAATCTTTTCTTATTGCATTAGTTGTTTAATTTCATTAAAATACGCAGAAGGGGTCGCGTTTGAACGCCCTTGCGAACGCCTACATCAGGTTTGCAAATACACAGAACGTATATTATACGTTCGAACGCGGTCGGGCGAGTTCGAACTCCTATGTTCGAATGCCTACATCGCGTTCGCACATATAGAGAATGTCTTTTGTGCGTTGAACATGATCGGGTGCATTCAAATGCGATCAACGGGAATCCTCTAGAATTAGGCAACCAAATTTATTATGCTATTGGATTATTAATTTTTTCCTCATATCTTCTCTCTAGACTCTCTCCCTTATCCCTCCTCACCATCCTTCCACCTCTATCGTTGGCAAGGTTTCTCCTAACTTCTAATCTCCCTCGACTATCGAGTCACCCCTCTTCTTTGGGCCTCGACCACTTTGTTGCCTTCATCTACATCCCTTAACCACATCCACCATCCCTCTTCACCTCCATACCCATCCATAACCCTAACATCCACTCCACCCGTCACCACTACTATCACCCACACTCTTTTGTGTTTTCGTCCTAGGTGAAGTTCCAATCTGTGAAGAGTATAAATACAAAAGTTGTAGATCAGGAAGTTATGAATCTAGTCCACTTAGTTTCGTAATTTTTTGAGTACCGGAGAATATTTGACAAATATTTTACCACGGTTGCACAGACTAATTCTTATAATACATCCAGATCTTGAAGGAATCGTTGCATAGCCTATCTTTGTTACTGAGAACTCATTAGTCTTCTACTGGTACGTGATTATTCCGTTATCTTTGTGGTGGTTGACAAATTGAGCAAGTATACACATTTTTCAGCATTGTCCCATCCATTTTCAGCCATGTCGGTGGCTAAAATTGTTGTTAAAGATGTTGCTCGGTTAAATTGGCAGGCCACGCATGATTGTCTTAGATCGTGATCGTGTATTTATGACTGACTTTTGGACTGAGTTTTTTAGATTACAGGGGATTCGATTGAACTTCAGTTTGGCCTACCATCCACAGACGGATGGCCAAACCGAGGTGGTTAATTGAGGCATTAAGCAGTATTTGAGGTGTTTTATTGGAGAGATGTCGAGACGATGGTTGGAGTTCTTACCATGGGCTGAGTGGTCTTATAACACCGCCTACCATAGTAGTATTGGCATGACTCTATTTGAGGTGGTGTATGGATGCACAGCTCCAACGTTATGCGCTTATGATCTAGTGGCATCTGCAGACCGGATGGAGGAGGACTTGGCGTTGATGGATAGAGATGCCATATTAAGGAGGTTACATGCTCATCTTATACTTGCTCAAAACCGCATGAAGCAAGTTTATGATCGTAGCCATAGGGAGCAGGAGTTTGACATCGGCAGTTGGGTGTTTGTGAGGGTGCAACCATATCGATAAGTAACCTCACGTCCGATACGTAACCAAAAGTTAGCACATCGCTACTCTGGTCCGTTTCGAGTGTTGGAGTGTATTAATCCAGTTGTATATCGTTTGGAGCTGTTGGAGGGGTCGAGAGTGCATGCTGTCTTCAATGTTTCATTGCTGGGGAGTGCATTGGAGATCATGAGATCGTTAGATCAGTTCCATGCTAGACTGATGGGTTATCGGTACCAAAGATAGGCTACGCAATAATTCCTTCAAAATGTAGATGTATTAGAGGAATTAGCCCGCGCAACCTTGAGAAAATATTCATCACATATTCTCTAGTAGTTAGAAAATTACGAAAGCAAGTGGATTAGATTTGTAGCTTCCTGATCTATAACTTTTGTATTTATGCCCTTCCTAGATTCGAATTGTACTAGGACAAAAATACGGAATAACGTGGGTGATGGTGGTGGTGATAGGTGGTGTGGATGTTAGGGTTATGGATGGGTATGGAGATGAAGGTGGATTGTGGATGTGATTAAGGGATATAGACGAAGGGAACAAATTTGTTGAGGTCTTAAAGAAGAGGGGTGACTAGATAGACGAGGTAGGTTAGAAGTTAGGAGAAACTTTGCCAACGGTAGAGGTGGAAGGATGGTGAAGAGGGAGGAGGGCGAGAGTCTAAAAAGAAAATAGGTGGTAAGATATCAATAATTCAATAGCATAATGAATTTGGCTGTCATCCACATATTTATAGAGGCTAGCCAACAAGTCCTAAAATAATAAGTAACCCTAATTTAGAACATTCCCGCCGATTGCGTTCGAACACGCCCAATCGCAGTCGAATGCACAAAAGACATTCTCTATATGTACGAACGCGATGTAGACGTTCGAACGCGACGTTTGAACTCGCCCTACTGCATTCGAATGTATAATATGCGTTCTTTGTATTTGCGAACTTGATGTAGGAGTTCGCAAGGGCATTCGAACACGACCCCGCCCACGTTCAAACGCGACCAACAAGAATTTTTTTTAACTAAAATAAACAACTAATATAATAAGAAAAGATCCTAATTAAGTGTATCTGCCCACCACACTTTCCCTACCTTGCCCTCAAGGTGTAAAGTCGGGGAACGCTCCAAAATGTCAGTCTCCAACTCCCACGTCGCCTCATCGGATGGCTTGCCAAGCCACTCAACTAAAATCTCCATATCCAATCTGGTACCATGTCGTCGTCGGCATCTAGTAAGTACACGAACTGGCTTTACAATCTCTATCTCCTCCAATGGCTTCAGTAAAATTGATCCAACGATCTCTTGATTTCCAATGCGCTCCCTCAGCAATGAAACATAGAAGACATGATGCGCTCTCAACCCCTCAGGCATGATGTCGAACTCCTGCTCCCTATAGCTACGACGTAAGTTCATGCGATTTTGAGCAAGTTTAAGATGAGCACACCACCTCCTCAATGTGGCGTCTATATCCATCAATGCTAAGTCCACCTCCTTCCGATCTGCAAATGCCATTGGATCATAAGCGCGTAACGTCGGAGTCGTGCATCCATACACCACCACAAATGGAGTCATGCCAATGCTGCTATCGTATGCGGTGTTGTAAGACCACTCCGCCCATAGTAAGAACTCTAATCATTGTCTCGGCATCTCTCCAACAAAGCACCTTAAGTACTGCTCAATGCCTCGATTGACCACCTCGGTTTGGCCGTCCGTCTTTGGACGGTAAACCGAACTAAAGTTCAATCGAATCCCCTACCATCTAAAAAACTCCATCCAAAAATTGCTCATAAATACACAATCACGATCTGAGACAGTCGTGCATGGCATGCCATGTAACCGAGCAACAACTCTAACAAAAATTTCAGCCACCGACTTGGCTGAAAGAGGATGTGACAATATTAAAAAGTGCACATACTTGCTCAATCTATCAACCACCACAAAGGAATAACCATGTACCAGCGGAAGACCCTCTATGAAGTCCATATAAATGTCTTCCCAAACACAGTCTGGTATAGGTAAAGGCTGTAGTAATCTTGCTGGTTTCAATGTGGTTACCTTAGCCCTTTGACAGACTTCATAAGCATGGACAAAACTCCTTACATCCCGCCTCAATCCTCGCCACGTACAACTCTGAGATATCCTCCTATAGATCCTCAAGACACCCTCATGAATCGCCTTTAGAGTTTGGTGGAAGTCCTCCAACAATTTCTATCGCAATCCATCATTTGCGGGCACCCGAATGCATCTGCGGTCCAGCAGCAAACTGCCTCTATTCTCCAAATATGGATAGCGCTCCGGATTATCTATCACCTCCTTCAACAATCTCAAAATATCTGGGCCAGATGTACATGCATACCTCAGCTCATCAAAGAAAGAAAAGGTAGGAGAAGTATAAGCTGCAAGCTCAGCGGTATCAGGTTGGCGCAATAATGCATCCACCGCTCTATTTCCGTTCCTTTCTTGTATTGCATTTCATAATCATACCCCAACAATTTTGTGACTCATCTCTATTGTGCTGGAGTGTGTATACATTGTCCCATAAAGTATGGAAGGCTCCTTTGATCGGTTCGGATAATAAATCGTCTACCGATCAAATAAAGCCTCCACTTTATCACCGCATGCAGAATTACCAATATCTCTCTCTCGTAAGTCGATAATTGTTGAGATTTTTGTAATGAAACCTTGCTAAGATAGGCAACGGGACGTCCTCCTTGCATTGGTACAGCTCCTATGCCAACACCCGATGCATCATATTCCAAAATAAATTCTTTGGTAAAGTTCGATAGCGCTAAAAATCGGTGTTGTCGTTATTGCTACTTTTAATTTTTCAAAGGCTATAGTGGCTTCATTCGTCCATCTAAAAGAGTCCTCCAACAAAAAAGTGAGAGGAGCAGCGATCTTGCCATATCTGGCCATGAATCAGCAATAATATCCATTCAGACCTAAAAATCCTTTCAATCCGGTGGTAGTAGTAGGAATAGGCCAAGCGGTTATGCATGCAACCTTTTGACGATCCGCCGCTACACCATCCGCTAAATGATGTAGCTTAAATACTCCATTTTTGGTACTCCCCATAGGCACTTGGACTTCTTGATCTTCAATTTGTTTTGCTTCAACAAATTCAGCACGTCCTCCAAATGCCGCCAATGCTCCAATTCATTCCAACTATACACCAAAATATCGTCAAAAAATACTAAGACATACATTCGTACGAGAGGCCAAAATATATCATTCATGAGGCCTTAAAAGGTAGCTGGAGCATTGGTGAGACCAAAAGTCATCACCCGAAACTCGTAATACCCGTCCGGAGTCTAAAATATAATTTTGTGCACATCAGCCGGGTGAACTCTAATTTGATGATACCCGGCCCTTAAGTCAAGCTTACTAAATATAGTCGCCCCTATAAGCTCGTCCAGCAACTCCTCGATAACCGGAATGGGATACCGGTCCTTGATGGTAATAGCATTTAGTACTCGATAGTCGACATAAAAATGTCATGTCCTATCCTTTTTTCGCACCAATAACACGGGGGATGAGTATGAGCAATGACTTGGTTGAATGAGGCCTTGCTCCAACATCTCAGCTACCATCTTTGAGATAACTTCTTTCTGCACATGTGGATACCAATATGGCCTTATGTTTACCTGTGCAACCCCGGGTACAATCTCTATGCGATGATCCACCACTCTCCTCGATAGCAACTCCTGTGGCTCCTCAAATAGTCCAAAAAAGTTATCTAATAAATTAGACAATTCAATGGTAGTACCTGAACTCGTTTGAGGCTCATCTCTTGTTGGTCCTAACTAAAGAAGATAGACCAAATCATACGCACAAGGCTGCCCCACCATAGGCTGCATCGTAGGAATCAACGAAGACTGAACACCATCAAGCCGCACATCTTTGTTTCTTTGTTTAAATTTCATCCACATGCTCTGGAAATCAAATTTGACGGGTCCCAAACTCTTTAACCACTGAATACCAAGGATAATGTCTGCTCCTCACAGCACCAGTGGATACAAGTCCACAATGATGTCGTATCCTTGTACCCGTATACCGACCCAGTGACACAAGCTCTCCGCCTTAAGTTTCATGCCGTCTCCAATAGCAACGTCAAATTCCATGGTCGATTTGGTATTCAAACCCAATCTCCTCACTAACCTCTCGTCTAGAAAGTTGTGTGTACTCCACAAATCGATGAGGATGTGCACACAATACTTTCTAACGAGTCCGTCTACCCGTAATGTTCTTGGCGTGGAAATACCCGAATATTCATCCATCGATATTTCAGCTTGGATATCTTCATCTATGCCCTCCTCAATGGCCTCCTCATGGACCTCCTCTGGACACTCTCCATCATCAACAACCTGATCATCCTCCTCAAGGCCGTCGATAAGCATCACACTCTGATCGGTTTAAAACACCAATGACCGGGGGTGAAACGCTCATCACAACGAAAGCAAAGGCCCTTCTCTCTTTGCTCCTTCACCTGAGCAAGTGTGAGAGTTCGAATAGGGGGTCTTGTGCCTCCTCTAACATTGGAAGAAGGTCTTAGAGGTGGTTGTGGTTTAGTACTCGCATCTATCCCAAATATGCGTGTAATCCTCCTAAAATGGCAATTATTAACCCTAAAATATTAGATTTTCGTCGACCGCGTTCGAACATGCCCAACACACATTTTGCATTCTCTGTATGTGTGAACGCGATGCAAGCATTTGCAGGCGCGTTCGAATGCACATTTTGCACTCTTTGTATGTGCGAACTTGATGAGGGGTTCACAAGCGTGTTCGAACAAACTCCACCCATGTTTGAACGCGACATACAAAAAACTTATTTTTCTATGAAATAAACAATAAAACAAGAAAAAAAGACACCCATATACCGACCCGGCGACGCAAGCTCTCCGCCCTAAGCTTTATGCCGTCTCCAATAGCAACATCAAATCTCGTGGTCAGTTTGGCATCCAAACCCAATCTCCTTACTAACCCCTAATCTAGAAAGTTGTGTACTCCCCGAATCGATGAGGATATGCACACAATGCTTTCTAACGAGTCCGTCCACTCGTAACGTCCTCAGCGCGGAAGTACTTGAATATGCATGCATCGATATTTCAGCTTGGATAACTTCCTCCACGCCCTTCACAACGGCCTCCTCATGGACCTCCTCTTGACACTCTCTATCATCAACAACCTCATCATCCTCCTCAAGACCATCGATAAGTATCACACTCCCGATCGGTTTAGAACATCGATGACTAGAGGTGAAACGCTCATCACATCGAAATCAAAGTCCCTTTGCTCTTCGCTCCTCCACCAGGGCAAGTGTGAGAGTTCGAATAGGGAGTCTAGTGCCTCCTCTAACATCTGAAGAAGGTCTCAAAGGCGGTCGTGGTCTAGTACTTGCAGCCGCTGGTTTTGAAACAGTAGAATTTTCAACCGGCGTTCTAGGTGCAAACCGCCCATCTTGGTTGCCTCAATTGGTTTTCGCTGTCATCTTTAGAGCCCTATGCTTTTGTTCCATCCTCACGGCCTTCTCAAAGGCCTCCTCAAGAGTAGTAGGACATAGAGCACAAACATCTGCTTGTATCTCATCCTGCAGCCCTGAAATAAATATACTCATTAATGTCCGTTCAGGCCAAGTTAGCTCACAATGACTACTAACTCTTTCAAACTCAGCTTGGTACTCCGATATGGTCATCGTCTGAACCATCTTGCTTAATGTGGAAGCAAAATCTTCATATGCCGTTGTCCCAAATCTATGTAATCTTTTTACGAAAGTCAGCCCATCCGGTAAATCCACCACCATAAATAACTGATCTATACCAATGCAATGTCATACCTTGGAGGTGAAAGCCTGCCATCTAGACCTTTGCATTCTCCACTATCCCTTGACAATCAAAATATTGTTCAACTTGAAACACCCAATCCGTTGGATCCCCGCCTTGAAATTTTGAAAAGTCTAAGCGTGTGGTTCTCCCCAGAATAGCGTTGTCGGGTACGCGAAAGATTCTTGGTTCAGGTCTAAACCTTTGTGCATGTTGATAACCTTCTCTAAATTTTTGAGCACGTCCATCACCATCTCTATAAGGATCAACCTCATCCTCATAGTGCCAATCCTCCTCATCGACGAAGCGCACTGGTGTCGCACGCCTCTTGGGTTCCACCACCGCTAGTCTTGGGTTTTGTAATGGAGGTGGGAGATGATGTGAAGACATAGGTAGGAGGGGATCATTGACACTCATATGACACACCTAGACCTATGGGGTATCAATTCAATGAGGTCCCACCGCTGGTCCTTCTTGAAAATCCGTTCGTCGTCGAGGAGATGACGAACCCAATCGATTCATGACATATTCCTTGAATTCATTATGATTCATTTGTATGTTGTCAACTCTATGCAACAATGTTTGGAACATGCCCCTAAGTTCATCCATATTCGAACACATGGATGTTGGTTGACTCGGTCCTGTCGTGGTCACTCCAAAGGAATCGACCTCACGGTTAGGATTATCGTGCATTGAGTCCTCCCTTGTCGGTGTGCTCTCTATAGGTCTCCTTATTGATGTCATCTTTCTTATTTCAACTATTAATGGAGGTCTTTGGTTTGCCTGCTCTAATACCACTTGATAAGATCTGGAACCAAAGATAGGCTATGCTACGATTCCTTTAAGATCTGAATGTATTATAGGAATCAGTCCGCTCAACCATGATAAAATATTCATCAGATATTCTCTAGTACTCATAAAATTACAAAACTAATTCGGTTAGATCCGTAACTTCCTAATATGTAACTTTCATATTTATTCCCTTCTCAGATTCGAACTATAACAAGGACGAAAATATAGAATAATGTGGGTAATGATGGTGGTGACGGGTGGAGTGGATGTTAGAGTTATGGATGGGTATGGAGATGAAGGTGGATTGTGGAAGTGATTAAAGGAAGTAGACGAAGGGAACGAAGTAGTCGAGATCCTAAAGAAGAGGGGAGGCTCGACAGTTGAGGGAGATTAGAAGTTAGGAGAAACCTTGCCAACGGTAGAGGTGGAAGGATGGTGAAGAGGGAGGAGGGAGAAGTCTAGAGGGAGGAGGGAGAAGTCTAGAGGGAAGATAGGAGGCAAAAAATCAATAATCAAATAGCATAATAAAGTTGGCTACCATCCACATATTTATAGAGGCTAGCCAACAAGTCCTAAAACAATATGAAATCCTAATTCTAGAAGATTCCCGTCGATCGCGTTCGAACGTACTTAAAAAGCTCCATCTCTGAATGTGCGAACGCGATACAGGCGTTTCAACACTGGCGTTCGAACTCGTCCGACCACGTTCGAACGCACAATTTGCGTTCGCTGTATTTGTGAACTTGATGCAGGCGTTCACAAGGGTGTTCGGACGTGACCCCTCCTTCGTTCGAACGCAACCTATAGGAATTTTATTTTAATAAAAATAAACACCTAATGCAATAAGAAATGATCCTAACTAAGTGTATCAGATCTTGACCACTTCTTTCCCTTCATCTTTATCCCTTAAACAACATCAACCATCCACCCTCATCTCCATTATCATCCATAAGCCTAACATCCACTCTACCCGTCACCACCACCATCATCCGCACTATATCATATTTTCATCCCAATTACAGTTCAAATCTATGAAGGGCGTAAATATGAAAAACATAGATCACAGAGTATGGATCAATTCCTCTTGATTTTGTAATTATCTGACTACAAGAGAATATTTGGTGAATATTTTTCCTCGGTTTCAAAGACTACTTCCTACAGTAAATCCAAATCTTGAAGGAATTGTTTCGTAGCATATCATTGGTATCAGAGCCAGACGAATCTCAGACATCCATTAATGATAGAAACAAGGAAGATGGCATCAACAAGGAGATAAATAGAGAACGCACCAACAAAGAAAGACTCAATCCACAATAACCCTAACCGTGAGGCTGATTCCTTTTGGGCGACCATGGTAGGACCGAGTCAACCAATGTCCATGGGTGTGAATATGGGCTTGGCAGAGGAACTTATAGGCATGTTTCAAACATTGTTGTATAGAGTTGACGCAATGCAAAATGATCATAACGCTTTAAAGGAATATGTCATGAATCGATCAGCTTTGTCATCTCCTCGACAAAGATCATTGCCTCAAGAAGGTCCAGCGATGGGACCATACCAAACTAATACCCCATAGGTCCAGGTACAACATGTTATGTTAATGTATACTTTTGATGCGATGAATGTTTCACCCCTGGTCATCGGTGTTCCAAACTGATCGGGAGTGTGATGCTCATCCATGGTCTTGAGGAGGATGATGAGGTTGTTGGTGATAGAGAGTGTTTAGAAGAGGTCCATAAGGAGGCTGTGGAGGAGGGCGCGGAGGAAGATATCCAAGCTGAAATATCGATGCATGCATATTTGGGTATTTCCGCGCCGAGGATTTTGCGGGTGGACGGACTCATTAGAAAGCATTATGTGCACATTCTTATCGATTCTGACAGTACACACTACTTTTTAGACGAGAGGTTAGTGAGGAAGTTGGGTTTGAATGCTGAACCGATCGTGGGGTTTGATGTTGCTATTGGAGACGGCACGAAGCTTAGGGCGGAGAGCTTGTGTCACCGGGTCGATATACTAGTGCAAGGGCACGACATCATTGTGAACTTATATCCGTTGACGCTACGAGGAGCGAACATTGTCCTTGGTACTTAGTGGTTACAGAGCTTGAGACCCGTCAATTTCGATTTCCGGAGCATGTGGATGAAATTTAAGCAAGAAAATAAAGATGTGCGGCTTGATGGTGTTCGATCTTCGTCGATTCTAGCAATACAGCTAATGGTGGAGCTGCTTTGTGCAAGTGATTTGGCTTATCTCCTTTAGTTAAGACCAGTAGGAGATGAGGCTCAATTGAGTCCAGATATTAACATCGAGTTGTCTTATTTATTAGATAAATTTGTTGGACTGTTTGAGGAACTAAATGAGTTGCCACCAAGACGAACGACAAACCATCGCATAGAGATTATACCCGAGGCTGCACTGACGAACGTGAGGCCATATCAGTATCCACATGTACAAAAGAAAGTTATCTCCGAGATGGTAGTCGAGATGTTAGAGCAAGACCTCATATAATCAAGTCATAGCTCTTACTTATCGCCCGTGATATTGGTGCGAAAGAAGGATGGGACATAGTATTTTTGTGTCGACCACTGGGCACTAAACGCTATCACCGTCAAGGATCAGTATCCCATTCCGGTCATAGAGGAGCTGCTGGACGAGCTTGCAAGGGAGACCATATTCAACAAGCTTGACTTAAGTGCCGGGTATCATAAAATTAGAGTTCACCCGGTGGATATACAAAAGACTACATTTCGGCCTCCGAACAGGCACTACGAGTTCCGAGTGATACCCTTTGGTCTCACCAATGTTCCAACTACTTTTTAAGGCCTTATGAATGATATTTTTTGGCCACCACTGCAAAGGTATATCTTGATATTCTTTGACAATATTTTAGTGTACAATAGGACTAAAATAGAGCATTGGCGGCATTTGGAGGAGTGCTGAATTTGTTGAAGCAAAACCAGCTTCAGATTAAGAAGTCCAAGTGCCTATGGGGAGTACCACAAGTGAAGTATTTAGGCCACATCATCTCAATGGAAGGTGTAGCAACGGATCCCCAAAAAGTAGCTGCATGACTGCTTGGCCGATCTCTACTACCACACCATAGGATTGCAAGAATTCTTTAGGCTGCCCTGATGTTATTGCTTCTTCATCACCGAGTATGACAAGATCGTTGCTCCTCTCATTTCTTTGCTGAGAAAGGACTCTTTTAGATGGATAGATGAAGCCATTACAGCTTTTGAAAAATTGAAAACAGCAATGACAATGGCGCTCGTTCTAACGCTACCGGACTTCACCAAAGAGTTTATAGTGGAATGTGATGTATCGGGAGTTGGCAAAAGAGCTGTATTAATGCAAGGAGGACGTCCCATACCATTTCTTAGCAAGGCCTTTAGTGCCCGATAGTCGACACAAAAACATCATGTCCCATCCTTCTTGCGCACCAATAGCATGGGGGATGAGTATGAGCTATGACTTGGTTGAATGAGGCCTTGCTCCAACATCTCGGCTACCATCATGGAGATAACTTTTTTTTGCACATGTGGATACCGATATGACCTCACATTCGTCGGTACAGTTCTGGGCACAATCTCTATTTGGTGATCCGTCGTTCTTCTTAGTAGCAACTCTTGTGGCTCCTCAAATAGTCCAAAAAAGTTATCTGATAAATTAGACAATTCAATGGTAGTACTCGAACTCGTTTGAGGCTCATCTCCTGTTGGTCCTAACTGAAAAAGATAGGTCAAATCATATGCACAAGGCAGCCCCACCATAGGATGCATCGCAAGAATTGGTGGAGATCGAATGCCATCAAGACGCACATGCTTGTTTCCTTGCATAAATTTCATTCACATACTCCGGAAATCAAATATAACGGGTCCCAAGCTTTATAACCACAGAGTGTCTTTACATTGTCCGCTCCTCGCAGTGCTAACGGATACAAGTCCACAATGATGTCGTGTCCTTGCACCAGTATATTGACTCGACGACACAAGCTCTCCGCCTTAAGCTTCGTGCCGTCTCCAATAGCAACGTCAAATCCCTTGATCGGTTCGGCATCCGAACCCAATCTCCTCACTAACCTCTCGTCTAGAAAGTTGTGTGTACTCCCCGAATCGATGAGGATGTGCACATAATGCTTTCTAACGAGTCCGTCTACTCATAACATCCTCGGCACAAAAGTACCAAATATGCATGCCTCCACAACTTTACCTTTGGATATCTTCCTCCACACCCTCCACAACGGCCTCATGGACCTCCTATGGACACTCTCCATTATCAACAACCTCATCATCCTCCTCGAGATTGTCGATGAGCATCACACTCCCGATCGATTTAGAACACCGCTCCTCTATTTGGGCAGGTGTGAGAGTTCAAACGGGAGGTCTTGTGCCTCCTCTAACATCAGAAGAAGGTCTCAAAGGTAGTCGTGGTCTAGTACTCGCAGCTATCCCAAATATGCATGTAATCCTCCAACAAAAGTTAGCCCATCCGGTAAATCCACCACCACGAATAACCGATCTATATCAATACAATGTCGTTCCTTAGAGGTGAAAACTTGCCATCTGAACCTTTGCATCCTCCGCTGTCCCTTGACAATCAAAATATTATTCAACTTGAAACACTCAATCCGTTGGATCACCGCCTTGGAATTTTGGAAAGTCCAAGCGCGCGGTTTTCCCCCAAATAGCATTGTCGAGTTCGCAAAAGATCTTTGGTTCAAGTCTGAACCTTTGTGCATATTGATCACCTTCTCTAAATCCTTGAGCACGTCCATCACCATCTCCAATGGGATCAACCACACCTCAAAGTGTCAATCCTCCTCATTGACAAAGTGCACCGGTGTCGCACGCCTCTCGAGTTCCACCACTGTCGGTCTTGGGATTTATAACGGAGGTGGAGGATGATGTGTAGGCATAGGTGGCAGGGAATCATTGACACTCACATGTCGCACCTGGATCTGTGGGATATCGATTCGATGAGGTTCCACCGCTAGTCCTTCTTGAGGCATCGATCGTCGTTGAGGAGATGACGAACCCGATTGGTTCATAACATATCCTTTTAAATCATTGTGATCCTTTTGAATTATGTCAACTCTACGCAACATTGTTTGGAACATGCCCCTAAGTTTATTCGCCAAACCCATATTCATACCTATGGACGTTGGTTGACTCGGTCCTACCGTTATCGCTCCAAAGAAATCAGCCTCACGGTTAAGGTTATCGTGGATTGAGTCTTTCCTTGTCAATGTGCTCTCCATAGATCTCCTTATTAATGTCATCTTCCATGTTTCAACCATTAATGGAGGTCTAAGGTTCGCTTGGCTTTGATACCAAATTGATGAGCTCTGATATTAGATTTATGGGTTATGGTACCAAAAGATCGGCAATGGAATAATTCCTTCAAGATCAGGATGTAGTACATGAATCTATTCACGCAACACGTGGGAAAATATTCATCAAATATTGTCTAGTAATCAAAAAATTACAAAACTAAGTGATATGATCACGCCTCGGGCTATGGAGCTCTGATACCAAATTGATATGATCTCCCCTTAGGCTAAGGTTCGATCTCTTCCAATTTCCTGATCTAGACTAGATTTGGCACAGAACTTAGAAATAAGATCCCGAAATATGTCGCCGTCGGATCGATGTGAAACTTTGATATGTTGTAGAACCAAAAAAGAGCTTTTCAACAAATCTAGTTTTAGGCGAATCGGATATGGGGATATCGATATATCGTCCGATTAGTAGACGAAGGTCAGGTGGTCTGTTTTGGATCCGTGGATGGAGGCACGTGATCCTAGGTAAATGGTGGTTGAAGGTGGACCGGCGTTAATGGGGTGGCACCGGTAAAAAGTGGTGGTGGAAGGGTTATGATTGATGGAAGGGTTAGGGCAAGTGTTGGATAGATTGGAAGAAGGGGGAGGAGAGGGCCACCCCTAAGGGACTAGGGTGATTGGCCGGTCGAGGGAGGTTAGAAGTAGTGTCGCCGGGGATTGAGAGAATGGGAGCGAAGAAGACGAAGGAGGCAAGGCAAAACTCAATCTCAATAATCAATAATCAATAATCAATTTGGTTGCCATCCACATCCTTTTAAAGGCTAACCAACAACTCAAAATTAACCCTAAAAATACAATTTTCGCCGAGCGCGTTCGAACTCGCCCGACCGCGTTCGAACGCATGATCGAATGCGCCTCTCGGTATTTGCGAACGCAATGCAGGTGTTCATAGTGCGTTCGAACGCACCACGTTCGAACGCACAGTGCGCTCTCTTCACCCACGTTCACAACCCTGTTCACAAACCGCGTTCGAACTCACTCCACCTGCGTTCGAACGCAACTTACAGAAAACTTATTTTAATGGAAATTAAACACTAAAATATGAAACAAAAACACTCCTAAACTGAATCCATGCTCGAGACGACGTCGGTGAAGTCCGGATCGTATCACTAAGTGAATTAGATTTGTAACTTCCTGATCTACAACTTTTGTATTTACACACTTGGTAGATTCAAACTACAACTAGGACAAAAACATAAAATAATGTGGGTAATAGTGGTGGTGACGATTGGAGTGGATGTTAGGGTTATGGATTAGTATGGAGGTGAAGGTCGTTGGTGGATGTGGTTAAGTGATGTAGACGAAGGGAACAAAGTGGTCGAGATCCCAGAGAAGATGAGTGGCTCGACAGACGAGGGAGATTAGAAGTTAGGAGAAACCTTGCCAATAGTAGAGGTGAAAGGATGGTGAAGAGGGAGAAGGGAGAGATATTAGAGAGATGATAGGAGGCAAAAAATCAATAATTGAATTTCCTAATGAATTTGGTTGCCATCCACATACTTATAGATGCTAGCCAACAAGTCCTAATAATAATAAGTAACCCTAATTCTAGAGGATTCCCATCGCTCGTGTTCGAACGTGCCCGATAGAAATTTTATTTTAATGAAAATAGATAACTAATGCAATCAGAAAATATCCTAACTAAGTGTATCATATATTTAGAGGCTAACCTAACAAGCAAAACAAACAAAAGATAATCCTATAAACAATGCATCCTCGTCGAGCGTGTTCGAATGGGGTCAGGTGCGTTCAAATGGGAAAAACATGTTCTCTGTATTTGCGAATGTATGCAGCAGGCATTCGAACGCGATTTCCCCGCGTTCGAACGTGATGACCAAAGTTCTTATTGTTTGAAAACAAAAATGATTCAGCTCGAGACAACTAGGTCCAACCCCAATCGTATCATTAAGTCTAGGCAAGTGCCTTGTCATCTAAAATATTCTTTGAAGCTTTGCGACGTTTTCGATAAAGCATTCGGTCAACTCGATTTGGCAGAGAAAGGATGAGCTGGGGCTAAAAGTGGATAAGCGAAAACTATTGAAGCTACTGAACATCGATTATTTTAGCCAAATCTTAAGTGAAATGTTATGAGACTTGTTGGTCAATATCACACAAGTCAACTCGCTAAGTAGCGAAAGAATATTACAAGATTGCGCACCTTTATTTGTTCCTAGCTGTCCTTGGCAAGATATTAATATGGACTTTGTACTTGGACTTTCGAAGACTAGCCAAAAGCATGATTCCATTCTTGTGGTAGTAGATCGATTTTCCAAGATGGCTTTATATCCCGTTTTCAAATTTTGACCCCTCTCAAGTTGCGAAAATCTATTTTAATGAAATCATCAGGTTGCACAAACTCTCGAAAACTATTGTGTCAAATGAGGATGTGAAATTCACTAGCAATTTTTAGAAAACCCTATGGCATAAGATGGAAACCAAACTTCAGTATTCAACTACTTTCCACCCACAAACTAATGGGCAAACTAAAGTAGTCAATAGGAGTTTAGGGATTGGGATAAAAAACTGCCAACTGCTGAATTTGCATAAAATAATTCTATTAATAGGTCAATAGATCTAAGTCCAACTGAGGTAGTATATGGTTATAAACCTAATAGCCTATTGATCTTATTCGTATGACCCATTATCATAGGTTATCTGAGTCTACATCTGCATTCGCATCATATATTCATGACTTGTATAAAGAAATCAGTAATAGAATTACTCAAAATAATGCCAATTATAAAATTTAAGCTAATTTAAGGAAATTCAAGGAATTTAATGTTGGAGACTATGTGATGGTCCGAATACATCCGGAACGGTTCTCTCCTAAAATTGTCAAAAAGTTGCATGCACGAAGTGCTGGACCCTCTAAAATTTTTAAGAAAATCAATAATAATGCTTATGTTCTAGATCTACCAAATTATTTCGGCATCAATTCTACTTTTAATATTGACAATCTAGTAGCTTATAAAGGTTTATATTTTACTCCACATAACCCACTAGCTAGTGAGCTTACCAATGAGACTATTTATGAGAGACCATCTTTACCTCGACTTCCTAACATTCCACACAACACAGCAGATGAAATTGATAAAATTTTAGATGATAAGATTATCTCAACTAGAGAAAATGGAATCGAATGGTATCTAGTATGATGGAAAGGACGACCAACATTTGATGGCATGTGGTTTGATCACCATGATTTAGAGATGCACCACCCTAATGTATGAGAGCAGTAGATGAGCACATTCGACGGAGTCAAGTTCTCTCTCACCTAGAGAGAATGATGGAGACATCACTGATATGACACAATTGTGTGTACCAACACAAAAGGCATCGACATTTGATGATTCCCCCCATAGGGATTTGGCTATGATTAATTATATTTTTATTTATTTAGGGTCTCTTTTGCTTATTTCCTATTTAGTGTGTTTTTTGTTTATTTCAATTGTAGGTTTATATATAGACCCATTATAATTTTTTTAAGCTTAATGAAGATTATTTGACTTTGCTATCCTTTGAGAAAATTGGCATGAAACCATTTTAATGGTGGAGGTGTGAAACCCCATTCCTATTCTCTCTTTGTTTCCTCCTCCAACTCCTTTTCTCCATCACATTTTTGTATCAAACAATTTCTGACCTTCTAGGACTCTCACTAAACTATAAAAGCAAATAAAAAAACCCATTGAGCCCAATGTCTCCTTGATATGATACACCCTAATCCAGTTCATATCACAGAGATGGACTAAGATAATATTTATAAATTACATAAGTATAATTACAGTATTTGCATTTAGTTTATGCAAAAATTATTCTTTGAATTCCATAAATTTATTTATGAAATTTATTGATATATTTTGTCAATTTCATAATCCATAGTTAGTTACAAAATCTATAACTAGTTAATCAAAATTCATAATTAGTAACTATAAAATTTAAGTTTATATATATATATATAGAGAATCTAAACATCCAAACTATGGAATTCAGCATTAGTATAAACAAAATATGTTATTAGTCACTACATATATAATTGGGAACAACGAAATAAGTTATTTTATTTATGATAGCGTATATGTAGAATTATTATATCTAGAATTTATAGTTAGTGTCTTAGAAATCTATAGTTGTAATAATGAAATCTAAAGTAAATAATTATGGAATTTGGAGTTGTATTTCACATAATTTAAAGTTAGTATATATATAATCGAAAGATACCAACAGAAAATATGGGAATCTAAGGTACACTATAATACTAATTGAAATAAAAGTAGGAAATATCTTTAATTTCTATTGGGAGAATCCAACAAAGAAAATTCTAAGTCTAAAATTGTTTCATTGTTTTTATTGTTTTCCCACTCGGGCACGCACTTGACCTACTAACATACAAATTTATATGTTAGCCTCATGTTAGAGTGTGCACCCATTTTATCTGATACGGAATTCATAATTAGTAATACAGAATTCGGAGTTGGTATCTATAGAATCTAAGGTCAATATATATGGAATTTGAATATAGTTATTATAAAATTTATAAATCGTACGTCAAAATTCTTTATTATTATACATAAATTTTTTAGAATATAAGATCTATAAATTATGTAGGTTGTGTCAATATACTCCGTTGCTATACACATAGAAATACATATTGAACTGCATTTCAAATATTCAAATATTATATGTCAAAACAAAATTTTATTATTCCATGTAGCCAAAATTTAAATAGTTTTAAATACAATTTCATTGATAATAAATCAAATATGTGAGTTTGATTCCTCCAGTACTATTTCTTTGTGGAAGAGATATCAATTAAAATGTTAATTATCTTGGCATCATAGTTATAGTTAGGACAATTATTGTTTAGCTTGGATTTTCTCCTTTCTTGATATCTTATGATGATTCTTTCTTTTTTGACTCTATTAATTATAATTTTAACTGTATTTTTTACACAAAATATAGTCATATCATCTTGTGAGAATGTCATTAAGATGCCATTTTGCGATCGATTCTCGTACTCTATAAAGAAAATATTGCAATTCATTCGATAAAAAAATATTCCATCAAAAACATAATATATAATAAGCAAATAAACATTCAACTATTCTATTTTTACGATTCATATTGCTTTAGAATAGAGAATATTTTCAAATACCTAGTCATGGGATTAATCATCATAACAGATTGAAGATTCTTACAAAAGGGCAATAAACAACTAATACGATAATCCGCATTCGGTTATTTACCTATTATTTATATACAATATTTGAGTAATTATGGATCATGAATATATATATATATATATTTATTTATTTATTTATTTATTTATGAATTTTATCAATTTATATATGGATACGGATTCCATCAATATATCTTCGTACCATAAAATTTACATATTTTCTATATTTGTCACCATTTAATAAGTTTAATAAGTTGTAGCGCATTGATATCTAATAAAAATCAGTAATTATGTTACTATTAAGTATTTTGTTAAAATAGAGTTTTACGACCCACATTACAAATTAAAAACTATAAGGAATATAAATAATCATATGCTTGGAAGATTTACAATTAACTGATGTACAAAAAAAATTCACATAAATTACTAGAATAAAAGAATAATATAGTATAAATACATGAAAATATTAAAAAACTGTTCACGTCACTATCATTGTAGATTACTACAAATAGTTTATAAATAACTAATATTTTAAGAGGGATAAGTTATCTACATAAATTATACCTCAAAGGTAAAAAAAATCTAGTTTTGTGTTTTCATCAACCTACATAGTGATAATAAAATTATAAACTAATATGTTTGAATAGCAATAACTATTGAATCTGAGAACTTTGATTTTGTTGTTCCAATTCATTTGTAGAAGATAGCTTCAATACAACAAGATATAATTTTCTTTTTACCAAAACCTAATTTTATACCATTAAATGGAGAGAGGAGGCCAGCAATGGAGTTAATCAAGCCTTACCAAACCTCGGCGAGGCGTAATTGAGCTTTTTGTCATAAAAAAAGAAGAGATTTGATTATGAAGAAAAAGTAAAGAATTTTAGAATGTATAAAATTTTGATTTCTTGTCACCAAATTAGGAATTTTAGTGGAGAAAATGAGTTGATAAAAAAAAATCAAGATTGTTTAATGTTTAACACCAATAGGGTTATTTGCACCGAAAACCCACTTGGTTTTCGATTTGGCAAGCCAGAATCATTTTCGGTTGCCCTTGCGTGAGGCTTTCTTCTTACTCTTCTTCGAACTATGCACTTTTAATCCTTTAGTACCTCATTAAATGTTGACGGGATAATATAAGACAGAGATAAATGATCCGTACTCATCTTCTTCATTTATTCATCTTCTTCATCTTCTACTTCATATGTTGCTGCTAATTTTTTTTCTTCTTCTTCTTCATCTTCCTCTACTACTCTTTTTTCTACCTCTTAATCCTTTTTTTATACAAATTTCTAATAACTCTTTAATTAATAAAATAAAAAACTAATTAGAGATAGTTTAACCTATGAATTTTTCTCAGAATTTTATACTTAAACTATAAATTTCATACTTAAACTATGAATTCTTCATTCCATTATAGATATATTTCGAATCTAAAGAAACTCCGAATGAAAAAGTTTTAGATCATGATGTCATGGATTTTATCATAATTTTTGGACTTCAAACGATTATCTTTTGAATACTTTTTCAAAACTATGCATAACTCAAATTTTGTACTTTAAGTACGAAATTTGTACTTGAAGTATGAATTTCATACTTAAACTACGAAATTCTAATTCTACATAATTTTAGTAAAATATTCAGAAGATATGCATCTAACATCTAAAAAATATAAAACTAATTGGAAAAATCTGTGACATCATGATCTAGAACTTTTATATTTGGAGTTTCTTCATATTTGAAATTTATCTATAGTGAAACAAAAAATTTGACAAGAAATTCGTAGTTTAAGTATAAAATTCTAACAATAATTCATAGTTTAAACTATCTCTAATTAGTCTATTATTATGAGCAATTAGAGAGACTTTGATAAGTTAAGGAACTTCCTCTTCAATATCTGGTGCAATTGCAAGAAGCAGTCCGCGCAACTGAGGAAAAATATCCACCAAATATTCTCCCGTAGTCAAAAAATTACAAAACCAAGAGTGGTCTGATACGATTTGAACACCGATGTCGTCTCTAGCATTCATACACTTTATGGGTGTCTGTTCTTATTATTTTATGGTTTTATTTAGAGAAGAAAATAAGATTTTTGTAGGTTACGTTCAAACGCGAGTGGTTGCATTCGAACGCGCTTGCGAATGCCTACAAGCATTCACAAATACAGAGAATGGGAATTGTGCATTCAAACATCACATTCGAACGTGGGTGTGTGCGTTCCTTAGGGGAGGACCACTCACCCTAATCCCTTAGGGGCGACCCACTCCTCCCCCTTCTTCAAATCTCTCTACCCTCACCCTAACCCTTTCCATCATCCATAATGATACACTTAGTTATGATCTTTTCTTATTGATTAGGTGTTTATTTTCATTAAAATAAAATTCCAGTAGGTCGCGTTCGAACGCAGGTGGAGTCACGTACGAACGCCCTTATGAATGCCTTGTGAACGCTTGTGAACGCCCGCGTTCGAACACGGGTGAACGCCCGCGTTCGAACGCCTATGTCGTGTTCGCAAATCCAAAGAAAGGGCTTTTTTGAACGCGATCAACGAGAATCCTCTAGAATTAGGGTTTCATATTATTTTAGGACTTGTTGGCTAGCCTCTATAAATATGTGGATGGCAACCAACTTCATTATGGAATTAGATTCTTAATTTCTTGCCTCCTATCTTCTCTCTTAACTCCTCCCTCCTCCCTTTTCACCATCCTTCCACCTCTACCGTTAGTAAGGTTTCTCCTAACTTCTAATCTCCCTCGACAGTCGAGTCACCCCTCTTCTTTGGGATCTCAACCACTTCGTTCCCTTCATCTACTTCCCTTAATCACTTCCCCAATCCACTCTCATCTCCATACCCATCCATAACCCTAACATCCACTCCACCCGTCACCACCACCATTACCCATGTTATTCCGTATTTTCGTCCTCGCAAAAGTTTGAATCTGTGAAGGGCTTACATATAAAAGTTGTAGATTAAGAAGTTACGGATACAACCCAATTGGTTTCGTAATTTTCTTACCACCGGAGAATATTTTATGAATATTTTCCCACGATTGTGCGAACTGCTTCTTACAATAAATTCATATCTTAAGGAATTATTCCGTAGCCAATCTTTTAGTTCCAGATCTTAACAATTTGGTATCAGAGCCTAACAATTTGGTATCATAACCTATCAAATGGTATCAGAGCCTATCAATTTGGTATCAGAGCCTATCATTTGATATTAGAGTAGGAGAACCTCAGACCCCCAGTTGGAAGTTCTACGATTCAAAAACAGCGGCTACGAGTACTAGGCCACGACCACCTTTGAGACCTTCTTTCGACGTTAGAGGAGGCACTAGACCCCCCGTTTAAACTCTCACCTGCCTAGGTGGAGGAGCGAAGAGCGAAGGGCCTTTGCTTTCGATGTGATGAGCGTTTCACCCCTGGTCATTGGTGTACTAAACCGATCAGGAGTGTGATGCTTATCGATAGTCCTAAGGAGGAGGATGAGGTAGTTGATGATGGAGAGTGTCCAGAGGAGACCTATGAGGAGACTACGGAGGAGGGCGTGGAAGAAGATATCCAAGCTGAAATATCGATGAATGCATATTCGGATACTTCTGCGTCGAGGACGTTAGAAAGCATTGTGTACACATCATCATCGATTCGGAGAGTACACACAACTTTCTAAACGAGAGGCTAGTGAGGAGATTGGGTTTGGATGCCAAACCGACTATGGGGTTTGACGTTGCTATTGGAGACGGCACAAAGCTTAAGGCGGAGAGCTTGTGTCGCCGGGTCGGTATACGGGTACAAGGAAATGACATCAATGTGGACTTATATCCATTGGCGCTGTGAGGAGCGGACATTGTCCTTAGTGCTCAGTGATTACAGAGTTTAGGACCCGTCACATTTGATTTCTAAAGCATGTGGATGAAATATAAACAAGGAAATAAAGATGTGCGGCTTGATGGTGTTCGATCTTCATTGATTCCTGCGATGCAACCTATGGTGGGGCTGCCTTGTGCATATGATTGGGCCTATCTTCTTCAATTAGGACCAGCAGGAGATGAGTCTCAAACGAGTTCAGGTACTACCATTGAATTGTCTAATTTATTAGATAACTTTTCTGGACTGTTTAAGGAGCCGCAAGAGTTACCACCGAGGAGAGCGACGGACCATCATATAGAGATTGTACCCCGGACAGCACCGGCAAACGTGAGGCCATATCGGTATCCACATGTGCAAAAAGAAGTTATCTCAAAGATGGTAGCCGAGATGTTGAAGCAAGACCTCATACAACCAAGTCATAGTTCATACTCATCCCCCATGCTATTGGTGCGAAAAAAGGACGAAACATGGCGGTTTTATGTTGACTATCGAGCACTAAACGCTATTACCGTCAAGGACCGGTATCCCATTCCGGCTATCGAGGAGTTGCTGGATGAGCCTGTAGGGTGACTATATTTAGTAAGCTTGACTTGAGGGCCGGCTATCATTAAATTAGAGTTCACATGGCGGATGTGCATAAAACTCCATTTCGGACTCCAGATGGGCATTACGAGTTCCGAGTGATGCCTTTTGGTTTCACCAATGCTCTAGCTACCTTCCAAGGCCTCATGAATGATATATATAGGCCTCTCTTGCGAAGGTATGTCTTGGTATTTTTTGACAATATTTTGCTATATAGTAGGACTGAATTGGAGTATTGGCAGCATTTGGAGGACGTGCTGAATTTGTTAGAGCAAAACCAATTGAAGATCAAGAAGTCTAAGTGCCTATAGGGAGTACCAAAGATGGAGTATTTAGGCCACATAATTTCAGTGGATGGTGTAGCGGCGGATCCTCAAAAGGTTGCATATATGACCGCTTGGCCTATTCCTACTATTACCACCAAATTGAGAGGATTTTTGGAGTTGACCGGATATTATCGTCAATTCATCGCCGAATATGGCAAGATCGCTACTCCTCTCACTTCTTTGTTGAAGAAGGACTCTTTTAGATGGACGGATGAAGCCACTTTAGCCTTTGAAAAATTAAAAAAAGCAATGACGACGGCACTCGTTCTAGCGCTACCAGACTTCACCAAGAATTTATTATGGAATGTGATGCGTCGGGTGTTGGCATAGGAGCTATACTAATGCAAGAAGGACGTCACATTGCCTATCTTAGCAAGGCTTTATCGCAAAAATCTCAACAATTATCGACTTATGAGAAAGAGAGATGTTGGCAATTCTGCATGCGGTGACAAAGTGGAGGCCTTATTTGATCGATAGACGATTCATTATCCATACCGATCAAAGGTGCCTTCCATACTTTATGGGACAGCGCATACACACTCTGGCACTACAGCGATGGGTCATAAAATTGCTGGGGTATGATTATGAAATTCAATACAAGAAAGGAATGAAAAATAGAGCGGCAGATGCACTATCGCGTCAAACCGATACTGCCAAGCTTGCAGCCTTCATCTCCTACCTTTTCCTTCCTTGACGAGCTGAGGTATGCATGTTCATTTGACCCAGATATTTCGAGATTGTTGCAGGAGGAGATAGATGATCAGGAGCGCCATCTAGAGTTGGAGAATCGAGGCGGTTTGCTGCTGGACCACGGATGCATTCGGGTGTTGGAGCATATTGGTCTACTTGCATATCGTTTGCAGTACCGGAGGGGTCGAGAGTGCATCCTATCTTCCATATTTTATTGCTGAGGGAGTGTATTAGAGATCATCAGATCGTTGGATAAGTTCTACCAAAGTCATTAGAGGAGATAGAGATCGTAGAGCCAGTTCGAGTTCTTACTAGACGACGACGACATGGTACCAGATTGGAGATGGAGATTCTAGTTGACTGGCTTGGTAAGCCATCTGATGAGGCGATATGGGAGTTGGAGACTGATATCTTGGAGCGTTTCCCTGACTTTTCACCTTGAGGGCAAGGTGGGGGAAGCATGGTGGGCTGATACACTTAGTTAGGATCTTTTCTTATTGCATTAGGTGTTTATTTTCATTAAAAAAAATTCTTTTAGGTCGCGTTCGAATGCAAGTGGAGTCACGTTCGAATGCCCTTGTGAACGCATTGTAAGCGCCTTATGAACGCCCGCGTTTGAACGCCTTGTGAATGCCTGTGTCATGTTCTCAAATCTAGAGAAATGGCCTTTTTGAATGTGTTCGAACACGATCGGGCGCGTTCAAATGCGATCGACGAGAATCCTCTAGAATTAGGGTTTCATATTATTTTAGGACTTGTTGGCTAGCCTCTATAAATATGTGGATGGCAACCAACTTTATTATGGAATCCTCTTCTAGATTTTCGTGCAAGATCTTATCCAAATCTGAAAATAGGATAGATCAAACCTTAATCCAAGGGGAGATCGTATCAAAAGTGGTATTAGAGCCACCGTTTCTCGGACACGCGCTTCATATGATGACAACCAGAGTCATGGCTACATGGCGAAATGAGGTGGACAAGATTTCCCCAATAGAAGAGGGGGAAACGGCTATGGGAACTTCCACCCATGGAACCGCCCGATCGAATCTGAATACGGAAGAGCCTAGCATTCAAGCGATGATTGGATCTCTTTCCGAATAGATGGCCATCAATGAATAGATGATGATAGAGATGATGCGGGAAATACGGGAGACAAGAGAAGCTATGGCGATCAAAAACACACTGATGACTCCCCAACATGAGTCTACCGCCATGAACCAACCCATCGCCACCGGTTCAGAACTTTCACCAACAAGAACCCCTGCTACCACAACCCTATGGGCAGAGGCCAGCAAGGATGATTCTGCCAGGCCAAGTTGCGAGTGAGCCTGTCCATCGGGCAAACCTAAATGGAGATCATCTTGGAGGTCTAGACCCTTAAGCGAAGCAAGACGAACTAGAACTGCATCGAGTTCACATAAACCGAAGGAGGGATCATCAACCATTCATGATGCATCCTCCTCAGGTTAGACAAGAGCTTGGATATGATCAAGACCGAGACAACGGTATCTGTGGGCGAACCGTTCGTCTCAACTTTCCAAAGATCAAAGGTGGTGACCCGGTCGATTGGTTGTATAGGGCAAAACAATTTTTCGCATACCAAGGTATGGCGAAAGAGTATAAGGTGACGCTTGCAACCTTCCACCTTGACGATGTAGCACTTCATTGGTTTTGGGTAGCCAGTGCACGTGATACAATTGAAAGATGGATCGATTTCTACATCGATGTATGAAGACTTCGATGCTCTCCTCTCAAAGATTGTACAAAGGATCTAATACATTTAGTTAGGGTCTTTTCTTATTGCATTAGTTATTTATTTTTATTAAAATAAAATTTCTATATGTCACGTTCGAACGCCCTTGTGGTACGATCTCCCTTTAGGCTAAGGTTCGATATCTTCCAATTCTCTGATCTGGACTAGATCTAGCATGAAAATTTGTAATAAGATCATGAAAATTTCCAATCGAACGCGCCTGTTTCCCACTTCTCTGCATTTGCGAACGCGATGTAGGCATTCACAGTGCGCTCGAACGTGGTGTTCGAACGCACAATGCACACTCTCACAACCACGTTCACAACCGCATTCAAACGCACTCCACCCACGTTCAAACGCAACTTATAAAAAACTTATTTTCTTGGAAATTAAACATTAAAACAAGAAACAAAGATACTCCTAAAGTGTATCCATACTCGAGACAACATCGGTGAAGTCCGAATCGTATCACCTTGCGAACGCCTACATCAGGTTCACAAAAATATAGAACACAAAATATGCGTTCGAACGCGGTCGGGCGCATTCAAATGCCTACATCGCGTTCGCACATACAGAAAACACCTTTTGTGTGTTCGAACACGATCGATGGGACTCTTCTAGAATTAGGGTTAATAATTATATTTTGGCTTGTTGGCTAGCCTCTATAAAAGTTTGGATGGTAGCCAAAATCATTATGCTATTGGATTATTGATTTCTTGCCTCCAATCTTCTCTCTATCCTCTCTACCCTAATCTCCCTCCTCCCTCTTCACCAACCTACCACCTCTACCATTGGCAAAGTCTCTCCTAACTTCTAATCTCCCTCGTCTATCGAGTCCTCCCTCTTTCTTGGGATCTCGACCACATTTTCTCCTTTGTCTTTATACCTTAAACAACATCAACCATCCACCCTCATCTCCATTATCATCCATAACCTTAACATCCACTCCACCCGTCACCACCACCATCATCCGCAATATATCATGTTTTCATCCTAGTTGCAGTTCGAATTTGTGAAGGGCATAAATACAAAAAACATAGATCAGGGAGTTCTGATCGATTCCACTTGGTTTCATAATTTTTTGACTACGAGAGAATATTTAGTTAATATTTTCCCTCAATTGCGCGGACTGCTTCCTGCAATAAATCCATATCTTGAAGGAATTGTTCCGTCGCCTTATAAATAGTATCAAAGCCTATCTTTTGGTACCGTAGATCCTATCAGGACTACGGTTGGAGCACACCAAGAAGAATTTGAGAGAACAACTTCGCAGCACTTTCATCTCGGGGCTGCGGGGAGACATACAAACCGACATGAGAGCTTTAAGGCCTAGAACCTTAAGGGAGACCCTCAAGGATGCGGTACTAATGAAAGACAAGCATCGAGCAATGAGGATACACATCAAATAAAATTGGATAAGCCAAGATAGCCACAACACGATTCAGCCTACCAAAGCGGTAGGAAATGCAGCCGGCGTACCAAGAGTTGCTGTTACAATGGTGCCTCCTCGAGCACCCTTGAGGCCCTCCCATGATGTGAAGTACGCACCTAGAGGTCTAAGTCGAGAACTCACACCTACTCAAGTGGAGGAGTGAAGAGCCAAAGGCCTTTGCTTTCACTGTGATGAGAAGTTCGTACCCGGACATTGCTGTGCTAAATCGATGATATCGGTGATGCTAATAAATGGATTTGAGGAAGTTGAGAATGAGGTTACAACTGAAGATGAGGACATGGCTGAATAGCAAGGAGGAGTAGCAAAGAAGTAGCCCGTGGAAAACATTATGGCCGAAATCTCCCTCCATGCTTATTCCGAGACAGCCGCACCAAAGACCTTGCGAGTGAACGGTGTGTAGTCAAGAAAACCATAGTAAGAATCTTGATCGACACCTGGTCCACTCACAGCTTCATTGACAAGAGGCTTCTTAGGAAGAGTGGGCTCGAGTTGGAACCCATAGACAAGTTCGATGTGACGATCGGAGAGGGCACCATATTGCGGGATGATCTTATTTATGGAGGTGTGGAGTTGAAAGTGCAAGGCTAAACTTTCACATTAGATCTTTATCCGTTGGCCTGTGGGGTGCCGACATCATCTTGGGGACTCAACGGCTTCAAAGCTTAGGGCTCATAACATTTGAGGAATGGTTGGACAGCACTACTGGATGGAAACCAGCTGCGGCTAGGGCCAGCGTTGCAATCGCTGATTGCACTCCCATTTGTAGAGGACATGATATACTTTGTTAAAGTCTTTTCTTATTGCATTAGTTATTTAATATCATTAAAATAAATTTTCTATAGGTTGCGTTTGAACGTGGAAGGGGGCGCGTTCGAACGCCTACATTAGGTTCGCTAACTGCGTTCGAACGCCACGCTCGAATACCTGCATCAGGTTCGCATCGACCGATAACACCTTTTGTGTGTCCGAACACAGTCGAGCACGTTCGTACACGATCGACGAGAATCCACTAGAATTAGGGTCAATAATTATTATTTTGGCTAATTGGCTAGCCTCTATAAAGGTGTGGATGGCAACCAAAATTATTATGCTTAATGAATATTAGTTTTTTGCCTCTCTATTCTCTCTCTAGTCTCTCTATCCTAATCTCCCTCCTTCCTCTTCATCAACCAGCCACCTCTACTATTGGCAAGGTCTCTCCTAACTTCTAATCTTCCTCGCCTATCGAGTTCTCCCTCTTTCTTGGGATCTTGACCACTTCTTCCGCTTCTTCTTTATCTCTTAAACAATATCAACCATCCACCCATCTTCATTATCATCCATAACCCTATCGTCCACTTCACTCGTCACCACCACCACCATCCGCACTATATCGTGATTTCGTCCCAGTTATAGTTTGAATCTATGAAGGGCATATATACGAAAATTATAGATCAGGAAGTTATGGATCGATCCCACTTAGTTTCGTAATTTTCTGACTATGAGCGAATATTTGATAAATACTTTCTCTTAGTTGCGCAGATTACTTCCTACAATCAATCCAGATCTTAAAGGAATCGTTCCGTAGGCCCCTATCATTAGTATCAGAGCCCGATTAACCTCAGACCTCCATTAATGGTAGAATCAAGAAAGATAGCATCAACAAGGAGATCAATGGATAGCACACTAACAAGAGTAGACTCAATCTACGATAACCCTAACCGAGAAACCGATTCCCTTGGGGCGGCCACTGTAGGACCAAGTCAACCAATGTCCGTGAGTGTGAACATGAGCTTGGTAGATGAACTTAGGAGCATGTTCCAAATATTGCTGCATAGGATTGACGCAATGCAAAATGATTATAATGCTTTAAAGGAATATATCATAAACTGATCGGCTTCGTCATCTCTACAACGAAAATCAATGCCTCAAGAAAGACCAGCAGTGGGACCACACCCAACTAATACCCCATAAGTCCAGGTATGACATGTTAATGTCAATGATCCTCTTTTACCTATTTCTACACATCATCCCCCACCTCCGATACACAACCCAAAACCAGTGGTGGTAGAACCCGAGAGGCGTGCGGCACCAATGCACTTCGTCGATAAAGAGGATTAGCACATAGAGGATGATGTTGATCCCTTCGAAGATGGTGATTGGCGTGCTCGAGGATTCAAAGAAGGAGATCAATAAGCACAAAGGTTCAAACCGGAACCAACGATCTTTCGCGAACTCGACAATGCTACTCGGGAAAGAACCACACAGTTAGACTTTCTAAAATTCCAAGGCGGTGATCCAATGGACCTTTGCTTTCGATGCGATGAACGTTTCACCCCAAATCATCGGTGTTCCAAACCGATCATAAGTGTGATGCTCATCGACGATCTCGAGGAGGAGGATGGGTTGTTAGTGATGGAAAGTGTTTAGAAGAGTTCCATGAGGAGGCCATGAAGGAGGGTGCAGAGGAAGATATCCAAGCTGAAATATCAATACATGCATATTCGGGTACTTTCACGCCAACAACATTGCAGGTAGACGAACTCGCTAGAAAGCATTCTGTGCACATCCTCACCAATTTCAAGAGTACACATGATATACTTAGTTAGGATGTTTTTTTTATTGCATTAGGTGTTTATTTTCATTAAAATAAAATTCCAGTAGATCGCGTTCGAACGCAGGTGGAGTCACGATCAAACGCCCATGTGAACGCCTTGTGAATGCCCGCGTTCGAACGCGGTCGGGCGAGTTCGAATGCCTGCGTTCAAACGCCTACGTCGTGTTCGCAAATATAAAGAAGGGGCTTTTCTGAGTGCCTTCGAATGCGATCGGGCGCGTTCGAACACGATCGACGGGAATCCTCTAGAATTAGGGTTTCATATTGTTTTAGGACTTGTTGGCTAGCCTCTATAAATATGTAGATGGCAATCATTTTCATTATGCTATTGGATTCTTGATTTCTTGCCTCCTATCTTCTCTCTAGACTCCTCCCTCCTCCCTCTTCACCATCCTTCCACATCTATTGTTGGCAAGGTTTCTCCTCGCTTCTAATCTCCCTCAACCGTCAAGTCACCCCTCTTCTTTGGGATCTCGACCAATTCATTTACTTCATCTACTTCCCTTAATCACTTCCACAATCCATCCTCATCTCCATACCCATCCATAACCCTAACATCCACTCCACCCCGTCACCACCACCATCACCCACGTTATTCCATGTTTTCGTCCCTGCTACAGTTCGAATCAGCGAACGGCATAAATACAAAAGTTGTAGATCAGGAAGTTACGGATCCAACCCAATTAGTTTCGTAAATTTCTAATTATCGAAGAATATCTCACGAATATTTTCCCTCGGTTGTCCAGACTGATTCCTATAATAAATTCAGATCTTAAAGGAATCTTAGTGTAGCCTATCTTTGGTTCCAGATCCTATCAATTTGGTATCAGAGCCTATCATTTGGTATCTGAGCTTATCAACACACAACGAATGAACAGTATCAATATCCATATGTGCAAAAGGAAATTATCTCCAAGATGGTAGTCAAGATGTTGGAGCAAGGCCTCATACAACTAAGTCATAGCTTTTATTCATCGCCTGTGCTATTGGTGCAAAAGAAGGATGGGGACATAGCATTTTTGTATCAACTATTGGGCACTAAACGCTATCACCGTCAAGGACTGGTATCCCATTCCGGTCATAGAGGAGCTGCTGGACAAGCTTGCAGGGGCGACCACATTCACCAAGCTGGACTTAAGGGCCAGGTATCATCAAATTAGAGTTCACCCGGCAGATGTGCACGAAATTGCATTTAGGACTCTGGACGGGCACTACGAGTTCCGAGTGATGCCCTTTTCAAGGCTTCATGAATGATATTTTTTGGTCTGTACTGCGAAGGTACATCTTGGTATTCTTTGACGATATTTTAATATACAGTAGGATTGAAATGGAGCATTGATGGCATTTGGAAGATGTGCTGAATTTGTTGAAGCAAAACCAACTGAAGATTAAGAAGTCCAAGTGCTTATGGGGAGTACCACAAGTGGTTTATTTAGGCCACATCATCGAAGAGGAAGGAGTGGCGACGGATTCTCAAAAGGGGGCGTGCATGACCACTTGGCCGATCCTTACTTCCACCATAGAATTACGAGGATTCTTGGGGCTGATCGGGTATTATTGCTATTTCATCGCCGAATATGGTAAGATCGCTACTTCTCTCACTTCTTTGCTAAGAAAGCCCCTATAGCATTTGGAAAACTGAAAACAACGATGACAACGGCGCCCGTTCTAGCTCTACCTGACTTCATCAAAGAGTTCGTCGTGAAATGTGATGCATCGGAAGTTGGCATAGGAGCTGTACTAATACAAAGAGAACGTCCCATAGCCTTTCTTAGTAAGACTTTATCACAAAAATCTTAGTAATTATCGACCTACAAGACAAAAATGTTGGCAATTCTGTATACGGTGACAAAGTGGATACCTTATTTGATTAGTAAGCGATTTATTATCCGAACCGATCAAAGAAGCCTTCCATGCTCTATGGGACAGTGTATTCACACTCCGACATAGCAGAGATGGGTCACAAAATTGCTGGGATATGATTATGAAATTCAATGCAAGAAAGGAATGAAAAATAGAGTCGCGGATGCACTATTGCGCTAACCCGATACCACCGAGGTCGCAGCCGTTTTTTCTTCTACTTTTTCTTTTCTTGACAAGTTGAGGTATGCATGTACATCTGACCCAAATGTTTTGAGATTATTATAGGAGGTGTTCCGAAGCGCCATCTACAGTTGGAGAATTGAGGCAATTTGCTGCTGGACCGCTGGTGCATTCTGGTGCCCACAAATGATGGATTATGGCAAAAATTGTTGGAGCACATCCACTAAATTCCAGAGGCTGGTCATGAGGGTGTCTTGAGGACTTATAGAAAGATATCACAGAGTTGCACGTGGCCAGAATTGAGGCGAGATGTGAGAGTTTTGTCCATGCTTGTGAAATTTGTCAAAGGGCTAAGGCAACCACATTGAAACCGATTAGATTACTACAGCCTCTACCGATACCGGATCGTGTTTGGGAAGACATTTCTATAGGTTTCATCTTCCACTAGTAAATAGTTATTTCGTTATTTTTGTGGTGCAGGTTGAGCAAGTATGCGCACTTTTTTGCATTGTCACATCCATTTTTAGCCAAGTCAGTGGCTGAAATTTTTATTAGAGATGTTGCTCAGTTGCATGGCATACCATGCGCGATTGTCTTGGATCGTGATCGTATATTCATGAGCGAATTTTGGATGGAGTTTTTCAGATTATAGTGGACTCGATTGAACTTCAATTCGGCCTACCATACATAGACGGACGACCAAATCGAGGTGGTCAATCGAGGCATTGAGCAATACAGAGACGACGGTTGGAGTTCTTACCATGGGCAGAGTGGTCTTACAACATCGCCCACCATAGCAGTATTGGCATGACACCATTTAAGGTGGTGTATGAGCGCACGGCTCTGACATTATACGCTTATGACCCAGTGGCATCTATAGATCAAACGGAGGTAGACTTAGCTTTGATGGATAGAGACACCACATTGAAGAGGTTGAGTGTCCATCGTAAACTTGCTCAAAACCGCATGAAGCAAGTTTATGATCGTAACCATCGGAAGCAGGAGTTCAACATCGGCAGTTGGATGTTCGTGAGCGTGCAACCATATCGATAGGTGACCTTACGTCCGATGTGAAACCAAAAGTTAGCACATCGCTACTTCGATCCATTTTGGGTGTTAGAATATATCGGTCCGTTTGTGTATCATTTGGAGCTGCCTGAGGGGTCGAAAGTGCATCCTGTCTTCCATGTTTCATTGTTGAGGGAGCAAATTGGAAATCATGAGGTCGTTGGATTAGTTTTACCGAAGCCATTGGAGGAGACAGATCGTAGAGTCAGTTCATGTACTTGCTAAGCGTCGACGATGTCATGGTACCAGATTAGAGATGGAGGTTCTAGTCGAGTGACTTAGCAAGCCATCCAATGAGGCGACATAGGAGTTAGAGATGGACATCTTGGAGCATTTCCCTGACTTTACACCTTGAGGATAAGGTGAGGAAAGCGTGGTGAGCTAATACACCTTGTTAGAATTTTTTCTTATTGCATTAGTTATTTATTTTCATTAAAATAAATTTTCTATAGGTCGCATTCAAACACAGAAGGGGTGCATTCGAATACCTTTGTGAATGCCTGCATCAGGTTCAAAAATATAGAGAAAATGAAATGTGTGTTCGAACACGGTCGGGCGTGTTCGAATGCTGTGTTCGAATGCCTGATCAGGTTCGCATCAACAGAGAACACCTTTTGTGCGTTCGAACGCGATCGGGCGCGTTCAAACGCTATCGATAGGAGTCCACTAGAATTAGGGTTAATAATTATTATTTTGGCTTGTTGGCTAGTCTCTATAAAGGTGTAGATTAATAGTCAAAATCATTATGCTTAATGAATACTGGTTTCTTGCCTCTCTATTCTCTCTCTAGTCTCTCTACCCTAATCTCTCTCCTCTCTCTTCACCAACCAGCCACCTCTACCGTTGGCAAGGTCTCTCCTAACTTCTGATCTCCCTCGTCTGTCAAGTCTTCCATCTTCCTTAGGATCTCGACCACTTCTTCCCCTTCATCATTATCCTTAAAACAACATCAACCATCCACCCTCATCTCCATTATCATCCATAATCCTATCATCCACTTCACTCATCACCACCACTATCATCCGCACTATATCGTGATTTTGTCCCAGTTGCAGTTCGAATCTGCAAAGGGCGTAAATACAAAAATTGTAGATCAAGGAGTTACGGATCGATCCCACTTGGTTTCGTAATTTTCTAACTATGAGAGAATATTTTATGAATATTTTTCCTCGGTTGCGCGAATTACTTCCTACAATTAATCTAGATCTTAAAGGAATCGTTCCATAGGCCCCTATCTAGATGCAAGTGAGCTCGCTTCTTTCTCAGCACTAACTTTCCCCTTCTTCTCAGATTTGCGGAGAGCCAGTACAGAGGATCGTGGTTAGCTGCCTATGACCTTGCACACATATCTGCTATCGGCCCGAGCCAACCAAACTAAGGTGGATGCAATTTTGCGAGATCGTGATGAGGTGTTGAGGATACTCAAGATGCACCTAGCAGCTGCCTAAAACTGAATGAAGCAAGTTTATGACCAGCGACACCAAGAGAGATCCTTCTCGATTGAGAATTGGGTCTACATCAATCTCCAACCATATCGTCAAAGCTCGGTTAGACCCATTCCTAATCAGAAGTTGGCTCCAAAATTCTATGGACCTTATTAGGTGACCGAGAGGATTGGACACGTGGCGTACCATCTAGACTTACCTGAGGAGGTGCGAATACATCTAGTTTTTCATGTCTCAAGCCTTAAGGCTCGAGTTTCCTCTACCGAGCCAATTGGAGCTGTTCCACTCGAGCCAATAAGGGTTGATCCAAATGAGTCAGAAGCCGAACCGAGTACCCCTATTACAGTTCGGATCATATCTAGACAACGCACTCGAGTCCAGGACGAGTGAGTGACCAAGATTTTGGTGGGGTGGCGCAAACACACAGTGGACAAGGCGACTTGGATGCCCAAATCTAACTTCATGGACCGCTATCTAGATCTAACACCTTGAGAGCAAGGTGAATGGAAGCATAGTGAAGTGATACGACTCAGTCATATTAGTTCCACTCACAATATTGGGTTCATTAGGATGACCCTATATATCTAGTTTGATGTTTGCTCAAAGAAATAAAAGCTTTTTGCTATGGGGCATTCGAACGCAAAGGACCACGTTCGAACGGGCCATGGGAACGCTTGCACGCGTTCGTAAAATCAAATAATGCGATTTGCATGTTCGAACAGCCTCTGACCCGTTCGAACGCGACCATTCGAAAGCATGCCCACATTCGAAAACGATCGGGTGCGTTCAAACGTACCGTGGTGAAAATTGTTAAATTGTTAGGGTCCAAAGGGTGAACCTCTATAAATATATGAAGGAAACCCTAATTAGAGTTTATCTAATAATTGAAACGACATTATTGCATTTATCTCTTTCTTTCTTCCTCTAGCTATTAGCGCCCTCTCTCACCTCCTTCCTTCCACTGCCCAAGTCCTTGGTCGGCTTCCTCTAACTCCTAATCCTCCTCTTCGATAGTAACTTCTCCCCCCTTCACTCCGAGCCTATCTCAACATTTAAGGGCTAACAAGCTAGCGTAAATCTGATCTTCAATCACTGTTCGACCGATATCTCAATATCTAGCCATCCAAACCCTGTGATCTTGGATTCATTGGAAAGCTCTCTTTAAGGGCGACAACATATCTAAAACTCAGTAAAATCCAATTGCTAAGTCATCCTCAGCTTTCTTAAAAAATCAAACAGAAAGAAATTGACTGGGTGGTAAACAAAATACCGTTACACCTACCCTTGCCCTTAGCTTGCTTGGTGGAACTTGATTGAATGAACTTGATTACAGGGAAGGCTCAATCGCTGGAAGGAAAGTCTCACGGGATGTAACAGAAGTCCCACGGGATAGAGGGCAACTCATACTATAATTGGATAAACTTACCACTTCAACTATATGTATAGCCCTTTGTACTATAAAGAAATGCATTCTATCCTCAAACTAGTCCAGAGTCATTAAGCATCGATCAAGCTAGTTCGTAACACATTATCTTATCTTCAGCTTTCCAAATATTTATAGTACCACTCGGATGAACAATTTCAAAGCAATAAAACGAATTGCATCCGTCAAAACTTTTTATTGTTCTTTGATCTTTAATTGCTTAATGAATTTTAATTGAGGTTAATCTCCAATTTTTCTCAGAAAAAAAAAAGAGAGAGAAATACGCTGATCAAATGATTACCTATACCCTAGACAACTAATCACAATATCGAAAAATTTATTCTATAGTCAAATTGGTATTAGTAAAATTGGTAGATAAATCATGTAGCAAAAAACTAAAAGATCATCCAATACTTCGAAGACTGCTAAGACCCTGAGCATTATCAGGAAAAAATTTAAGAGAACAAAAAACCCTTTCGGTCTTCAACCACTAAAGGAGAAATAAGAACCGAAATTCTGAAACTCTATTATAATTAAGCTCTCTTATATATAACTTAATACATAGAAGAGTTCTTCGCAGCTCACTGAGATAGTTCTGCAGCAAAAGAAAAAAGAGTGGTACAAAAAGGTCTAGCTCTGTCAAACAATCTATATAGAAGCCAGCACCTGCATGCAGGAGAACAAGAATAGCGCATTCAACTTCTCATTTCAACGTAGCAGTCACACTCACAATGTAGTTTCCTTCATCAGCTCTACAAATTCCCTGAAAGCTGGAATACCAGAAAAAGACAAGGAAAAGGATGAGTCAAGTATCTGCAACAAAAGAAACTAAGAATTTGCATTACTCTCATCTAAGATAAAACCCATAGGAAATCAATATATTGATATCAATAACATCTGCATCAATTGCCTAAGAAAAAACTAAGTTGGTGGGGAAAGAGCCAAGATAAATTGTGACCAAAATCAAATTGTTGATAATCCACTAGCTTCAAATGTAGCTAGACTAAACTAAAGATATCTTAAGACTTCAACCTTCAATCAGAACTATTAGCCGTGCGAATTGTGTTGTTGATGAAACTAGGTATATTAGAAATGACAAGCATATTTTTACACCATATTTTAAAGAAAGAAAATTGTATACCACTATTAACGTTCTGGCTTTTCCCTAGTAATGACTCATTCTGACTAGAACAGAAGTATTGAGAGCAACCCCAAATATAGAGTTATTAACCTATCACAAGGAATCCGCACGGAAAGAATTATAAGTTCATAATGCCTTCAACAAGAACACAGGTATGGTTCCATAGTTCACTTCCTCGAGTGATTCTACATCTGCAAGTCCACAATCAAACTTTTAAACTTTTTGGCATCCATTTCAATCCTCTTTATACCTTTCCAAATAAAAAAGAACCTTTTCTCTTGAATTTCTGACATGCATATTTCATAATAATCAGTGTTTCACAAGGCACTTGAGGCTGTTGCTGGGAAATAGCAGGTTGGGCTGCCGGCTTTGGCATTGGAGCGGGTCAGCCCGCCTTAACATTGGAGGGAATTGGATCTACTACCATGTAAAAACTAATCAGTTTATAAAAAAAAATAACCCAATCATCTCATCTCCCTCTCTCCCAAACTGAGCCCTAATCCCTCAAATCCATTGCCTCCTCTCTCCCTCTCACAATCACCTTCTCTCTTGAGAGGCAGCAAGCAGACGACAGCAGGTATCCATCCCTCTTCTTCTATTTCTTCTGGTTTGTGGCAGTGGTTTTAGTCTCCTCTGTTTCTTCTTCTCTTTCTTCTCTTTCACTCTCCTCTAATTCTTCGCATTCTTCCGTTCATCAGTTGTTTCTTCTGTGCTGATAGTTGGTGTTTAATTTCTTATATGACAAATCTGCTTAGTTATGAATATATGTAATCCTACATGTATCATTTGCTTATAATAACTTTTGGATGGGTGGATTCAGTGATTCACTGCTTTATTAATAATCTTTTGTTCTCTCCCTCTCGTGTTTTAAATTATGATACGACTCAGTCGGATTGAATCCATTCGCGGCACATTGGGTTCATTCGGATGAGTCTATTTATCTAGTTTGATTTCTTGCATTTCTTTTTGGCAACTGTCCTTTTAGTTGAGCCATAAACTCAAGTACCTGTTAAATATGGACTCAACTTATTAATTGGTTAATTGAGTCTAGACTAGTCAATAAATTATTTTAGTCGAGTCATGAGATGTATGGTGAACCCGAGCTCGACTCGGGCTAGTCGAGTTGAGTTGGTTGATCAAGTTCTGATTAAAATTGGTCTAGGGTGAGTCTCTATAAATATATGGAGAAAACCCTAATTTGATCTTATCTGTTAATTGCATTTGCATTGCTGCCCCTATCTCCCTCCTACTTGCTTTAGCCATCGGCGCCCTCTTCCACCCCCTTCCTTCTACCGCCCAAGTCCTTAAACGGCCTCCTCTAACTTCTAATCCCCTTCTTCTACAGTAACTTCTCCCCTTTCACTCTAAAAGAAGAGTTTTCCTAGCACCTATCTAACTATTGAAAGGCTAACAAGCTAGGATTCATCCGAACTTTAGTAATTATTTGGCCGACATCTCGAGATCTAGCCATCCAAACCCTGAGATCTTGAATTTGTTGGCAAGCTCTCTTTAAGAGCAACAACATATCTAAATGTCAGCAAAATCTAACTGCTAGATCCTCTAGAATATCCTTCGAAAGTTCCGTGCAAATGCTGTTCAAAAACAATCGCGAGACGATTAAACATTTCAAGGGGAGATCGGATCGTAACATTTGGTATCAAAGCCACTATTCCTCGGACCATCATGACTACCACGAGATCAAGTGCGGCTAAACAAGCAGAACAAACATCGCAAGAAATGGAGCAAACTATGGAGATGGAGCACACTACACCCCTAAGGTCACCATCTCCACCACATCCACAAGATCCCATGGAGAGCCTTGCTGATCTACCACAAGCCATGGCTTCCATGGCGCAAGAAATGGCAGCAATGCAAGCAACTCTCACTGACATAAATCGTAGACTACCAAGACATACCAGATCCTATCACCTCCAGGACGAACCAACAAGGCAGCACGTCGACTAGAAACAATGCACCCACAAATCTGGATCCACTCCCGCCCGCGGAAGAACCAGTAATGGTTGCGGCTTTTGTGGCTCCTCCACCAGCACCAGTTCAACTAGATCGACACCGGCTCCTTCATGATCATCATCGAAGACCAGAGGTGCATCCCTTACCACAAGATCGAGTCCAGCAAAGACGGATCTTGGCCGCACCAAATTGCCACCCTTGCATCCGAGGGCTCCCATGGCCCGTTTCCCAGAAGAGAAACCTTGGGAGGAATAAGAGGAGCCCCCATATCAATCAAGAGTCCAGCAACATGAGCCGCTTCATCGAGGATGCGACAACGGATACGATCAAGTGCTACAACCTCGAACCATTCAAGTTAATTTTCCTAAACTCAGTAAAGACAACCTGTTTGGATTGGATCTATAGAGCGGAGCAATTTTTCACCTATCAAGGGACACCTGCCCACCAAAAGGTGCTCCTAACCTCATTCCACCTTGAAGACGTAGCGATGAAGTGGTTTCAAGCAGCACATCCCACACACGCCTTCACTACTTGGGAGGAGTTTTTCGATACACTTTGCGTGCGCTTCGAACCCTCCGACTATAAAGACTTCCAAGCCATCTTGACGAAACTAACCCAAAAGACCTTTATAAGAGCCTATCAAGAGGAGTTTGAAAGAATTAACAATCGAGTCCATGGGTGATCAAACTCTGTTCTTAAAAGCACCTTCATCTCCGGACTTCGCCGTTATATCCAAGAGGAAGTCAAGACGACTCATCCTACTACCTTGTTGGAAGCCTTTTTAGCAACTCAAATGATAGAAGAGAAGATATGAGAGTTGAAAGAGACTCACCAACCAACATGGACCACTAACGACCCGCGCTCCAACCCAAGACTGCTGGTCTAGGGTGTGGCGCGTTCGGGGTGGGTTCGGCCAAACCCTAATTGGCCACCCCCACCACAAACAACCCCTAAACCTAGGGCTATGGATGATAGGCCGACGCCTCACACCAGCAGAGATCGAATATCAGTGCTCACAAGGCCTATGCTTTTATTATGACCAGCGCTTCGTACTGGGCCACAAATGCAACAAAATAGCCTGCTGCCATCATGCTCATGGAGGAGGCAATCAAGGATGATTTCGTAGAAAATCTAGAGTAGCAAGAGGAAGGTGGCCAAGCTGAAGAGGACAGCCACTTGATGTCCAAGCCAAGCTCTCCCTTCATACTTTCGCCGACGAGACGACTCCGAGAAGAATAAAGTCCTAATCCTTATTGGAGTCAAAGCCTTCCAACAACTTCGATGTGGCTATCGGTGATGGCACCATATTAAGAATGGAGGGCATATACTGCAAGGTCCAATTGCAAATTCAAGGCCATGTCTTCCGAATTGATCTATCTGTTGGCTCTACAAGAGGCCGACTTGGTGCTTGGGGTGCAATGGCTTCAGGATCTTAGACCAGTCACCTTTGACTTCACCACCATGGCTTAGAGTTCAACCATGAAAGCCAATTGGTCTAGCTACTAGCCGCACCAAGCAAGAAGGCCGAAGGCGCATTGCTGTCCCTAGAAAAGGGTTGCCGAAACCCAAGTGCTGCGGGTACCTCATGCAACTCATCGAATGGGCTAAAGACGTGGACAATTCAATGCATTTACCCCCACTGGCTTAAAGGCTATTTTACAGGAATTTGAAGATGTATTCCAGCAGCTACATAGATTGCCTCCACCTAGGACGCAAGACCACCGTATCAAGATTATGCACGGGGCAGGTCCAGCAAATGTTAGACCACACCGTTACCCTTTCATTCAAAAGAAGACTATAACGAAGATGGTCCAAGAGATATCCTGTGGGGTGATAAGACCAAGTCGAAGCGCCTACTCTTCACCAATCTTGCTCGTGTGGAAGAAGGATGGTTCATAGTGGTTTTGCATGCACTACCGAGCTCTCAATTCTATCACCGTCAAGGAACGATGATCGAAGAGTTGCTGGATGAATTGGCGGGTGTATGCTACTTCTCAAAGCTTGATTTAAGGGCGGGGTGCCATCAAATAAGAGTGGAACTGTCCGATGTGCACAAGACCGCGTTCTGAACACACGATGAGCATTACGAGTTCCTCGTTATACCCTTTGGTCTTACCAATGCTCCCACCACCTTTCAGAGCTTAATGAATGACATCTTTAAACCTCATTTGAGACAATATGTGCTGATTCTTTGATGACATCTTAGTATATATCCGTACGTAGGAGCACATACGACATCTTCGGACGGTACTTCACCTATTGCGACAACACGAATTAAAGGCCAAAGACTCCAAGTGTTCATAGGGGCAGCAAAAGGTCAACTACCTGGGCCACATCATATCTAAAAATGGCATGGAGGCTAACCCTAAGAAGATTTAAAGCATAATGAAATAGCCGCTACCCAAGACTACCAAGGAGCTACACGGCTTTCTCGGCTTAACCGGCTACTACCATCGATTTGTGGCAAACTATGGCAAGGTTGCGACTCCCCTCATGGCTTTGCTGTAGAAGGATTCATTCACTTGGACAGATAAGGCAAGGAAAGCATTCGAAGCCACAAAGAAAGTGATGATCTCAGCCTCGGTCTTTGCCTTAGCCGATTTCACCAAATCTCTTCACTATTGAGTGTGACACATTAGGAATCAGCATAGGGGTTGTTTTGATGCAAGAAGGCAGACCCATAGCCTACATGAGCAAGGCTCTTTCGGTGCGTTCACAGCTGCTATCTACCTACAGAAAGGAGATGCTCACCATCATCCATGCGATCACCAAGTGAAAGCCTTATCTCATCAGGCGTCGCTTCACAATCCGCACCGATCAAAAGAGTTTGCCATACTTTCTTGGGCAGCTCATATATATATCAGCCCAACAAAGATGGATGTCCAAGCTACTTGGATATAACTATGAGTTGGTGTACAAAAGGAGGACTGAAAACAGCGTTGCCAATGCTTTATCAAGGCATCTGAATCCAACCGAGTTGACAGCAATTTCGGCATCAGTTTTCCCATTTTTTCAGCAGCTGTGGGAGACCTACAAGAAGGATCCCGACACCATGAGGATGATGGACAACCTTGCCGCAGATTCCAGCAGAATGCAAGAAGTTTTGGTGAAAGACGAACTCATAGTGGACCGTGGTAAGGTGGTCGTTCTAGCCGATCAACGCTTGCGCATGGAGTTGGCATGCCACTTCCATGACAACCCCCCTATGGCTAGATATGAGAGGGTGTAGCACACCTACAACTAAACCAGAGTTGTACTTGTACATGGGTTGGAATGAAGAAGGATGTGCAAGCCTACGTCAAGGCTTGCAAGGTGTGTCAAAGAGCGAAGATAGAATTAACTAAACCCACCGGCTTGCTACAACCACTTTCAATTCCAAAGAAGGTTTGGGAGAACGTCGCCATGGACTTTATTGACGATCTACCTAAGGCCAAAAGTCATTCGGTAATCATGGTGGTAGTGGATCGCCTAGACAAGTATGCACATTTTTCAGCCTTGGCGCATCCCTACACGGCAAAGAATGTTGCAGAGATTTTTATGTGTGCGACGTGACCAAGATGCGTCGATTATTTCAGATCGTGATACGATATTTGTAAGTCAATTTTAGCAGGAATTCTTTGTTATCCAAGGGACTACCTTCCGTATGAGTTCAGCTTATCATCCTCAAACGGACGACCAATCCGAGATGCTAAACCGATGCTTAGAGGAATACTTACGATGCTTTGTCGACGAACGACCGCGATAGTGGCTGTCTTATTTGTTAAGGGCAGAATGGTCATACAACACGGCCTTCCACTCGGCCATTAGCATGACTCCGTTCGAGATCGTCTATGGTCAGCCGCCTCCGACCTTGCACACATACCTGCCATTGGCCCGAGCCGACCAAACTGAGGTAAATGCGATTTTGCGAGATCGTGATGAGATATTAAGAAGACTCAAGATGCACCTAGCAGCTGCCTAGAACCAAATATAGCAAGTCTGACCACCGGCACCATGAGAGGTCCTACTCGATTAGGGATTAGGTCTACATCAAGCTCCAACCATATCGGCAAAGCTCGGTTAAACCCATTTCTGATCAGAAGTTGGCTCCAAAATTCTATGGACCTTATAAGGTGACCGAGAGGATTAGACCCATGGCGTACCATCTAAACTTATTTGAGGCACGGAAACATCTAGTTTTTTATGTCTTAAGCCTTAAGGCTCGAGTTCCCTCTGCCGAGCCAATTGAGATGTTGTGCACCTATAAATGGCTGAACTAGAGTTGCACATGGGCTGAAATGAAGAAGGATGTGTAAGCCTATGTCCAAGCTTGCAAGGTGTGCCAAAGAGCAAAGACCGAATCGACTAAACTCGTTGACTTGCTTCAACGGCTTCTGATTCCCAAGCGGGTTTGGTAGGATGTCGCCATGGACTTCATCGACGGTCTACCTAAAACCAAAGGTCATTTAGTGATCATGGTGGTAGTGGACCGCCTCAGCAAATATGCCCACTTTTTGAGATTAGCACATTCTCTAAACGGCGAAGGTCGTGGAGATTTATGTGCACGATGTGGCTAAAATGTATAGTATCCAAAATCGATTGTTTCATATTGTGACCCTATATTTGTGAGTCAATTTTGGCAGAAACTCTTCTCGCTCTACAAGGGACTATTTTTGTATGAGTTCAACATACCATCCTAAGATGGACGGCCAAACCGAAGTGCTGAACCGATACTTGGAGCAATACTTGTGGTGCTTCGTGGGAGATCGACCACGACAATGGTTAGCCTATTTGCCATGGTAGAAATGGTCATATAATCCAGCCTTCCACTTGGCTATTGACATGACCCCATTCGAGATCGTCTATGGCCAACCGCCCTCAACCCTGCCCAATTATTTGTCATCAGCCCAAGCCAACCAAACCGAGGTTGATGAGGTTTTACAAGGCCGAGATGAAATGTTGAGGAGACTTAAGTTGCACCTAGTGGCCGCCCAAAATCAAATCAAGCAGATCTATGATCAAAAGCACCAAGAGAGGTCATTTGTGGTTAGGGATTGGTCTACATCAAGACCCAACCATATCAACAAAACTCGATTAGACTCATCCTTAACCAGAAATTTGCTTCTAAATTCTATATCAGGTGATGGAGCAAATTGGACCCGTGGCGTACTAACTAGATCTACCCCGACGCACGAATCCACCCGGTTTTTCATGTCTTAAGCCTTAAGGCTCAAGTTCCTCCAGCCGAGCCGATAGGAGCTTTTCCGCCCCAGCAAGTAGAAGCTGATCCAGAGGAGACTGCATCCGAAGCGGATACTCTTATTCTAGCTTGGATCCTAGCTAGACGGCACACTCGAATCCAGGGTAGGTTAGTGATAGAGATTTTGGTGGAGTGGTGCGAACGCACGGCGGACAAGGCGACTTGGATGCCTGAATCCAACTTCATGGACCGTTATCCAAATTTAACACCTTGAGGTCAAGGTGTACGGAAGCATGGAGTGATACAACTCAGTCGGATTGGATCCATTCGTGGCACGTTAGGTTTATTAGGATGAGTCTATTTATCTAGTTTGATTTTTTATATTTTTTTTTTGGCAGCTGCCTATTAGTTGAGCCATAAACTCAAGTACCTGCTAAATATGGACTCAACTTGTTAATTGGTTAATTGAGTCTAGACTAGTCAATAAATTGTTTTAGTCAAGTCATGAGATGTCTAGTGAACCCGAGCTCGACTCCGGCTAGTCGAGTTGAGTTGGTTGATCAAGTCCTAATCAAAGTCGGTCTAGAATGAGCCTCTATAAATATGTAAAGGAAATCCTAATTTAAGCTTATCTGATAATTGCATTGGCATTGCTACCCCTATCTCCCTCTTTGCTCTAGTCCAACGCCCTCTCCCACCTTCTTCCATCGCCCAAGTCCTTGAACGGCCTCCTCTAATTTCTAATCTCGCTCTTCTACGGTAACTTCTCCTCTTTCATTTTAAAAGAGTTCTCCTAGCACCTATCTATCAATTGAAGAGCTAATAAGCTAGAATTCATCCGACCTTCGATTATTATTCGGCCAATATCTTAAGATATAGCCATCCAAACCCTGAGATCTTAAATTCATTGGAAAGCTCTCTTTAAGAACAACAACATATCCAAATTTCAATAAGATCTAACAGCTAGATCCTCCAGAATATCCTTCGAAAGTTCCATGCAAATTCTATCTAAAACTAATCACAAGACAATTAAACCTTTCAAGGGGAGATCGAATCGTAACAAATTAGCACGTTACTTGGTAAATGTATCAATCCTCTTTTGTTGCTTGGAAAAGATTACTTGTGAAGTAGACAGCGCTGAATGGCACATTACTTGGAAAATATATCACTGAAGTAAATTAGCATATTACTTGGTGCATGTATCAGCTCATCAGTGTTTTTAGTTGCAACTTGGAAAAGAGAAATGGCAGTAGGCACCAGAAATGAGCATATTACTTTAATAAAATTAGAACATGGAATTGATTGGTTTCTTGATGTCATTCTCTTTTGTGGAATTTAGAAATTACTGGGTGTAGTGAGTTCTGTTGTTTCTCTTAGAGGAATAAACTACTATTTTTACATAATGAATTTGAAATGTGAATTATGTTTGTGTTTTGCAGTTTTTACCTGATTTCACATAAGATATAGTCATTAATTCATCTCAAGCAATATCTGTAGCTAGTTTATGTCATCTAATTATTGTGTTTGTTGACTCCACTAATCCAAGATAAAAATATTAATAATAAGAATGATGCCAATACAGTGAAAAATAGATTTTATGTAAAGGTCACAGAAGTTAGTAAATATAAAGCATATTGCTTATGTTTGAGATAATGTTGCGCCTTGTCCAAAAGCTAACGATGAGACAAAAGAGATTACTAAGAAACATCTAAAGGGGAATCACAAGAGAAAGGAAGAGAAATCAAGTTTAAAGGAAAAACATACCAGAAAAAAATATAGCACTTGAAAATAAAGGTAGATAATGAATACAAATACAAATCGGCAACCGATGTATCAAAATGAATAGGCATTTGACAAAAAGCCTAAAGGAAAACATACCAGAATCAGAATCATGTGGCCCAGGAGAGGACTCTGGATGATACTGAAGAGACATAAGGTTTAGCTTGGGGAAAGCAAGGCCAGCACAACTATTATCATTCAAATTTATATGTGTTACTTCAGCACCATCTGGAAGTGAATTAGGGTCCACGGCATAGTTATGGTTCTGCAAGATGAAATAGCATGTTAATCCAGAAAGGTCACTCTCTCAAGAACTATCACGTGATACTTAAGAAATAAAAACTAAAATTGACTTGCTAAAGAGGTTCAATGCCACTTTAAGACCCAGGAATGATAAATTGGTATTCCTTATGCAAAAATATGAATCAAAAACAGATAATGATCTGGGAAGTGTAGTCAGAGAGTTGATCTTCTCATAATATATGTCTAAGATTATTCAACAATACTTATACTATAAGATGGATGCATTCTGAAGGAGTCACTCTCAATATCACCTCACTACTACTTATATGAAGTTAAATACTTAGGTTGCCATACTGAGAGTTAGATTCCTCTAGTAATTTTTCTCTTAACTGAGATATTAAGGTTGCCACACTAAGAAATGATTATAGTGAAGTCATACATGCTCTAAACAAACATGCAGCTGCAGTGAACCTTGCATAAAAAGTTACAATAAACAAAGTGAATTTCGACTATATACAAACCTGTGCACTTATATCAACCCGTCCAGTTCGAAGGTCGCAAACTGGGTGGTTCCCCCCATGATGACCAAACTTCATCTTAAAAGTCTTGCCACCCAGTGCCTGCCCAATCAACTGGTGGCCCATGCAGATTCCGAAAACAGGAACTTTCCCAATTATTTCTTTTACTGTTTCTACAGCATATGGGACAGCAGAAGGGTCTCCTGGACCATTGCTGAAAAGAACTCCATCAGGTTTTATCTTCAATGTTTCTGAAGCAGGCCAATTTGAAGGAACAACAGTTATTTTGCAACCGTATGATGTCAAGCGCCTCAAAATATTATGCTTGATTCCAAAATCATATGCAACAACCTACAAGATGAAATGAAGGAGAATTAAATACATGTTCTAATTTATTAGAAGGTCCTTGTTAGAGAAGTCAAGGTACTAACATGAAAACTGTTAGAGACACTTTGATCGTTCTTAAACTCCCATTCTGAATCAGTTTTGTCTGACCATTCATAAGGAGCATCACAGGATACACCACTTATCAGATCAACACCTACAAAACAAAGTCAAAAATTTCTGTTGCATACAGCATTCTAAAATAATAACCATGGCGTAAAAATTCTACCACCATTATTGTTCAACATCCAGTAAACTCAAAAACTAATTTAGAAACATACTTCAACCGCTGACGGAAAAAAAACCTATGGTGAACTATCATGGATTGCCAATAAAATGATTTCTTAGATAGATCCTAAACAACCTTGTTGGTTTGACTTCTTGTGAGTAGCTTAAGAGAAGACCGGAAATGGAGTTCAGACAACTCCAGGCATTTTAAATCCTAGTTCTACAACATGTCAAAAAGTTTTGACTTGTTAGGTGACAACCTAGAACAATAGGCTAAAGCTGAGTCTTGGTTTACAACCTAGACAGTAAGTTGTACAAGAATGCTAGCTGAACTAGGCATGTAAAACAACGGTCCCCGAGCAAATAGTTTCTACTTCTTGATGTGTTATGCACTTAGCCCAATTTTTCCAATGCAAAATCATCATAGTTGCTACTACTTGATGTGTTAGACTGACTTTTCCAATGGGAAATCATCATTTTTAATTAACCTAATAGAGACAATATCAGAGTCATAAATCATAAAAGACAAAGTCAAATTGGTCATCAGGAAGGTGCAATGCACAAGACAAGAATATACCAACAATTTTCCATTTGCGGGCCATTTCTAGCAAGTCTTCATCTGTTAGAGATTCTTCAGTACTGAGGACTCCAATAAGGCTGCCATCTTGCCTCAGCCTGCGTGTTATTGCCCGTGTATCTACGTCATCTGTGGACAATGACAGGGAATCATTGAACAAGTAAAATTATGGGGCCATATCTTAATATAAGAACTATGTGGTCAGGTATTATCACTCACATATGCCCATAATATTCCTCTTTGCCAAGTACTCACTAAGTGTTTGTGTGCATCGCCAGTTTGAAGTGCTGCAGCGAAGAATGATTACTTAAGATAAAAGAATATCAACTAGTAGAAAACAGTTCTGGAAGCCCAACAAATTGTTTTTCTCAAATTCTATCTAGTAGGTTATCAAAGTGCAATGTACCATATACTCAGACTTCTTACTACAAGGCCTGCAAGAAAGCATTGATTTGATTCTTCATCATCTGCAAAATAATAATTTCCACACTCAATTCTATACACTTGAACACCAAGATAAAATTGGTTCTTTGTCCCAAACTTAACTTCCACAAAAAATATGAGTGCATTACCAGGATTAACCCCAGTATTTCCAATATGTGGGTTGGTCATTAAAACAAATTGGCCAGCATAGCTAGGGTCTGTCAAAATTTCCTGATACCTGCCGCAATATGATTAAGGTGAGAATTTTACCCTCAGAAGGTAGCATAATTTTAGAAACTTTTGTAGGATACATTCATATTTACAAGAAGATGATCCATACATATAAAATACAGAAGCCACAAACCTACACAAACACTTAAAAGAAAAGCCTTTACTGAACAAAGAATATTACAACTTATATATGAAGATAGAGGAACGGCTACTAATGACGCATTTGAAATCAGATAACAAGCTTTCAAGATCTTTGAACAAAGTTAAACTGCATCATCAGATCACTAGAAATCTTTAATTAGCAATCTACAAGAAAAGCAGAAAACTGGAATTCAATGTGAACTTCATGTTTCTTATATCATACCTTTCCCGATACAAAAGAAAAAAAAAAATCATATAGGAAGCACAAATACTTCCAAACTATTAGAAGTATACTTCTAAAAATCAATGCATTCATGATTTAATAATCAAACTTCTCTTCTTTGCATTCAATATTAGTAATTAACAATTTGGTGCAAATGATGAAATTTAATGAATAATTTGCCGATGTGCTTAGAAATGTACATCACATGTTACAAAAATATAAATATATAAAAACATGCAAGCACTTAGAGCACTTAAAGGTATACTTTTTGTAGAGGCTTATATCTATATAATATCTATAGATATAGTATATAACTATATACACAACGTATTGTTAGCATATTGCATCCTTGTTTTTCAAGATTTGTCATATTGGTGTATCTGAATTGTGTTACATCCATATCTTATAGTTTCAACCATGTTTCATGGGCAATCAAATTAATTGGTTGAAAGAATTCCATGATCTCTATCTCTATGAAGAAATATTTGAGGCCAGAAATACCTAGAATTGTGATGTTTATTGGCTAAAACATATATTCTCAAAATGTCCATCATTAACAAATGGATCTTAAAACTTCTGTTCTTACTTGCTCTTTTTAGATATCCCATTGCATGCTAAAATGGCATATTCTATAATGAAGAATGGAGCTCAAGTGGCTTGATTTCATGTGTCACCATGATGGCAAGAACCTTAGAAAAGGATAAGCATCTTTCTTTCTTACGAACTTTACAAAATGACCTACATCAAGCATCATCCCTGATATTGAAAGTAGAAGCAGAAAGGGGAAGCTAATATATTCTTTTTTCAAAATTCACCTCTTATGTATATGAGCATGTGCAGTATTTATTATTATGCATGTGCAAGTATTCCTCTTCCCCACAATCTCTGTACCAGTATTCTAGTGAAGTTATTTGTAGTTACAGAAATAGTATAAATAAGTTTGTCACCTCAATTACAACAATTTTGATTCTTCAAGATCATTGTAATGTTTTGCTAAGTATCCTGATATCTAACATAGCTTTGGGAATTAAGAATAAAGGAACACTTGAATGCATTCCAAACAACATATAAGAAATTTACAAGTTCCCAAGCTTAGAAAGTACTAGTAACTTAGAAGCAATGAAGATCTGATTGATCTAGAGTTTCATTGTTCTGGATATGATTACCAGAGGACAATGATACAAAAGTGAAAGAATCATATTAGATATCAATTATGCATTTAACAGTTAAAAAGTAAACACATTCGCTGACAAGCTTTATGTACAGTAACAATTAACAAGTAAAATGGACCTGTGGCATGAAAGGAGATTAAGAGACATTTTCTAATGTAACTAATTATCCATGCAGTGACAAATTGATTGTGGAAGAGCGGTTACACAGATATGAATTATGTTACAACCAATAATATTGCAAAATGCAAAAGAAGGCATAGTTTACCCTGTCAACGATGTATTGAAAACTACTTCCCCAACTTGGGTTCCTGAAGCACCAAAGGACTTAGCTCTCCAGACAGAACCATCTTCAAGCACAAGCCTAGCATCACTTATTTTCCAAGGTCGTTGCACTGAATGCAGAAATTGAAAAGAATTAAGCAATAATGATTTACCATTTCAACAATTGTAATACTGTGCTCAGCGATAAAACAATCAAGAGAGATATGCAACAAAATGGTTTCCTATTTTATTTCTTTAAGAAATGTAGCTCTTTAATATAAAATGAAGATTCTTTTTCTTGACATGGTTGATACACTATACATATGCATTGACATACACAAAACTACTTCTTGCTTAGAACTTAGGAAACATATAGACCTACAATTCAAGGATGATTGAATGATCAATGCACTGGGCATACTGATTTTCTTCGGAAAACCAAGGGAAATACATGGCAGATGATGGCCAATGATTCTGAACTAATCAAAATCCAGTGGAAATCACTTAGTAGGATAATGTGCATCAATAAAGTCATCCAAGAATAATAACCGCCTCGACATCAAACCCACAATCAGTGCTCCTTCCTCCGTTATATTTCCAAATTAGGAACAATCAGAAACCCGATCAGTGAGCCAAACTTCAATGTAAATGCAAATTGCAATTCTAGGGACACTTAAAAACATGATAATCAATCCAAAATAAGAATTGACTACCTCCATCTTTGTCCGCATAAGCTGTTGCTCGGTCGCTACTAAATGCCTGCACCAAACAAGAAAAAGTACATCGTTCTTATGAATTCATAGCCTCCAAGTCCCACTGAAAAGCTTATATTAAAAAAGCATGTAAAAATTATCATTTTACAAGCGAAACTTAGTAGAACAACCAAATAAACAGTATCGAACAAGTTGGGCCCCCGCAAGATCCCATATTTAAGGTATGCAAAGTAAGAAATTGAGCAAAAGCCAACCTGGGTCTTGAGACGGTAAAAATTCACAACGCGGGTGACACCAACCGAGGGCTTCCGGAAGAGAAGGGAGCGACGGTTTTGGAGAGAGGTTTGAAACCTAGGAGAGATTAAGCATTGGTCTGCAAACTCCAATCTCTTTAAAGGGGAAATGTGTACACCGGTGGCGGCCATAACAGCACGGGGCGGAGGAGAAAGAGAACAGAAAAATATAGAACGAAATGAGGGCAGTACTCTAAAACGGGTAGGGTTACAGGGGTTCGCGTCAAATATTGGCAATTGCAGTGGGACGACCAGACTGCCCAGTCTCGGACTAGTTTCAACCCGCCGGTTTCTGAAAGCCTGGCCCGTTTTAATTATGTCAATATTTTGTTAAAATAATTAATGGCCTTATTACCATCGCCTCAAAGTGTTTGGGATTATTTATACCGAAAAATCACTTGATTTTCGATTTGGCAAGATAGAGTTTTTTTCATTGTATTTGAGACTTTTTCCTTAGTTTTTTTTTCACCTTTGCCTTTTCTATACTCGAGTATGGTTGCCGAGTTACAGAGACGGCAATTAATAAATTAAAAATATAAAAGTTATTTTTCATTATCTTTCTTCATAGTAAAAAACAAAAAAAGATTCGCTAGGGATATCCGTCGTAGTCATCATCTTCTTCTACTATAGGGTTTTCTCATAGATCATGTTCCTCTCCGAAATCTCGTATAAAGTTTCCTCAAAAGCTATTCTTTAGCATCGGTAAGCAAACTAAATCTTTCGCTCTGTTTTTTCGACTAAAAATATTGAAGTTATTATTTAAAAAAAATTTCTTTTAAATTTTTGCCAAAGCTCTTTGTTTTTGTTCTATTGCAGTTCTTGATTCTGGGGCATAGTGAAACTATTTTAATTTGGTACCAATTTCTATAGTTGTTAAGGTAATAAGAACGAATTTTATCAACCAACCAGCTTATTGAAATTGAATACCATCTATAGTTATTTTTAATGGGTTTTGTTCTTAAATGATGATTCTCGTTATAATAGAAAGAAATACGGCAGTTAATGATTCAGAGTATATTGTAAGGATTGTCTTACAATAATAAGTTTCATTCTTAAATACTCTATTTATATTTAATATTATATTTTATTATGAAGAACAATATTTTCTTCTTATATAATGTACTTTAATGTACCCTAGTCTTACAATAATGAGTTTTATTGTTAAATTACATGTAGGTTTAACTAGTTTCGTTCTTAAATGATGAAACTCATTATAATACAAAAGAATATTGCAGATTAAACATTGCCTATAAGAGGTAATACATTTCCTTCGTATTTTTTTCTTCATTCATTTTTTAGTGATCAATTAATATCACCTACCAACTAACGTATTGGTTTTTCATCTTCTTATATATTTTGCACATGTAAAAAATACTTACAAATATATTGCATGAAGAGTACAGTATATTTCTACTCTTTCTACATTAAAATTAGGAGTATTCTCTTCGTCAGACTGATTTGCAACATCTCTAAAATAATTGTTAACTATAAAAAATGACTAATTTTGTAGATATGCAAGTTACCCTTACGGACAGAATACTTACAATATTACCGGCTCTTCTTCTTCTTCTTCTTCTTCTTCTTCTTCTTCTTCTCCTTCTTCTTCTTCTACTTGTAGTTGGTTGCGAATATAACCAGCTATTTATAAAAGGTTCCAATTAATGTCTGATTTGATAGTGAAATTAATATCATCAGCCAACCAACTTATATACAAAGTTCGTGATATTAGGCATTTATATTGACCGGCTATTTAGATATTAAAATACCTTTACTATAATACCATACTAATGAAAGTAGTACGTGATTTAATTATGAAACCAGATGCAATAATAACAAAAGTAGTACGTGAATTGAGGCGTCTCCTCAGAGTATCCCTAACAAAATTATCATATTTATTTCATACTTAGATTTTTGATATGTACGAAGATCATCAATAAGTATCCCTAAATATATGTGCAAAGTCGCATCTTTACAATAAATCTTCATCATCACGTGGTAGTTTTATGATACGATTCGAACTTCATCGATGTCATCTCGAGCATGGATATACTTTGCGGGTATCTTTATTTCTTGTTTTAGTGTTTAATTCATAGAAAAATAAGTTTTTGGTATGTCGCGTTTGGACGTGAGTAAAGTGCATTCGAACGCGCTTGTGAACACCTACATCAGGTTCGCAGATGTAAAGAGTGTGAAATATGCATTCGAATGCCACATTCGAACGCACCTGCGAATGCCTACATCGCATTCGCATATACAGAGAACGTAAAATGTGCGTTCAAGCGCATTTGAACGCGGTCGGCAAAAATCTACTATTTTAGGCTTAATAATTGCCAATTTTAAATTGTTTAGTTAGCTTCTAAAAGTGTGGATGGCAACCATGGAATCATTATTGAATGAGTTGAGTTTTGCCTTGTCTACTTCATATTCTTCTCTCCCGTTCTCTCGTTCCCCGACATCATTGCTTCTAGCCTCCCTCGACCGGCCAATCACCCTAGTCCTTTAGGGGCAGCCCACTCCTTCCCCTTCTTTTAATCTATCCATCACTTTGCCCTAACCCCACTAAGACCCATAACCCTTCCATCTCCACGTACTCACCGGTGCCACCCCATTAACGTTGGTCCACCAACCTTCACCAATACCAAGGATCTCGTGCCTCCATCCACGGATTTTAAGACGGACTCTCTGATGTTCGTCCACTAATCGAACAATATCTCGAGATCCCACCATCCGATTCGCTTGAAACTTAATTTGTTGGAAAGCTCTTTTCTGGGGCTACAATATATAAAAATTTCATATCGATCCGACAGCTGAATCTTTTAGGATCTATTTTCAACATTTTGTGTTAGATCCTGTCCAGATCTAAAAATCGGAATAGATTGAGCATTGGCCTAAAGGGAGATCGTATCAAGCTGGTATTAGAGCCACCGTTTTTCAGAGACACGCTTCCTATAATGACAACCAGAGCCATGGCTGCACGGCGAGATGAGGAAGAAAAGATTCTTCCAATAGAGAAGGGGGAAACGGTTGCGGGGACTTCCACTTACGGAACCATCTAACCAAATTAGAATACGGAAGAGCCTAGCGTTCAAACCATATTTGAGTCTCTTTTCGAACAAATGTCCATCAACAACCAAATGATGATGGAGATGACGCGGGAATTATAGGAGACACGGGATGCTATGGCGAATGAGAATGCACCATTGACCCCACGATGCGAATCCACCCCCATGAACCCGCTGCCACCGGTTCAGAACTTGCAACCACAAGAGCCTCTACTGCCACCACCCTATGGCCAGAGACAAGCAAGGATGGTTCCACCCGGCCTAGTTGCGGGTGAGCCCATCCGACAAGCGAACCACTATAGAGATCGTCTTGGAGATCTAAATCCATGGGCGAGGCAATACGAACCAGAACCGCATCGAGTTAACCAAAATCGAAGGAGGAATCATCAACCATTCATGGTGCATCCTCCTCCAGTTAGACAAGGACTGGGATATGATTTGGATTGAGACAACGGTATCCATGGGGAAATCATGCGTCTCAAAATTTCAAGTTCAAAAGTGGCGATCCAATCGATTGGTTGTATAAGGCGGAACAATTCTTCGCATACTAAGTTACAGCAGAAGAATATAAGGTGACGCTTATGAGCTTCCACCTTGAAGATGCGGCGCTTCATTGGTTTCGAGCAGCCAATGAATTCGCCCGACCACGACGAATCCTGCCCTCCTGTCTTTCTTTCTCATTGAATGAACCACTGCCTGGGATGCCCCTATGCCTATGAATTCAATGATTTTTTGGACCCGGGAGGAAACTTCGGAAAGAAAGCCTACTGGTTGGTTTGGTTGTCCCCTCTAATGTGGCCGGGCAGGCCTCGGTTCAATCTTGCCGATTCCAACGTCACATGGCTCAAAACTCAGGGGTAAGGTCAAGTGTTCTTCAAACTAAACTCTCAGTGCACTTCGGAGCACGGTCTTCTATTAGGTCCTTTACGGACAACGAAAGCCTCTTGGCTATACTCTACTCTTCGCCTCCGGCGGTTCTCTTCTTTCCTTTTGGCTCAGTGGAGCTGAGCTGGGTTCCATTACACTCTGTAGGAAATGCATAGGAAGCCCACGCAGCAAACCGAGGCCCTACGTGAGCCTCCCCGCCTACAATAATAGGTACCCCCACCACAAGCAGAGTTTGTGGATCTACCACTTTAATACCTATTTCAAAGATTGATAATTTTGTATCTAACTGTATAAAAGCAGGCGCAGATCTATGAATAGGAGATGTTGTATGAGTATCTACAGGACCTAAATTATCAACAGGCTCCCTAAGAACATTGAAAATTCGTCCGAGAGTAGTTCCGCCAACTGGCACACTTAGAGGAGCTCCCGTGTCGAAGATTCTATAAACACTTACTCGAAATCTGCCTTACCGCTTGGCCATGCCCCATTTCGATTTCTATTATACACTAATAAACACTATTATTGATATTGGTTATTCATCAAATGTAAGGATAATGATATGAATTATGAATGATTTAATAATAGAGATTCCTTGCCTATATATATATGTTCATCTGTATGGTATAAAATCCAAAGACTTATGTTTGGTTAGATTCATTTGTGAAAGAGTAAAATGAGATTAGAATTTATAAATAATATAAATATTATTATTATTGGATTACTCATGGACGGATTAGCAACTTCGCAGCACCTTCATCTCCAAGCTGTCGGGAGATATACAAGCTGACATGAGGGCGTTAAGGCCTAGAACCTTAAAGGAGACCTTTGAAGATACGGTGCTCATGGAAGACAAACATCGAGCATGAAGTTACACCTGAAACAGAACTGGATGAGCCAAGGAAGCCACAATCTAGTCAACCAACCATAGCGGCAGGAAATGTTACCGACGTACCAAGAACCGTTGCTACAATGGTGCCTACTCGAGTGCCCCTGAAGCCATCCCAAGATGTGAAGTACGCACTTAGAGGTCCGAGACGAGCACTCACACCTACTCAAGTGGAGGAACAAAGAGTCAAAGGCCTATGCTTTTGCTGTGATGAGAAATTTATACCCGGACATCGCTGTGATGCTAATAGACGGATTGGAGGAGGCTGAGGCAAGATGGCGGGTGTGAGTAGCTGAGGAGCCACCGATGGAGGACATGATAGCTAAAATCTCCATCCATGCTTATTTTGGGACAATCGCGCCGAAGACTTTGCGGGTGAATGGTGAAGTTAAGAAAAGTCTTTGGCGGGATTGTCCCAGAATAAGCGTGGATGGAGATTTTAGCTATCATGTCCTCCACCGGTGGCTCCTCAGCTACTCCTCCTTGTTGTCCATCCACTACCTCTTCCTCTGCAATCTCATCCTCAGCCTCCTCCAATCCATATATTAGCATCACAATGATGTCCGGGTATAAATTTCTCATCACAGCAAAAGCATAGGCCTTCGACTCTTCATTCCTCCACTTGAGCAGGTGTAAGTGCTCGTCTCAGACCTCTAAGTGCGTACTTCACATCTTGGGATGGCTTTAGGGGCACTCGAGGAGGCACTCAATGAAGTTGTGGGTGGACCCGATGTCAATCAAGATTCTCACTGTGGTTTTCTTGACTACACCGTTCACCCGTAAGGTCTTAGGCGCAGCTGTCCCCGAGTAGGCATGGTGAGAGATTTCAGCTATCATATCCTCCATGGGTTGCTCCTCAGCTTCTTCTCCTTGATGTCCAGCCACACTTGCAATTTCAGCTACAAACTCATTCTCAGCTTCCTCCAATCCATCGATTAGCATCATCGATCCCATTGGTTTAGCGCAGCGATGCCCGGGTACAAACTTCTTATCACAACGGAAGCATAGGCCCTTGGCCCTTCGTTCCTCCACTTGGGCAGGTGTGAGTGCTTGTCCCAGACCTCTAGGTGTGTACTTCACATCTTGGGATGGCTTCAAGGGTGATCGAGGAGGTACCACTGTAGCAGCAACTCTTGGTACTCCAGTGATGTTTCCTGTTGCTATGGTTGGTTGAGATTGATTGTGGCTTCCTTGGCTCGTCCAACTCTGTTTCATGTGTATCTTCATGGCCCTATGTTTGTCTTCCATGAGCACCACATCTTCGAAGGCCTCCTTTATGGTTCTAGGCCTTAAAGCCCTCACATCGGCTTGTATATCACCACGCAGCCCGGAGATGAAGGTGCCGCAAAGCTGCTAATCCGTCCATAGTGGATGACATCGGCTACTAATCCTCTCAAATTCTTCTTGGTATGACCCAACCGTGGTCTTTTACACCATCTTTGAGAGGAGAGCATCAAAGTCTTCATACCTCGATGCTCTAAATCGCCGTGTGATATCAGCACAAAATTCAGCCCAAGTTTCGATAGCCTCAATGGCATTAGCTGCTCGAAACCAATGAAGCGCCGCATCCTTGAGGTGGAAGCTCGCAAGCATCACCTTGTATTCTTCCATCGTACCTTGGTATGCAAAGAATTGCTCTACCCTATACAACCAATCGATCGGATCGCCACCTTTGAACTTGAGAAATTCGAGACGCACGACTTGTCCACGGATATCATTGTCTCGTTTCGGATCATGTCCAAGTCCTTGTCTAATCGGGGAGGATGCACCGTGAAGGTTTGATGATCCCTCCTTCGGTTTTGATTAACTCGTCGTGGTTCCGGTTTGTATTGACCCGCCCACGGATCTTGATCTCCAAGGTGGTCTCCATAGTGGTTCGCTCGTCGGATGGGTTCACCTGCAACGGGACCTAGTGTAACCATCCTTGCTTGTCTCTGCCTATAGGGTGGTGGTAGCAGCGGCTCTTGTGGTTGCACAGGCTAAACTGGTGGCGGTGGGTTCAAGGGGGTGGACTCGCGTCGTGGGGTCGATGGTGCGTTCCTGTTCGCCATTGCTTCCCTTGTCGCCCGTAGCTCCCGCATCATCTCCATCATCATTTGATTATTGATGGCCATAAAGAGACCCCAACACGGCTTGAACGCTAGGTTCTTCCGTATTCCGATTAGATCGGGCAGTTCCGTGAGTGGAAGTCCCTACAACCGTTTCTTTCTCCTTTATTGGGAGAATCTCTTCTTCATCATCTCGCTGTGCAGCCATGGATCTAGTGGTCGTCATAGAAAGCGCTTGTCCGAGGAACGGTGGCTCTGATACCAAGCTTGATACGATCTCACCTCTGGCTATGGAGCTCTGATACCAAGTTTGATATGATCTCACCTCTGGCTATGGAGCTCTGATACCAAGTTGATACGATCTCCCCTTTTGGGCTAAGGTTCGATCTCTTCTAATTCCCTTATCTGAACTAGATCTAGCATGGAACTTTGAAATAAGTTTCCGAAATATGCCGTCGTTGGATCAACATGAAATTTTCATATATTGTAGCCCCAGAAAAGAGCTTTCTAACAAATCTATTTTTAGGCGAATCGGATGTGGGGATCTCGAGATATCGTCCGATTAATGGACAAAGGTTAGGGTGGTATGTTTTGGATCCGTGGATGGAGGCACGTGATCCTAGGTAATAGTGGTTAAAGGTGGACCGACGTTAATGGGGTGGCACCGGTGAAAAGTGGTGATGAAAGGGTTATGGTTGATACAAGGGTTAGGACAAGTGTTGCATAGATTGGAAGAAAGGGGAGGAGAGGGCCACCCCTAAGGGACTAGGGTGATTGGCCGGTCGAGGGAGGTTAGAAGCGGTGTCGTCGGGGATTGAGAGAACGGAAGCGAAGAAGATGAAGGAGGCAAGGCAAAACTCAATCTCAATAATCAATAATAACTTTGGTTGCCATCCACATCCTTTTAGAGGCTAACCAACAACTCAAATTAACCATAACAATACAATTTTTGCCAACCGCATTCGAACTCGCCCGACCGCGTTCGAACGCACTGCGTTCGAACTCACCCAGTTCGTTCCTCTAGATTTGCGAACGCGATGCAAGCGTTCGAACGCGCGATCGAACGCGCCTATTGGTATTTGCGAACGCAATGCAGGCGTTCACAGTGCGTTCGAACACACCGCGTTCGAATGCACAGTGCCACTCTCTTCACCCACGTTCACAAACCGCGTTCGAACTCACTCCACCCGCGTTCGAACGCGATTTACAAAAAACTTTTTAATGGAAAGTAAACACTAAAACATGAAACAAAAACACTCCTAAAGTTAATCCATGCTCGAGACGACGTCGGTGAAGTCCGAATCGTATCAGTGGCCTTGCACCTGTGGGGTATCGGTTCGATGAGGTCCCACAACTGGAGGTCTAAGGTTCGCATGGCTTTGATACCAAATTGATGGGTTCTCGTACCAAAGATAGGCTATACAATAATTCCTTTAAGATTTGAATATATTATAGGAATCAGTCCGTGCAATAATAAAAAAATATTTGTCAGATATTTTCTGGTAGTCAGAAAATTACAAAACTAAGTGGGTTAGATCTATAACTTTCTGATCTACAACTTTCATATTTATGTCCTTCGCAGATTCGAACTAAAACTAGGACGAAACCATGAAATAACATGGGTGATGGTGGTGGTGACGGGCAGAGTAGATGTTAGGGTTATGGTTAGGTATAGAGATGAGGGTGGATTGTGGATGTGATTAAGGAAAGTAGACGAAGTGAACGAAGTGGTCGAGATCTCAAAGAAGAGGGGTGGCTCGATAGTCGAGGGAGATTAGAAGTTAGGAGAAATCTTACCAACGGTAAAGGTGGAAGGATAATGAAGAGGGAAGAGGGAGAGAGTCTAGAGAGAAGATAGGAAGCAAGAAATCAATAATCCAATTGCATAATGAAGTTGGCTGCCATCTATATATTTATAGAGGCTAGCCAACAAGTCCTAAAATAATATAAAATTCTAATTCTAGAGGATTCTCGTCGATTGCGTTTGAATGCGCCCGATCACATTCGAACGCACCCAAAAGCTTCATCTCTGTCTGTGCGAACGCGATGTAGGCGTTCGAACGCGAGCGTTCGAACTCGCCCAAACCGCGTTCGAACCCACAATATGTGTTCTCTGTATTTGCGAACCTGATGCAGGTATTCACAAGGGCGTTCAAACGCCACCCCTCCTACATTTGAACGTGACCTATAGAAATTTTTATTTTAATGAAAATAAATATCTAATGCAATAAGAAAAGATCCTAACTAAGTGTATCATATAGATCGATTATTCGTGGTGGAGAATTTACCAGATGGGCTAACTTTTGTAGGAGAATTACACGTAGATTTGGGACAGCGGCTTGTGAAGATTTTGCTGACACATTAAGCAAGATGGTTTAGAGGACGACCGTATTGAAGTACTAAGCTGAATTTGAAAGAGTTAGTTGTCGTTGTGAGCCACCTTGGCCCGAACCAACATTGATGAGCACATTTATTTTAGGGCTATGGGATGAGATACAAGAGGATGTTCGTGCTCTTTGTCCTACCACTCTTGAGGAGGCCATTGAGAAGGCCGTGAGGATGGAGCAAAAGCATAAGGCTCTCAAGATGGCAACAAAAAAAAGTTGGGGCAATCGAGATGGGCGGTTTGCACCTAGAATGCCAACTGAAAATTCTACGGGTTCAAAAACAGTAGTTGTGAGTACTAGACCACAACCACCTTTGAGACCTTCTTTCGATGTTAGAGGAGGCACAAACCCCCCCCCCCCCCCACATTCGAACTCTCGCACCTGCCTAGGTGGAGGAGTGAAGAGTGAAGAATCTTTGCTTTAGATGTAATGAACGTTTCACCCCCGATCATCGGTGTTCTAAACCGATCGAGAATGTGATGCTCATCGACAGTCTTAAGGAGGATGATGAGGTTGTTGATGATGGACAGTGTCCAAAGGAGGTCCATGAGGAGGCTATTGAGGATGGCGTGGAGGAAGATATCCAAGTTGAAATATCGATACATGCATATTCACGTACTTCCACGCTGAGGACGTTATGGATAGACAAACTCGTCAAAAAGCATTGTGTGCACATCCTCATCGATTCTGGGAGTACATACAACTTTCTAGACGAGAAGCTGGTGAGTAGCTTCGTGCTGTCTCCATGGGATTTGACGTTGCTATTGGAGACAGCACGAAGCTTAAAGCAGAGAGCTTGTGTTGCCGGGTCGGTATACGAGTGCAAGGACACGACATCATTATGGACTTGTATCCATTGGCGCTACGAGGAGCGGATATTGTCCTTGGCACTCAGTGGTTACAGAGCTTGGGACCCGTCACTTTTGATTTTCGGAGCATGTGGATGAAATTTAAGCAAGGAAATAAAGATGTGCGGTTTGATGGCGTTCAATCTTCACCGATTCCTACGATGCAGCCTATGGTGGGGCTACCATGTGCGAGCGATTTGCCCTATCTTCTTCAATTAGGACCAGCAGGAGATGAGCCTCAAATGAATCTAGATACTACTATCGAGTTACCTAATTTATTAGACAAATTTGCTAGACTGTTTAAGGAGCCAAAATAGTTGCCACTAATGAGAACGATGGACCACCGCATTGAGATTGTGCCCCGAGCTGGCTCGGCGAATGTGAGGCCATATCGATATCCACATGCGAAAAAATAAGTTATCTCCAAGATGGTAGCCGAGATGTTGGAGCAAGGCCTCATTCAACCAAGTCATAGCTCATACTCATCCCCCGTACTATTGGTGCGAAAAAAGGATGGGGTATGACGTTTTTGTGTCGACTATCAGACACTAAACGTTATTACCGTCAAGGACCGATATCCCATTCTGGTTATAGAGGAGCTGTTGAATGAGCTTGCAGGGGCGATCATATTCAGCAAGCTTGACTTGAGGACTGGGTATTATCAAATTAGAGTTCACCCAGCGGATATGCACAAAACTACATTTCGGACTCGGACGAGCATTACGAGTTCCGGGTGATTCCTTTGGTCTCACCAATGCCTCATGAATGATATAATTTGGCCTTTATTGTGAAGTATGCCTTGGTATTTTTTGACGAAATTTTGATGTATAGCATGACTGATTGGCGGTATTTGGAGGACGAACTAAATTTGTTGAAGCAAAACCAATTGAAGATCAAGAAATATAAGTGCCTATGGGGAGTACCACAAGTAAAGTATTTAGGCCACATCATTTCAGCAGATGGTGTAGCAGCGGATCCTCAAAAGGTTGCATGTATGACCGCTTGGCCTATTCCTACTACTACCACCACCGGATTGAGAAGATTTTTAGGGCTGACCGGATATTATAGTCGCTTCATTGCCGGGTATGGCAAGATCACTACTCCTCTCACTTCTTTGTTGAAGGACTCTTTTAGATGGATGGATGAAGCCACTACAGCCTTTGAAAAACTAAAAATAACAATGACGACAGCGCCCGTTTTAGCGCTACCGAACTTCACCAAAGAGTTCATTGTGGAATGGAATGTGATGCATTGGAAGTTGGCATAGGAGCTGTACTAATGCAAGGAGGACATCCCGTTGCCTTTCTTAGTAATGCTTTATCATAAAAATCTCAGTAATTATCGACTTACGAGAGAGAGATGTTAGCAATTTTGCATGCGGTGACAAAGTAGAGGCTTTATATGAACCGATCAAAGGAGCCTTCCATACTTTATGGAACAGTGCATACACACTCCAGCACAACAGAGATGGGTCACAAAATTGCTGAGGTATGATTATGAAATCCAATACAAGAAGGGAACAGAAAATAGAACGATGGATACACTATCACACCAAACCGATATCGCCGAGCTTGCAGCCTATTTTTCTCCTACATTTTCTTTCCTTGATGAGCTGAGGTATGCATGTACTTCTAACCCAGATGTTTTAGATTGTTGCAAAAGGTGATAGATGATCCGAAGCGCCATCCAAAGTTATAGAATCGAGGCAGTTTGCTGCTGGACTACAGATACATTCGGGTGCCCGCAAATGATGGATTGCGGTAGAAATTGTTGGAGCACTTCCACCAAACTCCAGAGGCTGGCCATGAGAGTATCTTGAGGACTTATAGGAGAATATCTCAGAGTTGCACGTGACCAGGATTGAGGTGGGATGTGTGAGGAGTTTTGTCCATGCTTGCGAAGTCTGTCAAAGGGCTAAAGCAACCACGTTGAAACCGATCGGATTACTTCAAATTTCACCTATACCGGACCATGTTTGGGAAGACATTTCTATGGACTTCATAGAGGGTCTTCCACTAGTACGTGGTTATTCCGTTATCTTTATGGTGGTTGACAGATTGAACAAGTATGCGCACTTTTCGGTATTGTCACATTCATTTTCAGCCAAGTTGGTGGCTGAAATTTTTATTAAAGATGTTGCTCGGTTTCATGGCATGCCACGCATGATTATCTCGGATCGTGATCGTGTATTTATGAGCGCTTTTTGGACGGAGGTTTTTAAATTGCAGAAGACTCGATTGAACTTCAGTTCGGCGTACCATCCATAGACGGACGGCCAAATTGAGGTGGTCAATCGAGGCATTGAGCAATACTTGAGGTGCTTTGTTGGAGAGATGCCGAGACGATGGTTAGAGTTCTTACCGTGGGCGGAGTGGTCTTACAACACTGTCTACCATAGCAGCATTGGCATGACTCCATTTGAGGCGGTGTATGGACGGATGGCTCCAACATTATACGCTTATGATCCAGTGACATCTGCAGATCAGATGGAGGTGGACTTAGCTTTGATAGATAGAGACGCCACATTGAGGAGGTTGCGTGCCTACCTTAAACTTACTCAAAACCGTATGAAGAAAGTTTATGATCGCAGCCAAAGGGAGCAGGAGTTCGACATCGGCAGTTGGGTGTTTATAAGGGTACAACCGTATCGATAGGTAACATTACGCCCAATGCGTAACCAAAGATTAGTACATCGTTACTTTGGTCCGTTTCGAGTGTTAGAGCATATTGGTCCGATTGCATATCGTCGAGAGTGTATCCTGTCTTCGATGTTTCATTGCTAAGGGAGCGGATTGGAGATCATGAGGTCATTGGATCAGTTCTACCGAAGCCATTAGAGGAGATAGAGATTGTAGAGCCAGTTTGTGTACTTGCTAGGCGTCGACGACGACATGGTACCAGATTAGAGATGGAGATTCTAGTCGAGTGGCTTGGCAAGCCATCCGATGAGGCGACTTGGGAGGAGACTGACATTTTGGAGCGTTTCTCTGACTTTTCACCTTGAGGGCAAGGTGGGGGAAGCGTGGTGGGCTGATACACTTAGTTAGGATCTTTTCTTATTGCATTAGTTATTTATTTTCATCAAAATAAAATTCTTGTAGATCGGATTCGAACGTAGATGGGGTCGCGTTCGAACGCCCTTGTGAATGCCTGCATCAGATTTGCAAAAACAGAGGACATAAAAAATGCGTTCAAATGCAGTCACGTGAGTTCAAATGCCACGTTTGAACGCCTGCATTGCGTTCGCACATATAGAGAACATCTTTTATGAGTTCGAACGCGATCGGCGAGAATCGTCTAGAATTAGGGTTATTTATTGTTATTAGGATTTGTTGGCTAGCATCTATAAGTATGTGGATGGCAATCAAATTCATTATGGAATTGGATTATTGATTTCTTGCCTCCTATCTTCTCTCTAGACTCTCTCCCTCCTCACTCTTCACCATCCTTCCATATCTACCGTTGGCAAAGGTTCTCCTGACTTCTAATCTTCCTCGTTTATCGAGCCACCCCTCTTCTTTGGGATCTCGATAACTTCTTTCCCTTCGTCAATATCCCTTAATCACATTCACCATCCACCTTCATCTCCATACCCATCCATAACCCTAACATCCACTCCACCCATCACCATCACCATCACCATCACCCACGTTATTTCATATTTTTGTCCTAGTTGTAATTCGAATCTATGAAGGGCGTAAATACGAAAGTTGTAGATCAGGAAGTTACAAATCTAATCTATATGGTTTTGTTATTTTCTAACTATAGGAGAATATTTGAAGAATATTTTTCCACGATTGTGTGGACTGCTTTCTGCAATAAATTCAGATCTTAAAGGAATTATACTATAACCTATCTTTTGCTATTGTAACCCATCACATTTGTTCGGAAAAGGACCCAAACATGGCTTGAATGCTAGGTTCTTCCGTATTTAGGTTTGGTCGGGCGGTTCTACGTGTGGAAGTCCCCGCAATCGTTTCCCCCTCCTCTATTGGGGAAATCTCATCTTCCTCATCTCGCCATGCAGCTGTGCCTCTAGTTGTCATCATAGAAAGTGCGTGTCCGAGGTACGGTGGCTCTAATACCACTTTGATACGATCTCCCCTTAGGCTAAGGCTCGATCTATCTTGATTTTCAGATCTGGATAGGATTTGACACGGAACTTTGAAAATAGATCCTGATAGATGAAGCTATCGAATCAATGTGAAACTTCTTTGATATGTTGTAGCCCTGGAAAATAGCTTTCAAACAAATTTAGTTTCAGGCGAATCATACGGTGGGATCTCGAGATATCATCCAATTAGTGGACGAACATCAAGGAGTCCATCTTTGGATTCGTGGATGGAGGCACGAGATCCTTGATGATGGTGGAGGGTGGTGGACCGACGATAATGGGGTGGCACCGGTGAGTAAGTGGAGGTGGAAGGATTACGCATGATGAAAAGGGTTAGGGCAAGGTGATAAATAGATTGGAAGAAGGGGGAGGAGTGGGCCTAAGGGACTAGGGTGAGTGGCCGGTTGATGGGGGGTTAGAAGCGGCATCGTCGGGGAACGAGAAAACGAGAGAGAAGAAGACAAAGGAGACAAGGGCAAAACTCAATTCATTCAATAATGATTCCATAGTTGCCATCCACACCTTCAGAGGCTAACCAAATAATTCAAAAATGGCAATTATTAACCCTAAAACAGTAGATTTTCGCCGACCGTGTTCGAACATGCCCGCGAATACACATTTTGCGTTCTCTATATGTGCGAACATGATACAAGCGTTCGTAGGCGCGTTCGAACGCACATTTCGCACTCTCTGTATTTGCGAACACACTCCACCCGCGTTCAAATGCGATATACGAAAAACTTATTTTTCTATGAGTTAAACAATAAAATAAAAATAAAAGAAATCCCTAATGTGTATCCATGCTCGAGACGATATTGGTGAAGTCCAAATCGTATTAGACATTAAAGAGGACATTTCGTACCTATCATAATCCAATTAGAGTGCACTCTATAGTACTTAGAGGCTACCCAATTGACCCAAACAACTAAAAGAAATCCCTAATTACAAAGCATTCTCACCGCGGCATGTTTGAATGGCCTCGATGCTCAAAACGCATTCTTTGTATGTGTGAACACGTCTCTATATGTTTGAACACATGCAGGCATTTGAACACATCCCGACAACAAGCTTTATTCTTCAAACAAAATTTATTTCTTCCAATACAACTTGGTCCATCCCTAATTGTATCAGTTGAGCTGCCTGGAGCCCAAGCCACCAAAGAATTAGGTTGGTCCGCAAACCAACCCACAACAAATATGGGATAGGCTACCTACAGCCCTACCCACCAAAGAATTGGGCTAGGTCATAGCCCAACTCATCGTAACTTGCAACCAAGTCTATGCTAGGCTGAGCTGTGATGTGATTCGGACCACACTAAGTCATCTCAAGTATGGATACAACCTAATGGAATCCATTCTTATTTTGTTCTAGTTGTTTCCTCCAAAAAAATAAAAATTATATATGTCACGTTTGAACACAGGGGGGTTGCATTCAAAAGCCCTTTTCGAACGCAGGGGTTGCGTTCGAACACCTACATACATTCGCATCGACAAAGAACGCGAAATTCTCGTTCGAACGCGCTTAACCCCGTTCAAATGCGATCAGTGAGAATTCATTATTTCTAGAGTTATTATTTATCATTTTGGCTTGTTTGGTTACCCTCTTAAGGTGTGGATGGCAATAAAAAATATTATGATGAGTGAATATTGAATTCTATCCCCTTTCCTTCCTCTCTACCCTAATCTTCCTTCCCCTTCGTTCAAGCCATAGCCATGTGCCATCTCGACGTCGGTAATCCTCTAACCTCCCTCGTTTGTCAAGTCATCCCTCCTCCTTGGGATCTCGACCCCTTCTCCCCCCTCATCCTTATCCCCTAAACACCACAATCCATCCACCCTATCACTATTATCATCCCTTACCTCATCACCACCACCACCCATCACTTCCACCATCACCATCACTTTTACGTACTTTCGTCCCAATTGTCGTCAGAATCCGTGAGGGGCTAAATACCATAAATGTAGATCAGAAAGTTATGGATCGACCACCATTAATTTTGTAATTTTTCATCTATGATAGAATATCTGGTAAATATTTTTCCCCGACTGCGCAGGCTATTTTTGTACATTTGATCTAGATCAGGAAGCGGACGAACGGACCATAACAAGTGGTATCAGAGCCACCGTTCCTCAGCCACCATGCCAACCACTAGATCCATGGCATCGAGACCCAATGAAGGCACCTCCGTGGAGGGAGAGACCACGGAGATTATCAGATCGAAGGCCAACCCTAACTCACTGATCGGAACATCTCCAACGACCTCTACGGTCAACTCAAATCTAATCAAGATGTTTGCGGATATGATGGAGACACAACAAGCCTCAAGTCCTTTTAGGCATGCCAACGAGTATGGCGGCAATCGAGTTTCCTACTCGAGCCCGAGCTGCACCACCAATAGAACTACATTTTGGCCAAGGGACACTACCTCCACCATTCCGTACCAGGAGGGAGGAAGATCATGAAAACCCCATGGGTGTTCACACTAGGAGACCCTTGTTGCCTATGCCGACTGAAAGGCGCAACGTACCACCGATAGTTTTTTACTGCAACCAAGCATCAGATCCACCACACCACGATGACGATGACAAGTGGGCTGATTATGAAGAACCAGCAACCCCTCGATATCATCCTAGGGATGCTAGATTAAACCTAAGGGAAAGAAGTCCCAACCAACATGAAGAAGAAGAAGAAGAACGCAGGGACCGTGCAGGGACCGTTCGCCTCAAGTTCCCATAATTTAATGGAGACGATCCACTAGATTAGGTCTATCGAGTGGAACAATTTTTTGAGTACCAATGAACACCTAATGCACAAAAGGTGTTATTGGCATCATTCCACCTTGAAGAAATTGCCATCCGTTGGTACCAAGCGAGAAACAAGCTCAGCCCTATCGAACGTGGGAAGAATTCGTTGATGCCATCTGCATTCATTTTGAACCTTCTGGATACAAAGATTTTCAAGCCACCCTTACCAAGCTAACCCAAAAGACTACAATGAGGGCGTACCAAGAGGAGTTCGAACGTGTAAGCAATAGAGTACGAGGTTGGACAGATTCCTAACTCAGGAGCATGTTCATTAGCGACCTTCAACGGGACATCCAAGCTGAGGTGAAGGCGGTCAGACTAGCTATCCTTCTCGAAGCTTTCTCTACTGCTCAAGTGATGGAGGAGAAGTTATGAGAGCTTTGGAATACATCAAGGAGTAGCTAGATAGAACTGGAGGTGAAGGATGCACCCTGGCAGCCCGTAGTAACGCCCATTGTGCTGATTAGCTCATCGCGTACAACGGGTATTCGCCCCCTTCCATGAATGATTTCAAAGGTGAGGGGACCTCTGAGAGCCCCTATACAGAAACTCACACAAGCTCACATGGAAGATAGAGGAGCGAAGGGGCTTGACTTCTATTGTGATGAAAGATACATGTTGGGACATAAATGTGCTCGACAGACAACAACTGTGATGGTGTTAGATGACGTGGATGCAAATGATGTTGCTAAATTAGAGAAGGAGGTTTTAGATGAAGAGATTGCTGTCCAAAGACCTCTAAAAAGCAGCGAGGAAGTCCAAGCCAAAATATCATTCTATGCTTATGCCAGATTCACCGCAACGACTACTCTCCGGGTTGATGGCACCGTTAAGGGTTATGTCATGCGAATACTCATCGACACCGGAAGCACCCATAACTTTGTGGATGACAGGCTAGTCCAGAGGATGAGCTTGCCACTAGAGCCAATCTTAGGCTTCGACGTGATGATTGGAGACGGCACGGCCCTTTTAGCAAATAGCATGTGTCGGTGGGTAACCTTGAAAGTCCGAGAACATGCCTTGGAATTGGATCTTCACTCATTGGCTCTTCGCGGAGCAGATCTCGTGTTAGGTACTCAATGGCTCCATGACTTGGGTCCTGTTACATTTGACTTTAAGGATATGTGGCTCGAATTCAAGTTTAAAGTGTAACATGTGCGGTGGAATGGGATTCAACAAGGTACGAGCGTGATACGATTCGGACTTCACCGATGTCGTCTCAAGCATGAATTCACTTTAGAAGTGTCCTTGTTTCTTGTTTTAGTGTTTAATTTTCATGAAAATAAGTTTTCTGTAAGTCACGTTCGAACGCGGGTGGAGTGAATTCGAACGTGGTTGTAAATGGGGTTGTGAACGTGGGTGAAGAGTGTGCATTGTGCGTTCAAACGCCCCGTTCGAACGCACTGTGAACGCCTACATCGCATTCGCAAATCTAGAGAAGTGGGAAACTGGCACGTTCGATCGCGCGTTCGATCGCGTGTTCGAACGTCTGCATCGCATTCACAAATCTAGAGAAGAGCAAACTCAGTGCGTTTGAACGCGGTCGGGCAAGTTCGAACGCGGTCGGTGAAATTGTATTGTTTAGGGTTAATTTTGAGTTGTTGATTAGCCTCTAAAAGGATGTGGATGGCAACCGGAGATCATTATTGATTATTAAAG